>NC_133531.1:106735504-107054735 GCF_048544455.1 Silene latifolia
CCGACTCCCAACATCCTGCAATAAGGTCAAAATATCAAATCTGGCCTTCTGGCCAACAATACATATCCCTAACCAAAGTTTCAACGAAAATAACTACCGAAATCTAACGGCACTACCAACATCTACTACCAACGACCATGCATCAAGATTAAACAAGGAGCATCACTCCTCCTGCTGCTGCTGCTCAACCATCACCTCATCATCACCACCACCTCCAGAAGTACCCACTCCCGATGACCCAATCCCCGCATCTACTCCTACTCCGGCTCCTGGACTCACGTACCATGGAGTCAAGCCACCGTAGGCAAAGGACTGAGATGTCCCCCACGTCGACTGATCCACCCCATAGGAGTGGAAAACCCTCGTGTAGTCCCCAACTCCACTCCACCAAACCGGATGCGGTCCCTCGGTCCCTATCCCCTGAGTGTACGCCATCTCGTGCATGTTCCTGAGTGTCAAAGTAGATGACACTCTCTCTGCTAAGTAGCTGGATCGCGTCTCCGGGGTGTCGAGGTAAGGGTAGCACGGAAAAGGACGCTGCTGCTACTGAGGTGCTACCGGTTGTGGCCTAGTTTCTGAGGTCCTCTCCCTCACTCGACGGGGTCCTCTCCCCAACCTGGGTCTCTCCACCACAACCGCCGCGTTCTCGCCCTTCGTCGGCTCTGGCATCACCTCGAGAATCGTGTCGTCGATGAGGTAGGTCTGCAGCTGGCGTGGTCTATCAACATCCTCCTCCCCCTCCTCATCATCAGAGTCCACAGCCACAACCGTCGGCTCCAAAGGCTCCGTCAGTGGGAGGTGCTCAGGAGCTGGAATCTTTATCCAACTCATGCCCCACACCCTCCAAGCTAGGCTACCGTCAGCCAAGGTCCTCAACCATTTCAAGTCGAGATAGTAGTCACGGTCCATAGTCGGCACTGGGGTAGCTAGAGGCACATACTCTGAAGAAGCCTCAAAGGAGGTTAGCTTTTCAGCTAACCGAGTGGCAATAGCGCCACAGCTCAAGTACCGCGAAGAAGCAGTAGCCATCAAGGCAAGGGCAGCACAGACGATGGAAGGAGCATTAAAGACCACTTTCCTGGCCCGCTCCGGGTTGAGGTAAGACATTAGAAGCAACACCTCATGATTATTCAGTTTACTGATATCTTTTCTGTCATAAAGGAGGTTTGAAAGAGAACGGAGAAAGACCCTCAAGGTAACATGCTGAACATCATTAATCAGCATGTTGCTTGAGGTGGGAGCTCGCTTTCCGGTCAAGCAAGGCATTAGGCGGCAGACACCGCACTCAGCAGGAATATCAGTGATAGAATCCTTGGGAGGCTTGGCCAACCTAAGGTGAGACGCAAACAGATCCATAGTCAACAGAAAACTGGTGTTCATCAACCGAAACTCAACGGTCTGGGCAGTTGGGTTATAGCTAAAGGAGCTCATAAACTCCAAGGTAAGAAAAGGATAAGAGTGTTTCCTCAGCCTGTACAAACCCGTAAAACCCAAAGTCTCGAATATGTGACGGACATCCGTCTCTATACCCAACTCCTCCAAAAGTGTAGTATCTATACACCTCGTTGGTCTCATCTTGCGTTTTTGCAAATCTACAAAACGCTCTCTCTGATTGAAATCTACAAACACAACAGAAGGGCACTCCGGAACTGCAGGTACCACGGGTCCACTCCCCTCCCCAGTCTCAGGCTGTGTAACCCTCCCCCGTTTACTCTGACGGGTCCCTACGTTCGGTCTCGGCATCTGTTTCGGCATATGATTTAAACAACTTGTATAAACATGTAAACATATACTTCACGTAATTCGGACTTTACATACTCAGTTAAGTACGCAACTTCACCAACAAGGTCGACATGTGAAGCAATTAAATCATTACATTAAACCTTGAATATTCAGCTAGGTACACACATTCACCAATGGATTCCCAATTTGATATGCAGACTTAGATTATAGCAACTTATATCCAACAATTGTGACAGGTTCAGCATGTTAAACACATCTTTCTCGACCAATCCTAACATCCTAGCACAATTCAAATGTTACTCTCTACGCATACCTAATAACATGTGAGACATTTTTACATACTCATGGCAAAGTAACTCAGGTCATATTATCATCATCTTCAATATTAGAAACAAATAACTCAGTTAAACTTGTCAGACGGTCTCTACAGCTGTAATTATTTTGACATATTCTTCATGAATCAACACCACTACTATCATATTGAAGTTCAACCTTTATTTAAACAGTTATATACAACACCGAATTCCACATATAAATCACGAATTTCCATCTGAGGCACTTTTAAGACGGAGTTTTAAGGCAACTTTTTAAGGTGAAAACCATCAAAATTCATCCTTCAACATGTTATATACAAGGTATAGTACTCAATTTCATCATCTAATCAATGTAAAACACCAAAAAATCGATTTTGATTTTTGTAACCCTAGAAATTTCGGCCTCCAAATTGCAAATTTCTAGTCTATATTACAGCAATTAATCATCAACAATCAAGAAAAGAAGACATGTGAATCATATTTCAACAATTAAAAGCAACAAATTGATCATATGAATCGAAATCTTCAGGTTATATAATCATCCTCAACAAGTTTAAAGCATAAAAACATGTAAATAGGGTAGAAATCATACCTTGATCAAGTAGTAAAGTAAAGGAACGAAATCAAACAAAGAAAATAACCCCAAATTAACCACTACCAACACAAGATATGAGAGATTTTGAGGATTTTGAGAGGAAACAAGCTTAGGGCTCGAAATATAGAAGAAGAATGAGAAGGATTAGAAAGAATAGGGGTTTTAAGAAACCCGTAAGATTCACTGTATAGTAACCTACTCGATCGAGTGTCAAGGGTACTCGATCGAGTACCACCCTACTCGATCGAGTAGGAGCTATTTCGTCGAGTATCTGCAGAGAATTTCCACATCCCGACGTCATAGCTTCCTAACTATATCGAGTGAGGTCTACTCGGTCTAGTAAGCACTCGGACTCGGTCAAGTATGGTTAATTACTCGGCCAGAAATGCGAAATAAATCGAAGATTACTGCAAAAACAACATCGCGTGTCGATTCCGAACTGAGTTTGGAATTCGACACTAATTATCACACTTGTTCACGCATTACCACAATTGTTCAAGCATAACATATCGTCTCAACTAATAAGGTGTATGTCACATTACGCTACTCAAGTTACCCAACTCGGGTTACCGGCTACCGAATCTTCCATAAACATAATCACGTCGTCATATTACTCTTAACTTACTTTATACATTACTACCAAATCTGTGTTCATTCGACTTAAAACATGTAAATTAGCATTAGTTCATCCTTTCATATAATATATAATTGCATATTCTTCATCACAAATTAATCTATCATGTTCCACATTCAATCATAAGCAAATCATTTTACACAAATCGATTAATACGCAGCGAAAATTTTCAACTAATAAACAAGGTATATGCGCATTATTATAAGCTATGTTTCATATTATAACTCAACAATTCCATAATTATCATCATCGTAATCACGGTAGGGTTTATAAACTCGTATATGACTACCGTCATCATCACTTATAGCAAACACCAACATGTTCACTCTTCATGTCACGACATACACTTCTACATTTTCACGCATCTCAATCACGTAAACCTTTATCACGTATCTCATAACCATCGTATAAGCTCACTAATCACGCCAAAAACTTTACTAATTCCACCAAAGATTACTATACACGGCCCAAATACCACTATCACACCCCCCCCTTAAAAGACTTAACCAGAGGTAGCTCCGACATAATTAACATACACATCACACATAGACACACGGACTCCACATTCCCGTACCATGTGACTGGCTTAAGTATCATGGGGCCAAGACTTTGAAATGAGGGCGCCTACTCACCCAAAATCGAGCATCAGCGGGGCTCCCATTATACATACACCAGGTTCATTTTATTAGACTCACTACGTTAATTAAGTTCATTTGTTATAGGTTCCAAAATCGTCGCTCTGATACCACTTTGTAACACCCCCATATTCAGAGGAGCCTTAACTAGGCCTTCCTTAGCATATAAGGGCGTTACCATCTCGGTTGCCTGAGGAAGTAATAATCAAATGTCGATAAAAGAACTATTATGTTACCTTACAAGTGATTTAAAACCAACTGATGATATAAAGATACAACTCAAAGACTACTCGCTATAACTATCAAATCTCGTGAAGACTCATCCCTGCCCGAACTCCAGCTATCAACCATATCAACACTTGCTAAGACAGACTGCTCACCATAAAGGATCACGGCAGACACATAAACAAACAAGACAACCACACAAGGTCAGTACTGAGATAAGATACAACAATATCAATAACAACTATCAATACAACTCAACACAAATAATCACACACACAATCGCACCCACTCCAAACAATCTCCGTCATCGACTGTCCACTGGACCAGCCCTGCCAGTGGGGGACAGCAACCGTTCCCACCTAAGCCCCGCTCATCATACCGAGCGATAACTTTGTCCCATTAATGTGCACATCCCCTCCCGTGGCGGGTTCCACGGAGGGCGAAACTAGGGCGTGAAGCCACTCCCGCAAGTGACTCCACTCAGCCGAGAATGCATCTCGAGAACCAGAGACAAACAATCACAACCATCAATGGCAGTCAATCAAAAACCGTATACGCGCTGCCACACAAACACAATCACAACACAACAACAACGACACAACGATCGACACGCTAGACTATCTACAGAATCTGAGTAGGCGAACCTACCTTTAAGCAACTGCAACCAATCCATGCCAACACATGCCAAAACCAGAAACCAAGCAAAGCCTATAAGCACAACACGATCATCTATTACTACCAAGCAAACCCTAATTGCAAAGATAAGGATAGTGATGATGATTATGACATACCTATAAGGAGAAACCCGGCAAAGGACCGCTACCCGACTCAAGCTACGCTCTCCTATGGAACAAGGACCTTCAAAGGGCTTCCATGGAGGTTTTATGGTGAAGGGAAGGGAAAGAGGCGACTGATGGATGGAAAGAATAAGGCGGAAATGAATTGCGGATTTAACAAAACGCGATTAAAAACCCTCGCTGAAAACTCGATACTCGATCGAGTACCCAACATACTCGATCGAGTGACCCCCTACTCGATCGAGTAACCTAGCTACTCGATCGAGTAGCCTCTACTCTATCGAGTACCACTCCTAACACGTAACTCAAGATAGTTTTGGCACGCATTTCTAAGACTATTCCCGCACCCAGGGTCAGTCAACACTGGTCAAAGGGTCTCTAAAAGGGCGGGTATTACAGTCGTAACTGAAACACGCGAAAAATCGTCAACTTGGGGGTCCCTCGATCAAGCCCGTGGTGTACTCGATCGAGCACCGTGGTTCCTCGATCAATCCTGGTTAGGCTCGATCTAGGATCCAATCCTGTTCTCGCTTTTTCGCTTATCCCGTGTTTGATCTTTGCAAATATATTTCTCGTCATCGCTCAACTCGAGATTGCCCCATCCCTTTGGATGCATATAAGGAACCTCGTCTTCATCAATGGGCACATCTGAACTTTGATAAGTACTACCGCTTCTCAAATAAATAGCATTAACTTGCTCATGTGCTTGCTTACCTTCAGAGGAAGATTGTCGGACTTCTTTGAAGGATTTTGAGCCGCCATTTGAGCAACTTAATTATCCAACATCTTGTTATGAGCCATGAGTTTAGAAATATGAGCCGTTTGCTTTTGTTGAATCATCAAACTTTGTTGCAATAGAGCCTTCATCTGTGCCATCTCATTACTTGGAGCTTGAGGAGGAGCTTGCATCTGTTGAAAACCTACTTAATTTTGCCGAACAAAATTTCCTTGTGGTTTGTTACCACGATTTAGAGGAATGATATAAGCATTCTGCGGTGGAGTTTGAGCAAATATATTCAGACTCCTTTCTGGGAAGAAGTTAGAATAAGGAGTACCTTGCTTGAAAGACTGGAAAACATGAACTTGTTCAATGGTACTCATACACTTGGCCGCAGTGAGACCATCAATCCCACATCTCTCGCAGGACACTTCTTGTTAAACCATATGAATTGTTTCTTGCTTATTACCCAATGACTGAGATGTTTTTAATTCAGCTATTTGAGCCGTTAAGGCCTCTAGCTGTGCCGTAATAACGTTGTCTGAACCACTTCTTCTCTTACTACCTCTGGGGTTACCATACTCAGCAGTGTGAGTAGCTATCTGATCAATCAACTTCCAGGCATTACCGTCATTAGTATTAACCTAGAATCTCCCATTGGCAGCTGAATCAAGCAAAGATCTCTGATCGTCATATAACTCGTTGTAAAACCGGTTGCAAAGAAACCAAATCTGGAAGCCATGTTGAGGGACGGATCGAACTAGTCTTTTGAAATGAACCCATGCTTCATTAAGGTCTTCAGTGGGACCTTGTTTAAAACTCGTGATCTGGCTTCTAAGAGCATTAGTCTTCTGCGGTGGAAAATATAGAATGCAAAAGCTAGTGAAGTCTAGTTCGTGATTGAATCAGCCTCCATATCTAAGTCACATAGCCACTCTGCGGCATCATCTCTCAGAGAGAAAGGAAAGAGAGTTTGTTTCACTTGATCTTGAGTCACCCCAGCTGTCAAAGGAATAGAACAATATGTAAAAAATTTCTCCATGTGCTTGGTGGGGTCCTCTCCTACTTTTCCTCCAAATAAATTTCTCTCTACTAGGCTTATATAGGAAGGTTTGATCTCAAAAGTCCCTTTATCAGTGGTAGGGAGCTTAAAGCCTTTAGGAATAGAATCAACCGTGGGTTCGAAATGACTTGCCAAGGTCGGCATCCGCAATGTTGTAGGAGTAACAGGTGCAAAAATCAGTGTGTCCTTTTCAAAGGACGAATCTTCTGCGAAAGTATACCGCTCGTAGTCAAGTGTACTCAAGTCTTCCACCTGACTTACTTCTCTTTGAAATTTTTGTCTGTACCGAAAAGTCTTTTCTGGCTGGGGATCAAAAGGTATAATTTCTAACCTGTTAGACCTGAGCATACACGAAAACAAAAATAAAAGATCAAACTGTCTCAAGGAACAGATGCTCCCTGAAACGAAAGACAAAAATAAACAAAAACAAACAGAAAAATTGTTGCCTCCCCGGCAACGACGCCAAATTTGATAAGGTTATTTTCCGTCGTTTGGCCTTAATCAAAATAATCCTAGCTCAGTACTAACAAAATAGCTAGTGGTAAATCAAGTATCGAATCCAAATGGAGGCGAGTTAATTATTCAAGTTTGCTAGTGTCTAAGTTCCTCTTAAAGTAACAGTTTCAAGGGGGTTTTGTTTGTTTGATTTATACTAACTAATTGCAATAAAAGTAAATAAGACAAATTCAATAATATTAAAAGGTTTAGGGATTAGGTTCACTAGGTAGTTATACAGGGTATGATTTAATTCATTGATAAAGCTAATTATGTTGTTTAAGGTTATATGATCGGTCGATTCAATATCCCTTTAGATCTAATTTAACATGCAGTCGCTATCATTAAATTATCTCTATTCAGTTATCGCAGCCTATATTGATTCTAACCCAGTCGGTGAAGTCTCAATTCGTTAAACTAGTTAATTAACCCTGGCCAGTAATTAACTAACTAGATGAAGAACAATAAACTGAACAACAACGAATAAGAAATTTTAACTATCAATTCATTAATTAATTCTCCCTTCTAACAACCTAGATTCCCATTCTCACTAGATTAAAGGCTTAGCTACTCATACTAAAGGGAAGAACAAAAATAGTAATAATAAGAAACATGATGAACAGTAATAAAAGATGAATAATGATTAAATAGTAATTATTGAAGAAAGATTAGAAACAATACCGTAGTAATAATAATGAAGAACAAGCTTAGAAGATCCGAACAATAAACTAAACTAAACTAAGAGTTTTTAGATAGTTTTCTAGGGTAGCTATGCGAAACTAGGTAAAATAATACGTAGAATAACCTAGGGTACAATTTAAGTATTTATAATAAAACATAACCGACTTAAGGAAATTGCGGAAAATTCTGGAAACAAGTGGTTCCTCGATCGAGCTTATGTGCACTCGATCGAGGCACCAATCTTCAGAAACCCCAACTCTCGACATTGCACATTTTAATCAGTTGAGCTGGTTCCTTGATCGATCCTCTCTTCACTCGATCGAGTATGAAGGTTCCTCGATCGAGCCTCAATGTACTCGATCGAGGAACTTGCTCCCATCCACTTTCTTCATGTTGTCTTCTTTATTTCTCTTCCTTTATTCTTCTAGGTTCCTGTGCCATGCTCCGTGTATTCCTTCATGCCCACTCTGCAATGCACATTTCATTCCTTTGCTCCTCAAATGCATCATTCCTGCATTAAACATCAAATAGCGAAAATATCGACATTCTAACATAAAAGGCATGTAAATAATATAATTTAGCACGAAACCGTATCAAAAGTAATTAAGCGAAGGCATAAATATGTATATAATTATGACTCATCAAAGGTCGCATGCTTGTCATGTTTCATTTTCGAGACATAGAAATCAGCAGAATGTGGCATAGATACTAAAGATAAATACTCGTTCCCCTTTAGCATTCCGTGACTAGAATGGCTCTTGTAATGCCAAGGAACACAGATGTTCACAAAGATATGTGTAAGGGGTGATGGTACGTATTGGACAGCTCTTTAATCGAACACCCAATCCCGCCCGTTATTTATCGCGACCTCTCTACTAATCGATTGGGATTGTCATTTACATTGATTATATCGACTTAAATGCATGCTATGCAACATCCAGTGCATTAGTCTTAACATCTGAACCATCTGAAATTAGACTAAGTCGGTGTAATAATATAAGAAGTCAAAATGAGTATTTACCTTCATTACATATGAATTATACAGACAAATAAAGTACAAATCACAAATGATTACAACGACTATACATCCATTAAATGCCAAACGGAATTCGAAAGAGAGAAATTAGAAAATAAGATGAAAACGTATGCTGGTCAGGTTATATTATGATAATATTCGATTAATATGTCTTCAAACATGCTACGTCTAGACAGGGAAGAGATCAGAGAGAAACCAACCAAGAACAGGCACAACAGAAGGTGCATCCTCTTAAAGGGGCACAACAGTTCATGCGTTTCTTATTAGGCGGGTTCTTACTGTGAAAGTCAACATTAGTTAACATGCGAAATCATTTGATTAACAGATTAATTAGAAAACTGAATATCGAAGGGAAAATAATACGAAATATATGAAATAAGTGTAAAAGATCGATTCTTGAAGAACTTAGAATCGATTGCTAACGATTAAAGGACGATATTGAACTTAAACTTAAGAAAATTGATTTAAAGGATGGAAATTAAAATTGGAAAGCACAAAACTTAAATTAAGGGATCATAATATTGATTATTAGGCCTCCCATTATAAAATTATCGATCTAAGACTATTTAAACTGTCCAGTATTGATTATTAGCAATCTAAATCGAATTAGTTTAAATAAAGATTAAAATTTTGAAATCAATTAAAAAAGATTAAAAGACAAATGGAGAAAACTGATCTTCCTCGGATCTGGACAATCCTCGGATCAACGAAGAATTAGGCAAGAAAACCAACACCAATGAAGAGCAGCGGATCAGATCAGATGACTCTTAGAAGAGGTGCAGCGGATACTGCAATTCTTCTCAGAGGCGCACCAGTTTTTGCGTTTTCTCTAAGCATCTGACATTGTCTGTATGCTTAATTTCATTTTAAAATTTGAATTTTATGAAAGATTAAAAGACGGATTAGCATTATATGATGTATATACGTGAACAATGTACAAAAATGATAAAAACAAGATTAAATGGCCTATTACATCCTCAGACTTACGTGTTAGCGTCACGAGATTTACCTAATGAAAATTTAGCGGTAACTCAGACTACGAAAGGTTTAATTTGCCCTTGATTTCTCAAGGAATTTAAATTAGATCGATTTAATGATGATTGATTAGATTTTAGTTGGTCAAGTTGGGTTGGTCTTTCCAAACGTGATGGGTACCATGATAGGAATCTGGTTTACGTAGTCGACTGATCAAGCACGTAGATGTCAATGAGACCCGAGGTCTCTATTTATAGCGAGATAGGTGAATAAATGGAGAGAAGCACGTAATTGCAGAAGAGTAACACCTTAGAAGGAGTGCAACAATTGCTGCGATTTTTCTAAGAGGCACAATGGTTATTGTGTTCTCTCTTAAGGAGGTTTCTTGCCAGATAAGAAAGCGCGTAGACGCGGATTCTTAGGGAAGAGATAAAATTTGATTATTTTATTAGAGAGCCCGAGTATGTGTGTCAAACTCCATTCTAATAAAATATCTTGTGAAGGTTTCCAAAATATTCCAACTCGAAACGAGACGAGATCTGAAAATGGTGATGGTTTTTTGGCCGGGACTTCGAATTGACTCTACTTAATGTCAAAACGATTATATTGTCACGTAGATGACGACTAAGGGGTAGACATAAATATTTGAGTTACCATTTATTTACCAATTTACCAAACGTCATAAAATGGCGACATATGCTAAACATGTCGTCTGATCATCATCCCGTGGCTTGCGGGAGAAAAAAGAGGTGTCTACACTCGTAGCATCCTTCAAGGAAAATGGGAAGGCTCGAAGCTTGAGTTTCTCATCAGTGACCGTAGACAGTTTCATACTCGAGCAGACAATATGAAAATCCGACAGATGTTTATTTGGGTCTACACCACTTAGATCGTTGAAGATGGCTAGATGGTGAATTAGCCCCGATTAAGGTTGTGTTTGGATTAAGGGATTTGGAGGGAAAAGAAGGCGAGAGAGAGAGAGAGAGAGTAAGGGATGTAAAATTCCTTGTTTGGATAGCAAATGAAGGTGGAGGGAAACGAATGGGGAAGGATTTGGAGGGATCCATTTTCCTCCTCTAAGGCAAATCAAAATCTCTCTACAATAGGCAAGGTATGGAGGGAAATTGTATCCAAACACCCACACCCCATTTTCTCTCACCTTCCCTTCCATCATTTTCTCTTCCCTTTTTCCCCCTCCCCTCCCTTTTTTTCGCTTTTACTATCCAAACACACCCTAAATGTCGCATTATTACCAAGTGGAGAACATGTAACGCAGAGAGATTATTGTGTCAGGTTGGGAGCGGCAAGTTTTTTTAATAGTGTTGGCCATGATAAGAAAATTGTCAATAGCTTCAAATGCATCAGAATAGTCTGATTCAGATTACAAATCCTCGGATTAGTAGCCCTCAATGACAGCCACTATAGCAACTTTCTTGATTTTCCTTAACATGAAAAAGTTATCCTCAATCTCTGAGTTGTAAGGCTCGAGTTCCAGGTAGCAGAACGGATATTACGCATAAACCTACACTAAAACCACAAAAGCAATCAATGTTAATTTTCCGGCAACGGCGCCAAAATTTGGCAGACTAAAGTTGTATGCGTCAAATTAACAATTTATATCACTGAAGTCCTAATACAAAATAGATTGTAATGTGGAAATAAGAGTAGAATCACAAGGAATTGGATTAATATTAAATGAAATTAAAATGTAGAAAAGAACAATTTGTAACTAAGTCAAAGATCGTAGTAACTAATTAAAATGTGGTTTTGAATTTGCTTTAATGATTAAGCAAATAATAAAATAAGAACAAACCATAATAGTGATAATTATCAAATTAAATACTGACAAGTATCTTACTCAAACTAATATTCACTACCAAGTGATGACTCGATCATCGACTACACTCAATTAACTAACTTTGAGTACTCTATTGTGATACCTAATAATGTTCAATTACATTAGATATTGGTTTTGTAATCTAATTTATTGAAGCAAGTCAAATCGATTGCCTTAATTCACTCTTTCTATTACAAACCCAAATCACGCAATTAAAGTTCAAGTAATTAAAAACAATCAATCGATTGAGAAAAACAATAGAAATTATTAATATCAACAACGCTTTCGATATTCAAATTATAAGTTTAATTCTTGTTATGACTAAACTAAGACAAACTGAGTTCATTAATTTAGTCACAATTGCTACCGCAATAAGATTAAACAAGCAAATTGAGTCATCAGTCAAATCTAAAAAATGAATTTATATAAACCGTAATTAGTTGTACACCTAATTAAGATGAATAATGAAACAAAGATTAAAACAAGGAATCAAACAATACTCAAGATTAAATAAAAGACTAATCTCACAAGTAATTACTGGAGTTTCAACGAGTTTGAATCAAGAAGTAGCGATCGAGCCTTGCATAATAGTTACTAAGAAGATATTAGGTTTTTCTAAAAACTGCATAAGTGTACTGATACGAGTAGCTGAAGCTTAACCAACTTTAACAAACTTGAAACTTGTCACGTGATACACGTGACAATCTAACAAAAAAATAACAAACACAAAAGGGGATATTTGCTCGGATTAGACCTATAATCCGTACAATGGTGAATTATAGTCAAGACCTATTGACTATAACCCGTGTTAAAGCTTGAAAGTGCGTCAAACTGTAACAATGGCGAAACGAAAACTCGTCGATCTTGTGCTCACAGTTGTAAACGTGAAAACTAACTTTTTCTTATTAATATTTGATGATCTCATTGAGATACAACCTAATGCTATTTATAACTAATTAAAATTTAATCCTTAAAAAAGCGCCCTACAATAAACAAATAAACAGGACTCCTAAACAAACCCAATGACATTAATTAATTCTAACTTAATCTACCAGCTAACAAATTCTAATCTAATCATGGGTTTAGTTTTATTTGACTAAACTATTAATTAATTAAACGATTAATTAAACGATATGCTGATGTGTAGTTATTTCAATTAGTCCTGAGTTCGAGCCTTGTCCTCTACAACCATGTCCTTATTTATCACACTTGTATCATCCCCTCCCTCTTGAGAAAGAATTGTCTTCAATTCTTGAAGACTCAACCCACCGGGATCATAGACTCATACAACCAGCAAACACGCGAACAATAGCAACAAACATGCATACAAGAATGAATCGTCCTTGATTCCAAGCCAAGCCCCGTTCCTTTTTCTCGATTTCAGAATCCTCTTGTGCCATCCACCCCACCACCCTCCGTGCACAAGCCTAGACAGACCATTTTCCTCGAACCACTCTGTCGAACAAGTGGAGTGAACAAACAAGTTCTTTCACAGTTGTAGCACTCCTCTTCGTTTGAAATTCGCACAAAGAACAATTTGTTTGATCTTGAAACTCTATAGGACCAACTATACTCTTATCTAACTCATAAATCAGACCAAGCTCATAGCCATAATCAAGCGAATTACACGGTTTCGTGGCACTTGCAACAATCGCTTCCTCTTCTCCATACTCATCAAAGATAGGTGGATGATTGGAATTGATTGAAGAGTCAATGTCGCTGCCTTGTAACCCCTTCTCATCTAGCTTAAACTCACGTTCCTCTACCCTTCCTGCAAAATTAAACTTGGATCTCGCTTACGACCAGAATGCATAGCTCAGACTACGTGTGACGACATAGGCCTTAAAACGACCGTCTTACCATTAGAAAACAGTACATACTCATTTCTCCGGCTCATATGTGTCACATCCCAATCATATTGCCAAGGTCTTCCTAAAAGAATATGGCAAGAATCCATAGGAACCACATCGCATAAGACCTCATCATTATAAGAACCCATAGTAAAGCAAACACAAACTTGTTTTGAGACTTTCACTTTTTTATCATCGCCTAGCCATTGCAAAGTATACGGATTGGAATGAGTTATGGTTGGTAAGGCTAACTTTGACACCATCTCGCTTGAAACTGCGTTGGAATAACTTCCACCATGAACGATCACACTACGCCATTTATCTTTCACCTGGCACTTTGTTTGGAATAATTGGTCTCGCTGCTCAATTTTGTGTACAATTGGTTCAGATTGAGCATGTAACGAGCGCATGTAACACCCCAATTATCCGGTCAAGATAATTGAAGCATTACCATCTCGGTTTCCCGAGGCAGTGAAATCGGAATTACAATTAAGACACTTTATTAAATAAATGACAAGTTTAGTTATTACAAACAAAAACAATTGAATACATAAAATACAACTCATCTATGACTATGTTATCCATGCTACACTACTCGACTCCGAGTCAAAGGCGAGGCCCAAATCCCGATCACGTTAACAAGCAAAACATGTACTTAACCTGCTCCCCATATGATCGGAAATATCATATGGATCGAAACAGGCCACCCCGGAAATAGGTGACAATTACACAGACACAACAAACGTCAGTTTCAATAAATAAACAAAGTGTGACACGACTCAAAGTGTGAGAGTACGCAACATGACTATGATATGAATGAGACACTATCAAACAACCACCACCACGGTACCGGGACACGCCTAGACATACCGACAACCACGCTGGTATCGGGACACGCCCAGACATACCAACAATCACAAACAAGTACCAGGACACGTCCAGACGTACTGAGTCCGGAAGGCAACCGAATTCCCTGCCAGACGTCGTGTATGAACCACACGAGTCCCTCCGTAACTTAAGCCATTAATGTGCACATCCCTCTTGGAGTGGGAAGCTCCAAGAGGCGACTCAAGCGCAAGAGGGTCTCCCAGCCGTCTCGCATCTCCAAAACAACCAACAACAACAACAAATCCTCCAACACATATATAATCACAACTTACAACAGACAACTTATGCCAAATACGTCACAAATACCAGTTCCTCAAATATCCCGACTCCTCGAGTCGTTATGATCAACAACATGCAATACGACATACTCATTGCAATTAAATGATAAAAGACTCATTTTATAAATAAATTAAACAACGAAACTGAGTAGGATAAACCTACCTCACATCATATCCGCATAAGTAATCCGTCAAACACAAGCTAGGCATGTCTTGAAAAACCGCCTCACAAAACTCATCTCCTAAAATACGATAATAATACAAATACGTATAAATATACTAATCTAATTATACATATACAACTAATTAAACCCGTCTTATACGACTACCCAAAACCCGTTCCGACACTTGGTCAATCCCGCTACCCACCACCATAACGGTGGGCACGGCCGACAGCCACCATGGCCAGCGACAACAACAATAACAACAAACAAGGCTACATCAACAACAACAACCAACAACCTCGACATCCTTACACAAAAAGACCACCACAGCCCCCACCACCACGGTGGTCACGACCCAACCCCCACCTGCCATCTCCCTCAGATATGACCCCCAACAACCACGACAACCACTATAAAAACGGCCAACAACGAGCAACACGCGACATAACACACAACCTGACTCCTCCTCTTTGAATCCGATTTAAACCACCTTGCTGCCACCCAAACCACCACCTCTGACCACTACCTGACTCTCCACTCAACCCACAACAACCTCCACCTAACACCACCCTTAGTCAGTCACGAAAAGGAGGGTAAAACCTCATCTTAAGACGGTCACTGAACAACAACTAAAAACATGTATAGAACTCGGTCAAACCCAGATTTAAGGCGGTCAACGGTGGTTACTTGGGCGATCAATGACGGGTTAGGGTGGGTCAAGGTCAAGGCGGGTCTATAGTATAAATTAAATAATATAAAAGCTAGTATAAGACGGTCTTACCTCACGAACTCATGGCGGTGGTACAGAATTCTCCTTCTCTTTTCTCTTCCTCTCATCTCCTCTTTTCTCTCTCTCTTTTGTTTGTGTGTTGGAAATGCAAATGAAATGATAAGATGGGTGGATGAGGGATAATGGGGTATATATAGGGTGAGAGTGGTATAAGATGAGTGTATGTGTATGTATATACATGTATCTTATTATTATTACTTCTATTATCATTATTGTTATTACTACTATCATTATTATTCCGTCTCAAGCCCAACTCGCTAAATACGATAAAATATTATTATTTAATAATTATTAGATATGGAATATTACAATCTTCCCCCCTTAAAATAAAATTCGTCCCCGAAGTTTCCCTTTCTGACTTTTCCCTCAAATATCATGTGTACTCTCTTCCCAAAGTTCGGTGTTCAACTCTCACTACTTCCTCGCAACTCTCACTATTTCCTCACATTCCATACTTCCTTTTCCTAAACTTCCAAATTGTTACATTCACCCCCAAAAGAGAATTTCGTCCCAAAGTTCAACTACCAACCTCAAAATACGATCTCATACACCTATTCCTAAGTTCCACAAATGACTATGTTCCAGGTTCAACGTTCTCTCCAACTTATTGCAAATCCATAAATAAATCAGATATGGTCCTAGTGCCATTGATATAACCCTACTCTATGAGCCTCCCAAACGTCAAGGTACAAAGTCCAGCCCACGGTTCGAAACCCTAATCCCATAACAACTCCCAACTCAATTTTTTCTAAGTCTACGCATCAGTCTCGGGGTATAACTCAATTATTTCTACACACATATATATCACGTCTAATCTCATACATGCACTTGTATGCAAATCAATCATCAACATGCGGACTCTATGAAACAACCAAATAATGCAACGTCACTCGTCATGTGACTCAACTATGCTTAACATTCCGATTTTTCGTACACCATGCCACGCATATACCGCGTTAAATATACCACATGATCACACATGTGTTTTCAACATCCATTCCTATATGTCACCAACACTTCCGCTCATACGGAAGACCATATACACAATCATTCAAATGACCACTATGTCACACACACATTGTAACCCAATTAAACATTTCACGCAAATAACTTTTATCCAAGTCTCAATTTTACATAGCACAGCCACAAAATGTCGTCAAAGAGAAACAGTTCATAAGGTCTCATTCATATGGCGTCAACATGTCCATCTGACGCGAACCAACCACTATAGATTGTGAACATAAGGGTATACACACAGTCAGATAAAAACAAGGGCCAAAGCAGACCACTCGGTCGAGTGTAGGAGGTCACTCGGCCGAGTAGGCGGTCACTTGGTCGAGTGTCACCTGGGTATAACATATCTGTTCTCAAACCCATTTTCAAACTTTCCTATTCCATCACACAGATGCTAACAAAGCCCGATGGTGACTCATATACCATTAAACAATCGAATCAAACACAGCTACTGGCCTTATGACCATCATTACTAGATAATTAAGATAAAATATCCAAGGCATACTGCCCACACAAACATACTATTTCATCATCAACAGCTGCACCGTAGTGCGACACTCTAGTCACATTGGTAAACACAACACATTACACTACCTTGTGGACACAGCCTAATCACTCATCACTCTCAAGGAATAATAACAACATCATCACTCGCTCAAGAACAACAACAAAATCACGATGTACACCGTGGGCGTTTCACCATAACGCTTGGGAGGAAATTTTACAAACAAAATCTATACTACCACTCTCAAGGTCGGACTCCGACACAACCACTTTCACATATCATGCCTATGTACTTAGGTTAAAGGTTACATTATGTATCACAAATGATCAAATTCATCAACCATAAGATTGAATCCTTGAGCATTAAATGCCCCACTCTTACTCTCATGACCACAAAACCAAACTTGGTGATACCAAATCCACAATTACATATATCCTGATTATTAGAACTCAACTCATCCATAATTAGGTCACCTCACACGGTTTCACTCATCTCTTACTCCAATGCTCTCTCTCCCGTATTCCGATTTCCAAAATCTTATCACACCATTGATTCAAATTTACACTATTCTTCAATTCACATCTCACGTTTTCCACAACTTTTATCAGTTCATGTCATCGCTCTCTCTTACCCCTAGTTCCTTAGTTATCTCCTCATCATTCTACAAATTTTAACTCGACCATAAGCTAACCAAAACTTCTGATTTGTGCTCAAAAGGTCATCCTCATATGTCCTCAAATTGCGTTCACTATCTATGAGTCCATACCACCGCTAAGAATCCAAATTCTGATTGTATTTCACTCATCATTTATAAGTTGTCTCTCATGATCAATTCTCCATACTCAAAGCATTACATAGGGCCAACTACCTTCCTAGTGTTCCTAAATTATCAAACTTGATGACTATGTCCAAAATCACTCATCTTGTCAGAAACATATGTTTAAGGGCTAGGGTCAGAAAACACTCTTTTGGGCTCACGCACAACTCTATGTCTGGATGTCCCGGGTTAACTCAACGGATAGGGTGATAAAAATCAAACCAATCTAGAACAGATATGGAAAAGGTAGCAGATTAAATAGCATGGAGAGGATAGGAAATCAATAGTCGACACCTTAAAATTGCCTTAGCACACTTGAAATATGATGAACTTTGAAAAATGATGCAACTTTAAGACTGAACTCTAGCAACTTTACTAACTTGTAAAATGTTCTTTCTCATTATGCAGTTTTACTCAAACTTTACTCAAATGCGAAATGCTATATCAAAACTTTAACATAAAGGCCATTTGTCTCAAATTTCTCAAAAACTTCAACACAAAGTACTCCGTCATAGGATGGTACATGTCATTATAGGCCAATTTTAAAGTATTACTATTCGATTGGTACAAAATATAACTTAGAAAAGTCAAAAATCCAGGTAGGTATACCATTCTTTTTCGAAAATAATATTTTAAGACGGAAAAACTTCTTATGCACGACTTCACAAAACGTTGTAATCGAAGATTAGAATAATAAGGAATAAATGAAGTACGTCACGGGCGTAAAATCAAAGTTTATGTATACTTTTCATAACATTTTCGGAAAATTTGTCAACCTTCAAGACGGAAAGTTTGATTCACACCATTTTATAGCAATATTCCAAATAATATTATAGCCCTACAATACTATTATACCATATTTGGGTTAAAATCAAAAATTGTTCATGTTCCTCACTTGGTTCAAAATTTTAGGCCAAAATTGCAATAAAATATTCATTTCTAAGACAATGTACCACACTACTAGGGATGATAGTAGTCTTTGTAAGACGATTAAAACAAGTTTCAATTATGGAAATCAGAAGTGAGTTAAAACTTTTAAGTTGAAATTTTCGCATACAATGTAAAATCCGACATTAACAACAAGCGTTAAGCCTTTCTTATTCAGTATGACCCAACAACAAACATGAAAATCCGGTTATCGACTCAAAAGCACAAGTTTCTATGCTCATCCATGGTGGGAAAGAAAATTTAGCATGAAAATTTGAATTTTTGACCGCTCTAATGATATAGAAAATCAATCATTACTATGAAAATGAACAAGTCATGCAATTATTTGATAAAACTTGAATAAACATGTCTATATATAAAACCATTTCAAATTGCGAAATGAAGAAGATGAACTCAACGACCTAGTCGAAATTTGAGAAGACGGATAAAAAAAAGTGGAGTAGCAAAGTGTAATTATTCAAACAACCAATCACAATATGAAAACTTTGAATTATTTTAAGATAAATCGATGTCGAAGTTACGAGGTTCGAGGTAGAAATAAAAAGATAAGGTAGAAAAGCAAATTTTACACGAATTTCTCAGCTCAACAAGCCCACTCGGCCGAGTATTTAGGGCACTCGGTCGAGTGCAGCTCCACCCGGTCTAGTGACAGGTTACTCGATCGAGTAAAAACCTTACAGAAGTTTTCCAGTTCCTTGAATTTGCCCACTCGGTCGAGTGACAGGTCCACTCGGTCGAGTGATCTATTCGCTCGATCGAGTGACTGATCAACTCGCTCAAGTACTACTCTACTCGATTGGATTTGACCTTACACTCACTAACTTTGGTACATTACTCCCAAAATCATAACTATTCTATCAACAATCATTACCATTCATGCTTTAACAACGACACTAGCAAGCTCAAATACGCATATGATATCTACATGCCAAGATTCGGGACTAACATCCCTCACATCAACAAACATTAATCATATCTACAACATACTACTCACATTAGTCCACTTATCCATTCATCACATGCGATCTCATTCCATACAAGCGATTCTATCATACGATAACATATAACGAGCTACACACACGTATTCACACCACTTTCACAACGATCATATTCCATGCCATATTCAAACACACATTAAATCCATAACACATATGTATTCATATCACGATTCACATAACGTTTCCCATATTCCTATCCACCCACGTAGTGACCAACTGAGACGATAGGCACTACCTTTGGCATGAGGGGGCCTACTCATCCAAAACCGATCTCCTATGGTACTCATGTCGGGTTCATTTTACTTAGACACTCCTAAATTCATTTTTGGTTCATTGGTTTTAGGTTCCAAAATCGTCGCTCTGTTACCACTTTGTAACACCCCAATTATCCGGCCAAGATAATTGAAGCATTATGTGAACCCCCGCAATATAGCTAAGAAATTACAATAAGAAAATGCAGAATTTTAGAAAAATTTTGAAACTTTTTAAAGTTTAAAGCGCGGGTTCATTAAAACCTACAACAAGATAAAGTATGCGAAAATAAAGTTAACTTTATACAAACGTGATAGTCAAAATGGGGAAAATATATCCCTCGAATGACAAGACGATAAAGGGTGAGTCTAAGCAATCCTAGTAAACAGACTACTAATCTAAGGTGCTCGCTATCTTACACGTCTAAACCCCACAAATGCATCTTCACACACCTGTCATTCATGTAAACATGAAAGTCACAGTCAGTGGGGAGTAACCCAAGGTTCTCCCAGCCACAAATTGTCGAAACAAACATAACAAGGAACTCAGATAAGTAAATCATGTAAGATACTTACAAATGACATGAACATCAACATTTATATTTAACCATGGCAATTAAATGAGATAGAACAAGATAGGTCAATATTGGCATAATAAAGACTCCACTATTCATGTGAGATAATTAAATAATATGAAAGACAAGTATACGGTCATTTATACAAAAGCACATATTTCAAGGAAATATGACATAGACATGAGATTAGAATCCGAATCATGTGAAGTAGATAAATAAAGGATCAATCAATACAAATTACAAGAATGGAAACTATAGCCATTACTTTTAAAACCTCCTTAACAAACATTGCACGGGACGTGGCTACTAATGTCACATTCATTCTTATGGCTTGCATCTCACCATAAGAAGAGATGGGAACATCAATCCCGGCGATCATATCGCAACTAGAAGGCTTGCATCTCACCTCTAGTTTCCGATAGGACCAAGACTCTCACATCTAAACAATGACAATATCTATAACCAAGCAAGACCTTACTACTCATTAAATATAAGTCCCCTGGTAGGACGACAATGACAATCACAAAAACTCAGTCCTAGTCTAAATTTGGCCAGACTCTCGGGACAGTACCGTTCCCGATTCGACATGTGGCTGGACAGTCCGCATCCAAGACTCGAACGACAGATCGGAAGTCGAGAACCCACAATCGGCAGGACAGTCCGAAGAGGTGGAAGATATGAGGTAAACCCAGACTTGGCAGATCGGCACAAGTAGGGCGTAAAGATAAGTCAAGCAGTAAGCTATAGCATAAAGGCATTATCATAAGGATACGACTCACTACGAGTAATTATTTATAATAATTCTTCCATACTTGTATCATATTAATAAATATTTCATTTCATAATTAAACATGTCGGTTAAATAAACTATAACAAGCGAGAATAAATAATTTACGTTGTGTAAAATTACCGAATAAAATGCAAACAAAAACATGTGACTCATTCATGAGCCCGCTTCAAAATATAAGATTGGTCCAACAAATAAAATATGACAAGTCCAACAAATGAGACATAACAAGCCCAAAAAAAAGGAAATATGGTAAGCCTGACATATAAATTATAGTGAACCCAATAAATAAAATATAGTGAGCCCAATAAATGGAACATGTTACGCCTAACAAGTAAACAAAACAAGTTACCAACCAAACAAGGAAAAAAGGGGAACAAAGAGTATGAACCAGCCCTTCAACCGTGACTAAACAACACAGCCACCAGGTCGTGGCTGCACCACCAGCTCACGGCCAGCCACAACCCACGGCCGGTTACAACGTGACCAACACCACCAAAGACGGCCTAATGCACTACAACAATCACTTATCCAAAACAACCAAGACAAGTAAGCCATAAGACGGAATTATGATCATGCTTAAGGCGGATATTTACACAAATTTTACCATACATATTAACCATCATTTTCCACCCAAAAACAACCCGAAATCAGCCCTTAAACAGCCTGCAAAAGACCACCCTAAAACACCATCCACGGCTGCCAAACAGCCGTGAGACAACCCCACAATCCGTATAAAACCACGGTCCAAGCTATACACTTTGATGCGAGAAATTCAAGTATACACAAGACGATATTGAAGTGTAAATAGTAAGCATAAAATCAGTCTCGGAATGCTACCTTATACGTCCCAAAACAGGGCTCGAAACAGACCATATCACGGTTTTACACCGAATTTAGCCGCCCCATTTCAGCTCAATTTTAAGACGGAATTAGAGCAGAGTTGTGACGGTAACAAGCACGCTTAAAAATATGAATAACCAACACCCTATTTACCATAATAATACTCCAGAAAAACCAGAAAAAGGCAGCAATCATAACACCCTCGAAACATACAGCATACACTCGAGCAAAACCATGGCCGAATTCACTTAGGAGAAATAAGATATGAAAACAGCCAAATAAACATGTAAAATGCCTACTAAACTCACACATTCAACCATAAACATGAGAAAGGCATAAAGGTTTAAACTATATGACAAATACGAGTGAAAAATCGAGTAAAAGGCAAAATATCGACACTTTGTCGAGTAACCTATCACCGTTACATCAAAAGCTTTTTAATCGTCAAATAAACAGTCAATAAAGCACGAGTCTTCCTCCGGGTCTTCAAATATTTCACCTAGCAGCAAGAAAACGGGATATTGAAGCTAAAAATCGAAACTTTCATAAGGTGGGTCATTTTGAACCCACCACAAAAGCGGAAATTTCTTACCTAGAAAGTTGAAGGACGGAAATGGGAAGAGAATGGCGCAAAAATCAAAGGGAACGGTTGAGAAATGGAGGAGAAATCTAAGGTTGAAGATCGAATAAAAATGGTGGTCATGGTTTGTTGTTTTTACTGAATATTGTTGTTGTTGTTGTCTACTGTTGATTTTCGAAAAAGAAAGGGAAGGAGGGAGGGGGGTTGACCGGGTATAAGAGAGTGTGAGAGATAGAGTGAAATAAATAAAAAAGGATTATATAAATGAGGTGCAAAAAGGTAGGTACGTGTTGTCGACTTGTGATTGGTTCGGATTAATCTAGTCTCACAAGACCAATGTGACGGTCTTTTGCTAGACGAAAATACGTCCTAAATCTACTATAACTTAAGACGGGATTTATATCACTATTGTTACTGTCCGACTAAAATATGTATATTTTTATATAAGCTAAGTTCTAAACATATAATATTTATAACAATCATGCTTAAAAATGAAATTAATTAAATAAAGTAATTTAAAATATAAATAAAATAATAGAATGGTTAATAAAATTATAAATGCTAAAAATGGGAATTCGTGGGTGTTACACATTACCATCTCGGTTTCCCGAGGCAGTGAAATCGGAATTACACATAAGAAATTTTATTAAATAAATGTTAAGTTTAGTTATTACAAACATAAACAATTGAATAAATAAAATACAACTCATCTATGACTATGTATACCATGCTACACTACTCGACTCCGAGTTCAAGGCATGGCCCAAATCCCGATCACGCCAACAAGCAAAACCTATACTTAACCTGCTCCTCATATGATCGGAAATATCATATGGATCGATACAAGCCACCCCGAAAATAGGTGACAATTACACAGACACAACAAACGTCAGTTTCAATAAATAAATAAAGTGTGACACGACTTAAAGTGTGTGAGTACGCAACATGACTATGATATGAATGAGACACTATCAAACAACCACCACCAAGCTACCGGAACACGCCCAGACATACCGACAACCACACAGTTACCGGGACACGCTCATACATACCAACAATCACAAACAGGTACCAGGACACGCCCAGACGTACCGGGTCCGGAAGCCAACCGGATCCCCTGCCAGACGTCGTGTCTCAACCACAAGAGTCCCTCCGTAACTCAAGCCATTAATGTGCACATCCCTCTTGGAGTGGAAATCTCCAAGAGGCGACTCAAGCGCAAGAGGGTCTCCCAACCGTCTCGCGTCTCCAAAACAACCAACAACAACAAATCCTCCAACACATATATAATCACAACATACAACAGACAACTATGCCAAATACGTCACAAATACCAGTTCCTCAAATATCTCGACTCCTCGAGTCGCTATGACTGACAACATGCAATACGACTCACTCAATGCAATTAAATGATAAAAGACTCATTTTATAAATAAATACAACAAAAAAACTGAGTAGGATAAACCTACCTCACAGCATATCCGCATAAGCAATCCATCAAACACAAGCTAGGCTCATCTCGTAAAACCGTCTCACAAAACTCATCTCCTAAAATACGATAATAATACAAATATGTATAAATATACTAATCTAAATATACAAATATGACTAATTAAACCCGTCTTATACGACTACCCAAAACCCGTTCCGACACTCGGTCAATCCCGCTACCCACCACCTACTGCCGCCACCGTGGCATCCACCCCCACGGTGGGCCACGGTCGACAGCCACCACGACCAACAACAACAACAACAACAACAATAACAACAACAACAACAACAACAACAACAACAACAACAACAACAACAACAACAACAACAACAACAACAACAACAACAACAACAACAACAACAACAACAACAACAACAACAACAACAACAACAACAACAACAACAACAACAACAACAACAACAACAACAACAACAACAACAACAACAACAACAACAACAACAACAACAACAACAACAACAACAACAACAATAACAACAACAACAACAACAAACACGGCTACATCAACAACAACCACCAACCTCGACATCCTTACTCAAACCGATCACCACAGCCCCCACCGTGGGCCACCACCACCACGGTGGTCACGACTCAACCCCCACCTACCATCTCCCTCAGATCTGATCCCTAACAACCACGACAACCGCCACAAAAAACCGCCAACAACGAGAAACACACGATATAACACACAACCCGACTCCTCCCCTTTGAACCCGATTTATACCACCTTGCCGCCACTCAAACCACCACCTCTGACCATTATCCGACTCTCCACTCAACCCACAACAACCTCCATCCAATACCACCCCCGGTCAGTCACGAAAATGAGGGTAAAAACTCGTCTTAAGACGGTCACACAACAACAACTATAAACATGTATAGAAGTCAATCAAACCCAGATTTAGGGCAGTCAACGGCGGTTACTTGGGCGATCAACGACGGGTTAGGGTGGGTAAAGGTCAAGGAGGGTCTATAGTATAAATTAAATAATATAAATGCTAGTATAAGACGGTCTTACCTTACGAATTCGGGGCGGAGGGACGGAATTCTCTTCTTTTCTCTCTCTTTTGTTTGTTTGGTGGAAATGCAAATAAAATGATAAGGTGGGTGGACGAGGGGTAAGGGGGTATACATAGGGTGAGAGTAGTATAAGGTGAGTGTATGTTTATTTATATACATGTATCTTATTATTATTACTACTATCATTATTGTTATTACTACTATAATTATTATTCCGTCTCAAGACGAACTCGCTAAATACGATAAGATATTATTATTATTATTATTATATAATTATTAAATACGGAGTATTACAGCGCAAAACCAATACCGTGTCATAGATAGGTGCTTCATAAATCTTGGCCTGGTCCTTTTCCTCTTTGGCCTCATTGAGATTAAACAAACCAGCCATTGTTTCCTCTTCTTCTAATAATGTATCTCGAACTAAAACCGCTTCTCGCAATGCAGTATTTCGTTTATTAAGGCAAGTATTCTGATAATGCCAAAAACATTGACATATAAAACATCGAACTTTCATTACACTTTTTTCCTTTGGAGTGGCAGCGGGTTTGGAAGAAGTAGGGGCTGCTACTGGCGTGACAATAGGTGTAGAACTCGAGCCACTGGTTTCTAGGATGTACTACTTAGACCATGTAACCGTTTTATTCAAATCACTCGAGCAATATTTAGACTTCCCTTGAGCTTCAACCTTCAAACACAGCCCACATAATGTATCAAAATCAGAATATAGTTGCTATTCTACGGTATCAAAAATAAAGCCATGTTTTGTTCTTCATACTCCTCGACCTCTCCCATTAAAGCCAATTTCTCAAACTCATCGATGTATTCACTAACACCCATCACCTTGCATTAAATTAGCAATCTTTCTATACAAAGTAAGCTTATAAGTTGATGGTACATAGCACTTTTGTAGTTTACATTTCAAAGACTCCCAAGATACGATCTTTGCCTTTCATGCTCGAGCCCTTTATGATTTCAGACTTTCAAAGCAAAGGGATGCTCCTTGACTTAGCTTTATTATAGCATACTTGCAGCGTTTTTTGTAATACCCAACATTTTTGGGACCCGTACTTAGACTTAGGGACACGTGAGGGAACCCACATGTACTTAGAAGTAAAGTATGACCCTCCTACGAGACCAAGTAAGACCTAAACTAGACCTAGTAGACTTCCAGTGGACCGAGTAGAACCCCTAGTGTACCAAGTGAGTTAGCACTCGGTCGAGTAAGGGTATACTCGACCGAGTGAGTGCCACTCGGTCGAGTAAACCGGTCACTTGGTCTAGTGGAGCTGAGCTGTGCCCCAGAAAGAAAATTTGGGATTTCATTCTATCCCCAACCATATCCCATTCATTCTTCTCCTTCTTCCTTCTTACACTAAAACCCTCTCTCTTCTCTCTAAAATGCTCCCAAATACCTCTTCCCATACCAAGGTGCCTTACCAGGACAACCCTAGCATGAGAGACCGTCACCATCTCGGTTTCCCGAGGCTGCTATATCAAAGTTACCATTCCAAAACACCATTTATTAAAGTATAACGAGTAAACGATTACATGTTCCAAACCAAAACCAAAAGAAATGTTAACTATTACTCAAACAACTGAAATTAGAATAGTAAATCTCATGACAGCAGAAGCTAGACTCGAAGTGATGGCTCCCATCTCGTCCCCAAAGCTAAAGACCATCATCACCTGTCACAATCTGCTACCATCCCCGAATGGATCACCACAGATTTTACAAAACAACAACGGGGTCAGTTCACTGCATAATCAAAATAAGACAAAGTACGATAAGATAAACTGCGGATCACAATACACCTCCAAATCCCAATCACATCTCGTAACTGACTACACACTAAAGTGTGTAGCCCTGCCAGTGGGGGACTGCAGCCTTGCCCACCTAAGCCCCGCTCAACAATGAGCGATAACCTTGTTCATTAATGTGCACATCCCCTCCTGTGGCGGGTTCCACAGAGGGCGAATTTAGGGCGTGAAGCCACTCTGAAAGTGACTCCACTCAGCCGAAGACGCACCTCGCGAACATCATCAACACCAACACCATACTCCAATCCACCAACAGTAATCAATCACAATATCAATCGTACAAACAATTACAACACATATCTTAAGTCAATTAAACAGTAAACCGATTAGGGAAACCCTACCTTAGCACAAACTGAAATGAGACAATCAAGCAGGCTAAAATGGCTCCTCTGCGAAATCTCCACCTAACAACAATCATACAATTCCAATTCCAAACATGCCAAAATCCACTATTCCCCAAATCATAAACTAGGCAAACTCTAAAAGACAAATTAACGAAACTCATAGAACTAGAGGCTTACCGACACAATCGACGCGGAGGAAGGATGAACAAGACTCACGAAAGATCCACGAACTTGAGAGAGATTTGGAGATGATTAGAGTTCCGTTGTAAGTTTAGGTTTTGGTAAAAGTGATTAAGAAACTGTAAATCACGTTTTATAGAACTCTAATCCTCTCTAAATCAAACCGTGGAAATAAACACTGTCAGACCGGATACTCAGTCGAGTATTGAGTATACTCGGCCGAGTATCCTCTACTCGGTCGAATATTCCTGGACAATAGTCTGTCCAGATACACACGACACACTTACTCGGCCGAGTAAGCCATATTCGGCCGAGTAACAGACTTAGAAAACCGTAGTATTACAGTCTTCCCTCCTTAAAAAGGACTTCGTCCCGAAAGTTCACACTATAAACACAAAACAAGACCAACAACTACAACACAACTCCTCAACAACTACTACCAAAACCAAACAACTCCCCCTACACAAAAAAAAACACCCAACTCAAACTGAAAAGATGACACAAACATAGCTAAGCTAACTCAAACCAACCCAAAAACAAGCATGCGACCATCTCCTACTCCCTAAAAAGACAACAGTTACGTCCCCGTAACCAAACATACCTAATTGAAAAGGTGAGGAAAACGCTCTCTCGTAGACTCCTCTGATTCCCATGTGGCTTCTTCTACATTATGATTAGACCAAAGTACCTTTAGTAATATGGTCTCACCATTCCTTGTCTTGCGCACTTTGCGGTCTAAAATCTCCTTAGGAACCTCTGCATAAGTTAGAGACTCATCAAGCTATATGTTCTCATCCTCAAGCACATATGATGGATCACTCACATACTTCTAGAGCTGCAAAACATGAAACACATTGTGGATTCGATCCAACGCTGGTGGTAAAGCTAGCCGGTAGGCTACTTCACCTACACGATCCAAGATCTCATACGGGCCGATAAAATTCTAGCTCAACTTCCCTTTTTTGCCAAATCTCATTACCCCTCGCATAGGTGACAATTTCAAAAGGACTTTGTCTCCCACTGCGAACTCGATGTCTCTGCGGTGCAAATCTGCATAACCCTTTTGGCGATCTAGAGCTGCTTTCATCTTTTGACGAATCAGACGAACTTGCTCAATCATATCCTTCACCATCTGTGGTCCTAAAACCATCGCCTCTGCTCTGTCGTCCCAACAAATCGGACTCCTGCACTTCCTGCCATACAAAGCCTCGAACGGTGCCATTCCTATACTGGTATGATAGATGTTGTTGTAAGAAAACTCGATCAAGTCCAGCCTATCTTCCCAACTCCCACCGAACTCAATGGTACAAGCCCTCAACATATCCTCCAAAGTCTTGATAGTCCTCTCAGTCTGACCATCTGTTGCTGGATGAAAAGCTGTACTCATCTTTAAGGTCATACATATAAAATCCTGCAACTCTTGCCAAAACCGTGATATAAACCTCGCATCTCAATCCGACACTATATCCTTTGACACACCATGCAACCGAACCACATGTTTTTTGTAACCCAGAGCTAGTTGTATCTTGGTCCAAGTATCTTTCATCGGAATGAAGTGAGCTGACTTTGTCAAATGATCGACGATCACCCAAATCATATTGTTACCTTGCTGAGTCCTTGGTAACCCCACGATAAAATCCATAGAGATCGACTCTTATTTCCACTCTAGTACTTCAAGTGACTGAATCTTACCTTGCGATCTTCGTTGCTCACCCTTTACTCTCTGGCAGGTTAGACACTAGCCACGAACTCGGCCACATCCTTCTTCATATTAGGCCACCAAAACGTTTTCTTGAGGTCCTTATAAAGCTTGTCAGCCCTTGGGTGAACCGAATACGGAGTGCAATGAGCCTCTGTCATGATTACTCTCCTCAAATCTACATCATTAGGAACACACCATCTCCCATCAAAACTAACAGTACACCCCCATATGTATGGATAGAAAACCTAGAAACTGTGACACTCTCCACCCTTGACTTTCATTCTTGGATATTTGGATCAAGCTCTTGTTTCCTCTTTATATCATCATACAAATCTGGCTCGATCGTCAAATCCTCGATGGTATCCCCCTTCCGAATCATATGAATCCCCATCTTGGACATCTCATCTCTCAGCTTCAGCAAAGATATAGCTGTACACAACGAATGAACACTCTTCATACTCAAAGCATCTGCAACAACATTGACCTTACCCTCGTGATAAATGATCTTCATGTCATAGTCCCCAATCAGCTCCATCCATCGCCTTTGTCGCATGTTAAGCTCTTTCTGAGTGTAGATATACTTCAGACTCTTATGATCTATAAACACCTTAAAAGTTTCCCCATAAAGATAGTGCCTCCAAATCTTAAGAGCAAAAACAACTGCACCCAGCTCCAAATCTTGAATAGGATAGTTCTCCTCATACGACTTCAGCTACCTCGACGCATAAGCTATAACCTTCCCATTCTGCATCAAAACACATCCCAAACCATTCTTTGAAGCATCGGTGTATACTTCAAAGTTATCACTTCCCTCAGGTAAAGCTAGAATAGGAGTTATGGTCAAACGCTACTTTAAGATTTGGAACGCCGTCTCACAACTCTCATCCCACCGAAATATGGTCTTTTTTCTCATCAAAGTTGTCATAGGCCTCACAATCGTAGAAAAGTCTTTCACGAGCCTCCTGTAGTAACCAGCTAAACCCAAGAAACTCCGAATAAAACAGCAACATTCTTTGGTGATTCCCACCTGGTTACTGCCTCAATCTTGCTGGGATCCACCGACACACCCTCTTTAGATATCACATGATCCAAAAAAGCCACCTTCTCTAGCCAAAACTCGCACTTGGATAACTTGGCATATAGCTGATTATCTCGCAAAGTCTGCAAAACTAACCTCGGGTGCTCCTCATGCTCCTCCTTGGTCTTAGAGTAGACCAAGATGTCATCAATGAAGACGTCCACAAACCTGTCTAAGAACGGGCTAAAAATCTGGTTCATAAGATCCATGAAAACTGCTGGTGCATTCGCAAACCCAAAAGGCATCACGACGTACTCATAGTGACCATAACATGACCGAAAAGCTGTCTTAGGAATATCTTCATCTGCTATCCTCAACTGGTGATAACCCGACCTCAAATCAATCTTAGAGAACACCCATGCGCTACTCAGCTGGTCAAAAAGATCATCAATCCTTGGCAAAGGATATCTGTTCTTCACCGTGGCATGATTCAGCTTCCTATATTCAATGCATAGCCTCATGCTCCCATCTTTCTTTTTCACAAACAACACTGGTGCTCCCCACGGTGACAAACTACACCATATATACCCTTTATCTAACGGGTCATTCGGCTACTTTTTTAACTCTTCCAACTCTTTGGGTGTTATACGGTACGGTGCTTTAGATATAAGACATGTCCTTGGTTTGAGCTCAACATTGAAGTCGATATCTCTCTTAGGTGGTAACCCCGGTATCTCATCTGGAAAGACATCACTAAACTCTCTAACCACATTTATATCAGATGCTGTCAGCTGCTCCGCGTGCCTATATCTCACTTGGCAAAGAATCAAGGGACGCTTCTTCCTCAAACATGAGTTTAAAGTCATTACAACGATGAACTTACACTTTGGCCTCACAAAACACCCCCTATAAGACACTCTGACATCCTTGGGACCCTTTAAGGACACTTTCTTTTGTCGGCAATCTATCTTAGCATCATACTTACCCAACCAGTCTATCCTGACGATGACATCAAACCCATCCATAGCAAACTGTAACAAGTTGACCGGTAAGTCTACCTCTCCTACCAACATGGACACATCTCTATACAACTTAACATAAGACATCGGTTCCCCAGGAGGTATAAACACATTATCTTTTACAAGTTCATACTCCCCCAAACCTATAGCTAAGGCATGACCCCTAGACATAAAAGAATGGGTTGCCCCTGAGTCAAACAAAACAAAAGATATTGTCTTATGAACAATAAAGGTACCAATAACTACATGAGCATCGTTCTCTGCCTCCTGTTTGCACATCATGAAGAGCTTACCGCTGCTTTTCTGACCTCCTCCCTTAACCGAGGTGTTCGAGGTAGTCGACTTAGCTGCCGAGTTTTGAGTCACACTGTTGTTCGGGCGCTGATAGGATCCTCCATTGTTACGGTTGAAACCATCATTGTTGTTGTTATGCCCTCCACGGTTGCCCCATGACGCAGATGACCTGTTATTAGCAAAAATCTGGCTCGGAGCCTGAGAGAAATTCCCATGGTACGCCCCTGAAACGCCTTCAACTCTGACATTGGTATAATCGTGCCTCTTGTGACCCACTCCACCACAGTTGAAACAGGTAAGGTTGAAGTTGTAACTAACACTCCAACCACCACCTCTTCCCCATGCTCGGGATCCCCCTGAAAAACCAGACCCACCAGAAAAATCTCTAGACTGACCCGACTGATTTCCACTCTCATTCTCTGCCTTCCTCTTTTCAGTGTTCCTTTCCATAGCCTCCTTGGACAAGTCCACCAACCTCTCAGCATGCCCAGCTCGCGCATATACCTCTTTTAGATCGGTAAGAACTCCAGCTGGTAACCTATCCATGATCTTAAGTGCCAACCCCTTCTTGAAACGAAGAGCCAAACCTCGCTGACCCAGCTACATATCTTATGCGTAACGTGATAACTCAAGGAACAGGTTATAGTACTTTGTGACAGTCATATCATCAGCCATGGTGAAAAAATCAAACTCGGCCCTCGGCTTGTGGCAGATGTGCTCCGGCACAAATTGCTCCCTCATAGCACACTTTAGACTTGCCCACGGTATAGCATTGAGCCCCTCGTCCTTGTAGTATGCCCTGGCATATTCTTTCACGATCTGCCACCAAACCGCAGCCTCACCTCTTAGGCAGTACACCACTTATTCGACAGCCAACTCCGTCGGACACTTCAAAACCTCAAGAAGTTTCTCCATATCGCGGTGCCAGTTATCGAGCAGCTTAGGCTCTCCCGTGCCCTCATAAGTCGAAGGGTTGAAGCGATCAATGATGGTGATTAGATGGGTTGCGTCCACCGGTTTCTCAGCTCCCTTTTCCTACGTTCTTAAGAGCCTCTAGGAGTACATCCTGCTGCTCAATCATATGGGCGACCTTATCCGTAGTAATCTTAGTGGCTTGGATGTATGCTTCTGACCTCTTTGGCGGCATTTTGAGCTATTAAAGTAAGAAAACGTAAGCACATAGCCTACGACCCAAAATAAACAAGACCCTCTACCAAAGAAGCACTCGGCCGAGTACGGTGAGGTACTCGGCCGAGTGTTCCACTCCAGTAGCCAACGTCAAAAACATAGAAAACATACTCGGTCGAGTATGCCTCACTCGGTCGAGTACGCCTACTACTCGGGCGAGTGATCATAATCCAGTAGCTACTGCTATGTACACAACAATCAACACTCGGTTGAGTGCCTGGTTACTGGGCCGAGTATCCTCTACTCGGTCGAGTACCCGTTCTGCTCGGCCGAGTCATGCCAAAACGAGCTATAAACTTGCGTTAACATACTTAAATATGCATTTCTATATATACACGATACTTCACTAACCTTTCGAAAGCCAAGTAATAAACACATATCATGCTCAAAATTCATCAAGTTTAACTACGCAATTCTCTTATCATTTCATCCAACAACTTCCCAACATTCACCAGATACAAATACCACACACATAACTTTATACACACAACGGTTCCCAAGACTCCCCCATGTGACCGTCTCGAGATCGTAAGGGCCTTAATGCGACTTTGGAACGTCTCCCAAGTCTTTGCGGTAGGTCCAAACAACTCTCCCCGGGTTCATTTTATTTAGACTCCCTATGTTCATTAGGTTCATTAGTTTTACGTTCCATAATCGTCGCTCTGATACCACTTTGTGACACCCCAACATACCAAGGTCCCTTACCAGGACCACCCTAGCATGAGAGACCGTCACCATCTCGGTTTCCCGAGGCTAGTATATTAAAGTTACTTCCAAAGCAACATTTATTAAAGTATAAAGAGTAAACGATTACATGTTCCAAAACCAAATCCAAAACAAATGTTCACTATTACTCAAAAAACTAAAACTCGAATAGTAAATCTCATGACAGCGGAAGCTAGACTCGAAGTGATGACTCTCATCTTGTCCCCAAAGCGAAAGACCATCATCACCTGTCACAATCTGCTCACAATCCCCGAATGGATCACCATAGATTTTACGAAACAACAACGGGGTCAGTTCACTGCATAATCAAAATAAGACTAAGTACGATAAGATAGATAGCGGATCACAATACACCTCCTACTCCCAATCACATCTCGTAACTGACTACACACTAAAGTGTGTAACCCTGCCAGTAGGGGACCGTAGCCTTACCCACCTAAGCCCCCGCTCAACAATGAGCGATAACCATGTTCATTAATGTGCACATCCCCTCCTATGGCGGGTTCCACAGAGGGCGAACCTAGGGCGTGAAGCCACTCCCGCAAGTAACTCCACTCAGCCGAGGACGCACCTCGCGAACATCATCAACTTCAACACCAACACCATACTTCAATCCACAGACAACAATAAATCACAATATCAATCATACAAACAATTACAATACATATCTTAAGTCAATTAAACAGTAAATCGAGTAGGGAAACCCTTACCTTAGCACAAACTGAAATGAGACAATCAAGCAGGCTAAAATGGCTCCTCTACGAAATCTCCACCTAACAACACTCATACATTTCCAGTTACAAATATGTCAAAATCCCCTTTCCCCAAATCATAAACTAGGCAAACCCTAAAAGACAAATTAACGAAACTCGTAGAACTAGAGGCTTATCGACACAATCGACGCGAAGGAAGGATGAACAAGACTCACGAAAGATCTACGAACTTGAGAGAGATTTGGAGATGATTAGACTTCTGTTGTAAGTTTAGGTTTTGGTAAAAGTGATTAAGAAACTATAAATCTCGTTTTATATAACTCCAATCCTCTCTAAATCAAACCGCGGAAATAAACACCGTCAGACCGGATACTTGGTCGAGTATTGAGTATACTCGACCGAGTATCCTCTACTCGGTTGAGTATTCCTGGGCAGTAGTCCGTCCAGAAACACATGACACACTTACTCGGCCGAGTAAGCCATATTCAGCCGAGTAACAGACTTAGAAAACCGTAGTATTATAATTAGTATTTAGCTATGTAAAATGAATAGTTAGTGACTAATAATGAGGCATTTTATGTTGTAGTTTAGTATAGAGCGAATTGTGATAGTTATTACATGATTTATGTAGGATGAGACGGTTTTATGAGATGGATACTTGGTGATTTCGATTAGCTTGAGAATTATGCTAAAAGGTAGGTTATCCTACTTGGTTTCAATCTAGTGTATGCATGTTCGGGTGTCTTTCCTCACTAGTGCATTCATGAGTCAGTTCGTATGTATGTGGGATTGAATTTATGAACTTGGTCATCTATTAAATGTTGTTCTTCCATTTATCATGTATGGTTGTGATTGTGTTGTGTTGGAGGTCCTTGGAGGTGGTACTTGATTGTTGAGGGGACGACGTAAGACGTTTGGAAAACTGTCTTGCGCTCGGGTCGCCCCTTGGAGCTTCCCACTCCAAGGGGGATGTGCATATTAATGGCTTGAGTTACGGAGGGACTCGTGTGGTTGAGGAACGACGTCTGGCAGTGGATCCGGTTGGCTTCCGGACCCGGTACGTTTGGGCGTGTCCCGGTACCTTTGTGTGAGATGTGGTGTCGTGGGCGTGTCCCTGGCACCGATAGTTGTGGGTACTTCTGGGCGTGTCCCAGTACCAGTATCGTGATTGCATAGTCGAGTCTCATTCACATGATTATGTCGCGTCTACACTTATCGAGTCATGTCTTATGTTTGTTGGAGGTGGTGTCCTCCAGTTAGTGCGGATAACGTCATTGCACATACACTTGTACGGACAAGTGGGAGCTTGTTGGGGCTGGTGTCCTTTACAGTTAGTGCAAGGACATTTAAATCTCTAAAAGGATCAAAGGGTATACTTTTGTATCATAATCAGTTGGTCCACGTTTATCAATAACGGTTGGCTTGCTAGATAAGTTTGACGTTATTGTCATTCTGATGGCGGTGATCAACGGTCCCTAAAAGTCACACCTATAGGATACGTTTGAGAGATGTGACGGTATGAAAATACAGTCATGTAGATGCCAAATTTGACTAACCAGTTAGTCCGAGTTATTTGACTAATAATTAGTCAAAATGTGATGTTGAGATATTTTATTTAATACGGATTAAATAATAACGGCTAAGGCGAATTAAGCAATTAATTCGTAAAATTGAATATAAACGATTTATATTTGATTAATGTATATTGAATAAATTAATTATACGATATTGTCTTTGTCGGACATGTATTAAATAATTCAACTAACCCGTCTTATTAGTTGATGCTTTAATAACCGATAACCGATGACGATTTATAATTGGACCGCGTCATATACATTTAGCGAATTGTATGTTGGACTACGAGTTATGATGAAGAGGAAATGAAAGCCCATTTCCTCTCCCTTGGACTCGGTTTGGCCGAATCAACAAGAACAAAAGAGAGGCTCTCTCTCTTTTGTTAACCTAAGCATTTTCATTTGAAAATAAACTAGGGTTTTGGAGATCATTTCTCTCTGAAACCTAGATCTCTCATCTAAGCAAAACTCACAAAATAATCCTCTCAATATTGCAAGGCAATTAGAGGATTCACTCTAGCACAAGGGCATTTCTCAGACGATCTTGGGTGCATCATTTAGGAGGAGATCTACTTTGATCTCTCATTGCCAGTTTGCACTAGGACCGAAGGTTATTCCTTAATCTTTATCGTTTCATTGTTGTTTTTCGTTTATGACAATTAATCACGTATAAAATTTGCGTTATAATCCTTCAATTTATGGGTTTTATACGGATATTACCCTTCAAGTGGTATCAGAGAGAGGCCACGTAAATTTTTCTATGTGATTTTCATCAAACGATTTTTGAATCGATGTATTTTTGATTAATTTTCATTCGGCTGAAAATTTTTCCCTCTCGGCATTTTTTTTAATGCTGCGTTTTTTTTGTGTTGGGAACCGTGTCTTGTATACACGGTGATGGTTGACTTTTGTTTTGTTTTCATTTTGATCTTTGCATATTGTTTTGTAATCGATATTCATCGCAATATGTTAAAGATCTATCAAAATGATTGCATAAAATTTCGTGTGGCAATTTTTTTTGTCTCGGCCAGATTTTATTTTGGAAAACCGTGTGGCCTTCATGCTCACGGCCTGTTTTGTTTTGCATCATTTTGCGTGCCACACAATTTTGATAGATCATTCGATCTCTTGTTTTCAATCGTTCTTTGCATATTGTAATTTTAATCGATAATTATTGCAATATGTTAAAGTTTGTTTCAATTGTAATTTCAATTCTATACGGATTAGATTAAATTGCAATTGGGTTTTTACAAATCGTTTTGTTGTTTGATCTTTTGTTGATTGAGCCGTTTTTTTGTTCCTATTGTTGCTCACGGTTTTTCAGCAACATTTTAAAAAAAAAAAATTTTTTTCGTGGTACTGTTCACGCCCAGCAGTGATGAAAAAAAAAAAAAAAAATTTCCGGCCAAATTTTTGCATAAAACGGATTTATGCTCTCGCTTGATGGTGAAACGGTTCACCCACGCAAAATTAAATTACTTTAAAACGATTTAAAGTAACGGATTATCATGAATTAAAATTAAGTTGATGAAGCAGTTTTGTCACATAATTTTAATTATCTTTGGTGGTTTGGGTAATTTTAACATAATTACGGAATTATGTCACGAATAAATTTAATTTAGTTGATGCATTTTATTTATCGTTCTTGTTTAATTTGAATGCTTTTAATTACGTATTTATTTATTTTTGCAAACGGTTGTAACTTAGTGTGGCCTTAGTAGAACGTGTTACCGTAATGATGGAACACGGTCTTGGTTGTATTTTGAGATCTCGTATCTCCTTTTATTTCTTTTAATTACAGTTTTTATTTAGAATGTAAATAGGTTTATATTTTGTAAATTTTAATTGTAATATTGAGAAGACTAAAGAAGGAGACCGGATGCTCACTCCCGCTACGTGGACAAAGATGGAACATCAAGACAAGCTTTTCGGGTCCAACGGTGGATTCCAAAGTTGTATTATGTTCTTTTTACTAGGATAGGCCACACTAGGAATTTTATTTACGTATTGCATTCATTTATTTATTTTATCGTAACGATAGTATGCATCATATTCCGCCTAAAAACCAAACCACCTAATAATTGCATGAAAACTGACTCATATAGAGGTCACGCGTTAGTTTTCTATGACATTCGTATGTCACACGATTTAAGCCATCATCTAAATTAATTCATTCACGCAGTTGCTAGTTATTCGTTCACTTAAAATGAATTGAAACTTAGTTGATGGGATCTTCCTCGTATAAACAAAAATTGAGAACGGTCTTTATAGGTCAAACTCCAATGAATCCCTTCTTCGTCGGTAGGCATAATATGACCCCTTCTACGTCGGGTAAGTTGGAACCGATTGACCTATTTTATCTCAACACTATGGTCACTCGTACGATCCTGTGATTATGGTGGACTATAGATAGGATTTACGGAAATCTATCGACCAAGAGTTTTTACGGAAGAACTAGCTAAACAGTTGGCTTATCAATTTACGGAAATTGAGTCTTGGGATCACTTGTATTATTCTTGAGGGAGATCAATTATACAAGTGCAATGAGTCTACACGATTAAAATGAATTTTAATAGACTTAAATCACCTCGATGAGTTGCTTATTTCGTTTTGTGTTTTCTTTCTTTTTCAGTGTAGATCACGTTCACATAAACTGCTAATAACAATATGGCTGGTCACTTGAACGACCCAATGCCAAGTGCCACATTGGACCGTGAGTCCCGGCTTCGGATCTTCATGAATCGGATGAATCACCAACTCGATCAAGAATGATGGATCAAACTTCGCGGACTGGGAGGCAAAGATTACGGAATCTTGCCGCTGCCGCCGACGGGAAGCTCAAATTTCACCGCTGAGCCCATACCGTCAAACCCAGGCCCCACGGGCGAATTAACGAGATCGACAAGTATAACGATTTCGCCTTGGAAGCGGGTGCGATTAAAAACGTACTCATTTTTACAATGGAACCCAATTTGCAGAAACGCTTCATAGCCCAAGGTGCAAACAAGATTTTCACCACGCTCACCAAGGAATTCTCGAAAGCACCGAGAATCGTGACCTATGAGCATACCACTCGCTTCTTTGATGCGAGACTCCGAAAAAGGGCCAACCGGTTAGCCCACACATTCTCAAAGATGATTGAGAATTTCGAGAAGCTGGAGACGCTTGATTGTAAGATCAGCGAGAACATTGTTATTGACCGCATGCTTCATTCACTCCACGATGGTTTTTCGCAATTTAGAGCGAATTACTATATGAATGATTTGAAGAAAAGTCCCCATGAACTGCACTCCTTCTCGTACATGCCGAGAAGGACATGAAGTTCGGTGGGAGCATGAAACAAGATGTTCTCGTTGTGTCAAACAAGGGCAAGGGTAAGGGCAAAGTTCAGCCAGGCCTACCAGTAGGCAAACCGAAGTTTAAGAAGTCGGGTTCAGGTAAGAGTGGGCCTGGTGAGTCGAGCACCTCATCAGGCGCGACAAAGAGCGAGAATGAAAACATGGAATGCCATCATTGCCACAAGACTGGGCATTGGAGGCGTACATGTCCTGTTTATCATGAGGACTTAAAGGCAGGTCGTGTTAAACCTGTTGGTATGTCTTCTTCTTCTACTTTTATTCATATGATTGAGATTAACCACGCAAGTTACGGAACTTGGGTACTTGATACTGGTTGTGGTTCTCATCTGTATAATCATGTGCAGGGGCTCCGAAACATCGAACCCCTCGTAAAGGGTGAGGTGGACCTGCGTGTTGGGAATGGAGCAAGAGTGGCTGCCGTCTCAAGGGGGACATATGTGATCCAGCTTCCTAGCGGATTTGAGTTGTCATTATATGACTGCTATTATGTACCCATCTTTGAAAAACATTATTTCGGTTTACGCACTTGACAAACTTGGTTTTTCATTTGTAATAGAGAATAATACTTGCATTTTCTCTTTACACGATATGATTTATGGCAAGGCAGTCTCCATGAACGGAATTTATGTTTTAGATCAGACCACCGAAATATTACACGTAATGAATAAAAAGTTAAAGGTTGGTGACAAAGATCAAACGTATCTATGGCACTGCCGTATGGGACACATTAATGAGAAACGCGTAAAACAGCTCATAAAGAATGGAGCTATCTCGGCCTTTGATTTTCAATCATTTGGCACGTGTGAATCATGTCTCATCGGTAAGATGACTCGGATTTCCTTCAAAGGTGTTGGAATGCGCACTGCTGACCTATTAGGACTCATACACACGGATGTATGTGGTCCTATGTCAATCACCGCACGAGAAGGCTATAGGTATTTCATCACTTTCACGGACGATTTAAGTAGATATGGCTATGTCTACTTAATGAAGCACAAAAGTGAATCCTTTGACAAATTCAAGGAATACCAGAATAGGGTACAGAACCTATTGGGTAGAAAGATTAAAACACTGCGTTCGGATCGTGGTGGCGAGTATCTCTCTCACGAGTTTGATCAACACCTTAAAGACCGTGGGATTGCCCTACGCTAACTCCACCGGAACACCTCACCAATGGTGTGTCCGAACGGAGAAATCGAACACTACTTGATATGGTTCGATCCATGATGAGTCACACCGTGTTGCCCGACTCATTGTGGGGTTATGCTCTTTTGTCGGCCGCTCTAATACTTAACCAAGTCCGTCTAAAGTCGTTGACAAGACTCCATATGAACTATGGAAGGGAACGGTCCCTAACTTGTCCTTTATACGGGTTTGGGGCTGCGAGGCTTATGTCAAGTGGAGACATGAGGATAAGCTCGGCCCGCGATCGGTCAAGACATAAATTATAGGTTATCCTAAAGGAACACTTGGTCATTACTTTTATTCGCCAACCGAACAACGTGTTTTTGTTGCGGCTAGTGCGACATTCTTAGAGAAGGAATTTCTCGAGAATGCAAAGAGTGATAGAACCTTCGACCTGTCGGAGATTCCAGAACCAAATACCGAGCAACCATTGGAGGAACCAATTCCTTCAATCCCGACTGTGGTGAATATTCCTGAGGAACCTAGGAGGTCGGGAAGAGTCTCTATTCCTCCAGACAGATACATTGGTATGGTCGAGGAACATGACATAGATGACGTTCTACTCTTAACGAGTAGTGAACCCGCAACCTATAAAGGTGCCATGACTAGTTCTGACTCAAAGCTATGGCTTGAGGCCATGCAATCCGAGATGGACTCTATGTATGAGAACAACGTATGGGATCTTGTTGACTTACCTGCTAAGGTTCGTCCCCTTCAATGCAAATGGCTTTACAAGATAAAGCATTCGGTGGAAGGTCAACAAGATATCTATAAAGCACGACTAGTTGCTAAAGGTTTTACCCAAGTGCCAGGTTTGCACTACGATGAAATTTTCGCACCCGTAGTCATGCTGCGTTCCATTCGGATTATCTTAGCGATTGCCGCTTTTCATGATTATGAAATTTGGCAAATGGATGTGAAAACCGCCTTCTTAAACGGTTTTTTGGAGGAAGAGTTGTACATGGTACAACCCGAAGGTTTCATCGATCCAGAACATCCTAAGAAAGTGTGCAAGCTTAAGCGTTCCATTATGGACTTAAGCAAGCATCTCGGAGTTGGAATCATCGCTTCGACCAAGTGATTAAACAAAATGGATTTACTCGATCGGTCGAGGAACCATGTCTTTATATCAAGTCGAGTGGGAGCAAGATTGTCTTCCTAATATTGTATGTCGATGACATACTCCTGATTGGGAATGACATACCTCTCCTAACTTCGGTGAAAGTATGGTTGAAAAACCATTTCCATATGAAAGATCTGGGAGAGGCACAAAGAATTCTAGGCATCCGTATCTATCGAGATAGATCACGACGGATGTTATCTCTCAGTCAGGAGTCTTACATAGACAAAGTCCTAGAGAGATTCAGCATGACTAACTCCAAGAAGGGGTTTCTTCCTATGGCTCCAGGGGTGCATTTGAGCAAATCTCAGTCACCAGAGACACCGGAAGAGAAAGAGCGCATGACACGGATTCCTTATGCCTCGGCTATAGGATCAATCATGTATGCCATGATATGCACACGTCCGGACGTGGCATATGCATTGAGTATGACAAGTCGATTCCAACAAAGATCCGGGTGAATCACATTGGATGGCTGTCAAGAACATTCTTAAGTACCTACGGAGGACTAAAGATTGGGCATTGACTTATGGAGGCGAACAAAAGCTATGCGCAACCGATTCTGCAGATGCTAGCTTCCAAACGGATCGTGATGACTCGAAATCTCGATCCGGATTCGTTTTTACTCTTAATGGCGCTGCAGTCAGCTGGAAGAGTTCCAAACAAACTGTTACAACAGATTCTACGACTGAGTCCGAGTACTATGCCGCGTCTGAAGCTACAAAGGAAGCGATATGGATGCGTCAATTCTTACATGGACTATCTGTAGTGCCTAGTTCGAATGACCCGATCACCATCTATTGCGACAATAGAGGTGCCATCTTCCAAGCTAAGGAGCCAAAGTCTAGCAACAAGTCTAGAGATGTACAACGGAAAGCTCATCTAATCCGAGATTACGTGGAGCAAAAGGAAGTAGTGATAGAAAAGATTGCTACAGATGATAACATAGCAGATCCTCTCACTAAATCATTACGACAAGATAAGCATGAAGGGCATGTTAATTCCATGGGAATTAAACGTGTTCCTAAGTTGTAGTACTATTTTATGGATTAGATTCATTCTCTCTTGTACTCTATACGACATCATCGTTTTGATAATTTTTATATATTTTGTTTTTTCATGTGGTTTTGTACGACAAATTTGAACACCACAAAGTGAACTGAACAAACATAATATTTTTGGTCCTTAATTGCCCACGTGAGCTGATAACTCAAGGTAATTATTTTGTGACGTTGGTTGATGGTGGGTTCAACGAGCCATAAGTCAACAGGTTGACTGACCAATCACAGAGGCGATTTATACGGATATCTCGTAGGACACAATTGTGACATCGACGTGGAGTCCTAAATGTTTTACAACATTCGTTGCCCGGTCGTGGATAGGACTTCCATGGTGATCCTAAGAGTCGATTCTTTAGACTATCGACTGTCTCTTGAGACTAAGGCAGATTTTGGGTGACTTTGGTTTCTTTCTCACGGTCATCCGTAACAGGGGGCCAAGTAGATTGTTTCTGGGTCATTTCATGCTGTGCTTAGATCGGAAGGAGTTCGAGTTGAAGGAAATATTCACCTTTATCGGTACTCGATATTTCTCGGGGCCACTCGAGGAGTCAGAATCGAAATGCATGGCCATGCTCGAATACGAATTCGTTTTATCAGTTAAGTTACTCTCTAGTCGGGGAAACCACTCTTGATACAGATCGATTGTAAAATACGACCTTTGCGGATCCGGATCTGCAAATTGTTTTACATTGAGTGGGAGAAATTTTAAATGAATATGAGAATCGGTTATCGCACATACACTTGTACGGACAAGTGGGAGTTTGTTGGAGGTGGTGTCCTCCAGTTAGTGCGGATAACGTCATTGCACATACACTTGTACGGACAAGTGGGAGCTTGTTGGGGCTGGTGTCCTTTACAGTTAGTGCAAGGACATTTAAATCTCTAAAAGGATCAAAGGGTATACTTTTGTATCATAATCAGTTGGTCCACGTTTATCAATAACGGTTGGCTTGCTAGATAAGTTTGACGTTATTGTCATACAGATGGCGGTGATCAACTGGTCCCTAAAAGTCACACCTATAGGATACGTTTGAGAGATGTGACGGTATGAAAATACATCATGTAGATGCCAAATTTGACTAACCGATTAATCCGAGTTATTTGACTAATAATTAGTCAAAATGTGATGTTGAGATATTTTATTTAATACGGATTAAATAATAACGGCTAAGGCGAATTAAGCAATTAATTCGTAAAATTGAATATAAACGATTTATATTTGATTAATGTATATTGAATAAATTAATTATACGATATTGTCTTTGTCGGACATGTATTAAATAATTCAACTAACCCGTCTTATTAGTTGATGCTTTAATAACCGATAACCGATGACGATTTATAATTGGACCGCGTCATATACATTTAGCGAATTGTATGTCGGACTACGAGTTATGATGAAGAGGAAATGAAAGCCCATTTCCTCTCCCTTGGACTCGGTTTGGCCGAATCAACAAGAACAAAAGAGAGGCTCTCTCTCTTTTGTTAACCTAAGCATTTTCATTTGAAAATAAACTAGGGTTTTGGAGATCATTTCTCTCTGAAACCTAGATCTCTCATCTAAGCAAAACTCACAAAATAATCCTCTCAATATTGCAAGGCAATTAGAGGATTCACTCTAGCACAAGGGCATTTCTCAGACGATCTTGGGTGCATCATTTAGGAGGAGATCTACTTTGATCTCTCATTGCCAGTTTGCACTAGGACCGAAGGTTATTCCTTAATCTTTATCGTTTCATTGTTGTTTTTCGTTTATGACAATTAATCACGTATAAAATTTGCGTTATAATCCTTCAATTTATGGGTTTTATACGGATATTACCCTTCAATGTTTATGTATCGAAACTGACGTTTGTGTGTCTGTGTAAATGTCACCTATTTTCGGGGTGGCCTGTGTCGATCCATATGATATTTTCTATCATATGGGGAGCAGTTCTTTACAGGTTAGCTTTGGTTGCTTACGGGAGACGGGACGAGCCGTGATGACATTCGAGTCAAGCATAGTTGACTAGATTAGTTTAGTAGTCATGAGTTGTATTATTAATTTCATTTATTAAATTATGCCTATGTAATCCACTAAATACTTATTTATGCTAATTGTTTCTCAATTGCGACTCCGATTTCACTACCTCGGGAAACCAAGAAGATAACATCTCTTAATTACCTTGGCCAGGTAAGAAGAGGGTGTTACAAAGTGGTATCGGAGCTTCTATTTTGGAACCTAAACCAGTGAACCAAAATGAACCTAGGTGTGTCTAATAAAATGAACCCGACACGAGTACAATAGGAGATCGGTTTTGGATGAGTGGGCGCCCTCATGTCAAAACTAGTGCATATTGCCTCGATTGGTCACTACGTGGGTGGTTACAAGTAAGGGTGAATGATACAGACAATGTTGTGTGATTGCATGAATGACAGATTGTGGTTAGACTCTTGCATGCTAAGAATTTCACATGTGTAAGGAAGTTGAATTCTTATATTGGTGTGAGTAGCGTGTTAGGAAATGGTTAACATGTGTTAGTGTGTGGGTAATGGTAGCAAGCTTTGCATCACATTGTGTGTTAATTGAATGCCTAGTAGGGTCTTTGATCATGTATGAGTAGTATTGGATGTTAGTGGAGTAGCCACTAGTGTTACGGTAGTGCACCATAAATGGTGAGGAGAGCAACGTATGAACTAACTCGGAACAAGTCACCAATAGATGGTGGACTCCCGAACCTTGTATTGTCTTGCAGGAAATCCATCGATGAGTTCTATTGAAATTTAGACCCAACGGAATCACTTGACCGAGTGCGAGTATGAACTCGGCCGAGTAAGCAAGCACTCGACCGAGTGGACCCTTTACTCGACCGAGTGGACCCAGTTCCAGGAGGTAATACATTCTGGCAAAACCCGTCACTCGACCAAGTGGGTCATCCCCTCGACCGAGTGGAATCGTACTCGACCGAGTACACTCGACACTCGACCGAGTGGGTTCACACGAGCTGGACCGCTCGGCTAAGAGCTATTATTTCCCCCAATTCTTCATTCTTATTTTCATATCTCTATATCTTCATCTCTTTCTTCACCAAAATTTCTCAAAAATCTCCATTATTGCTCTATTTTGCTTGGAATTCATCCTAATACTTCACTTTTCTCATCTAATCCCACTAATTAGTCAAGGTAAGCATATTCATCTTCTTCCATCTTTTTCCCCAATTTGAGTTTTCTTAGATCTACTCTTAAATCCTTTGAGTTTTGTTAATTAGTTGTTAATTTTGTTTAATTCATGATACTAGCAAGCTTTTACACCATTGTTGTTAATAAAAATTAAATTTTTGTGATGAAATTTTATCCACCATTGTTGAACTCGAAAATAGTGTTTGAGTCAATAATGGGATTTTGTTGATGATTGTTGTGTCTAATTGGACAACAAAGGCTTAACCTTTATTGTAATGAGTGGATCTTGTTTAATATGTATAAATTTCGTCTTAAAATTTTTTCTTAGATTTTTGAATTTTAGACAAGTCATGCCCAATTTTCAATTTTCATGAGTAAAAACTTCGTTTAATTGTCTTATGGGATCATTATCTTGGTTGATAATGTGGTATGTGGTCCCAAAGTAAACCAATTCTATCATAAAAATTTGGGTGAGATTTTTCCATGAACAATGTCTTTCATGTCTTAAAGATAATTTTTCCATGTTATGGGATTTAGAATTTCATGGTCATTACTATCCTATAAGAAGGATTAAAGGAAGTTTTGTCTCAATTTCTTGAAAAAACCGACACTAGCCATGTCAAAAATTTTAATTCCTTGTTTACAACTTGGGTCACTCTCTCATGATTTCTCCAAATCATGATACTTGAAGTAGCCTTACACTTAAAATTCATTCGATTCAAAGATTTTAAAAATGACAAGAAAGCATTTCACTCGCCGAACCTCTTTTAAAATTTTGCCTGATTAATTCTCATTTTATCAAGCTTAACAAGTTAAATTGACAACAACAACATGTAACCCCTTAAGTAAGACTTTAAAGTGTTGATAAATGGCTAATATGATAAGAAACTAGTGTAATGTGTCATGGTTGAGTCAATATTTGACAAGTTGGATGATGAATAAGAATAATACATGTAATTAAGGTCATGTTTTAAAACCGTATTATATCATAAGAGTCTTTAATTTTTGGGCAAAGAATTTGTAACATGTAAAATTTTTGAAAAGTTGGTTAAAATGCAAAGAAACTATCTTGGAGATTCCTTTCATTTGATATTCATCAATTTGAGAAATTGAGAAAATCTTCATTCACATCCAACATTTGCTTCTGTTTGTAATTCTTACCTTTCCCATTCCATATCTTGTGTGTAATTCTCTTGTAGCATGGCAAGAAATGCTAGAACCGATCGTGGAAGGAATTCTCGCCAACCTCAACAAAAGGCATCGCCCGCTATCACCCTCCCAGACTACCCGTCTATAGCTTTTGGGAGTGAGGAGAACCGGGATAAGTTCGAGGTCCTAGCCACTAGGAGGATGGCCCTAACCAAGTGCATGTCGGTAAGTACCTTGGAGGCCCTAGGGATAGAGAAGGAGGTGCATAACATCTTCACGGTTCTCGGATTGGAGGGTTTGTACAACTTGGAGGAGATAAGTTACCACAACCTCACCCTTGAGTTTTTGAGCTCCTTCACCTAAGACAAGGAGACCCATAATGTGAGTTTTAGGCTCAAGAATACCCCTTTCAACCTAGGTAATGATGCTTTTGCCGACCATCTAAGGTTGGGAAAGCGAGTTGTGGGTCACCATGATAAGGTTGAGAAAGACATGAAAGCTTCGAAGTATTATCATCTTTACACAAGTAAGGAAAAGGTTAGTGTGAGTAATATGAAGACTAGTGTCAATGAGAACCCCGTCCTAAAGATTTTCTGCGCTCCTTGACAAACCTCCCCTAGGGAGGAAGGACCCGAGCAAACTCAACTCCACGGAGGTATTGATCTTGAGCTCCTACCTTAACCCCCACCATGAAAGTCGTTTCCACTTCAATGTCGTGTCTTTGGTGTGTCTTGCCCTTGCGAGTGTTGGAATAAGTGTCCTCCGACAATAAAGCGATCACAACTGTCGATCATGATGATCACATATTTAAATCTCATTTCTAAGAATACATGTGGGATGTAATATTTTACAGTCAACTGGTCCACACATATCGGTAATGATTGGCTTACTAGAGTTTGACATTACTGTCGTACGACGGTGGTGATCAGTTGATCCCCTTAGGTCATACCTATAAGGAAATACTCTTAATTGATTATTTAATTAATCATATGCCGATACAAGTTAATTAAATTGCTTAAAATTGACGGATGATTTTGTGAGTAAAGTTAACGTGTCTTATTGTAATTTGATTAACTGAGATACAGTCTAAGTAATCGAATTGTTTTATTACTTAGATAAAATTATTTTTTACGAAACAATTAAAATTGAAATTGAAATTGAATGAATAATTTATTATAAATACAAGACATTGTGATTTATAATTGATAAACCGTTTTGGTACAAGTAATTACGAATTACTAGTCGATTTTGTATATGACATATTTTATGAGTATGTTGATTTTTAATATGTTAAAAATACATTACAATTTCACGTGTAAAGTAACATGTCACATTTGTCACAATTGACAAATGACAAAATAAAATGGACTACCCATTTTATTTAAGTGTGCCGAAAAAGGAGGGAGTATTAGGTTTATATTGTGTTTTGATTTTTAAGTGGAAAACACAATGATCAAACCCTACTTGTAGCATTGCATGCCTATTTTTCTTTGGGTAGAAAAACAAGTTCATGCATTGGCTCCTACTCCCTCCTCCAACCGATTTTTCAAGAGAAAAAAATAGATAGAGTTTTTCCTCTATCATTTTTTTGATTCACAACTTCAACTCATTTTCTAGTGTAAGAAAAATACTATATTCTCTATCTTGTGAAGAAATTTTATAGAAATAAAAACCTCACAAATCTCTCCTCTTGGCCGAAAATAATCAAGAGGAAATACAAAATATTTTTGTGTCAATTTTTATAGTAAGACTTATATTATTACTAGATCATAATAATATTAGTTATTAAGAGGTTTCCTTGGGTATATACATTTGGAAGAGGTTCTAATTTGGACCTTTTGTTCATCCATTATAAGGAAGCTCAAGAACTAACAAATAGGTGAATTTGTTGGTGCCATATTAATCCGAAATCCCAATGTAAGATAGACGATTTCTTCTCTTATCTTGTTTAAGTTTGCATGCATAAGATCTAGCTTTTATTTTATGACTAAATAAATCAATCCCTATATGAATATGTAAATTAATGAGATTAATGATTTCTAACAAGTGGTATTAGAGCCTTAGGTTGTTTGCATGCAAATCGGTTTATAGTTTTTCCGAGTTATATGATTAACATACAAAACTAATTAATTTGCATTTATGAAGATAAACCTAAAAATAACTTTTCATGTTAAAAGTTTCTGGTCCTAAGTGATTTTTAGGACATTTTGGTTTATTTATGGATTTTATTGTTCATTTTATATATTATTGGCATTAAAATGTGATTTTTATGATAAAAATGTAATTTTTGGACGAAAAATAGCTAAACTTCGAATTTTTCAGTGGTTTTTGGATATGTTTTCACATATATTATCTACTGATGGCCTGTAAATGTTCATGTTAAAATGAGTTGTTTTGCTCGAAATATGGATTTTTTAAGATAAAATCGTATTTAAATGGGTAAATAGGTTAATATGAGTTATATTTCGAATCTGGTCATGGAAATTTAGTATGTTGTCACATGCAATTTTATAAGATGTTTGTAAAATATTTGGCTATAATGAAGTCTTTATGCATGATTTATGAATTTTTGATGAAAAATCACATAAATAGTGACTATAATTAGTAATAATGCTAAAACATACTTCATGACTAAAACAAAAACGTCACATGTTTCATTTTATCATATATTTCAGATCTAAAAGTTAAAAGTTGATAAAAATAATTTTTCTCATATTTTTATGGTCATAATTGTTAAAACCGATAAACCGCAACATTGTTTTTCTCGATAAATTTTCGAAATTGAGAGAAAGCGATTTAGGGATTCTCTTCATTCCTTCAGAAATGGTGAGGAACAAGCGAGTCTCATCTCCGAATAGTACTTCTAAAACAAATAAAAATAATAATTCATCATCTGTTACTAAATCTTCTACAAAAATTAGTACTAGTACGACACATATTACAAATCTGAGTGAACCTGTATCACAAGTTATTTAGGTGGGAAGCTCCTCCACGGCTGATCTTCAAGCTTTCAACCTTGATAAGGAATTGGTCTCAATCAATGAGGACAAATCAACTAATGACGAGGAATGGACGGTGCTGAGCAATCGAAGGAAACAGAAGTCTGCAGGGTCTGGTAAGCGTCCTTCTCTTAAAATTAACGCCTCTGATGTCAATCCGGAATTGGAATATTGGGCGTCTGTGATTTCCTGCTTTGTCCTTGGTGCTAATCCACCGAGTCTTGTGTTAGGAGGTTTTATCAGGCGTATTTGGAACAATTTAGCGATTGCATCTATTGCTCATCAACCTAATGGTGTCTGTTTAATCCGATTTAAGACAACGGAGGACAATCAACATGCTCTTCAGTCAGGTCCTCTCTTCTTTGACAATAAGCCCTTCATTGTCAAGGATTGGAATCCTGGAATGAAACTCGTTAAGGATAAACCTGTTGCTGTACCTGTGTGGATTCGTTTGTATGACCTGGACATTAAATATTGGGGTTTAGCCTTACCTAAGATTGTAGGCTTAGTGGGTAAACCAATATGCAGTGATCAGGCTACTAAGAACAAGGAATACTTAGGGTTTGCTCGATACTTGGTTGAGGTTAAAGTGGGAGAGCACCTGCCTGACTCAATTGAGTTCATTGATGAACATGATATTTGTCAGACACAGCAGGTTCATTATGAATGGAAGCCAGTCTCATGTAACCTTTGCCATGGAATAGGACATGAAACTGGTCTCTGTAAGAAAAAACAAGTTAAGGCAAAACCTAAGAAAGTGCAACAGGTCTGGAAACCTAAGATACCCGTCCCCCCAAAAGCATCTGAGAATCAGCCTGTGCCTCAACAGGCCAAGAGCAGTCAGCCTGATGTAGTTCTTCCACAATTGCAGCCACATATGGTGGTCACACCCATGCCATATCAGGGCTCCATACTGAACTCATTGAATCCTGCCAGATTTCTCAATAGACTAACCAAGAAAGGGGAGGGGACTTCTTCAGGGCCCACGTTTGTTGATGTTCTCAGCTATTCTATAAGGAAGAATCTGTTGAATAGCATGGGAAAGGGACTATCCTCTCAACATCTCAATGGTTAGCATAGGGTTTTGGAACGTTCGTGGTTTAAATAAAAAAATAATCAAGCTGATGTCAGACGTCTCTTGCACATTAATAATGTAAGATTGTTTGGGTTAGTTGAAACTAAAGTTAGGAATACCAACATTACTACTGTTCAAGCTGGTTTAGGGAATAAGTGGAATTTTCTCAACAACAATGACATTCATAAGAGTGGCAGGATCTGGCTCCTCTGGGATCCTAGTCTGTTTCATGTACTTCTAATTATGAAGGATAAACAGGCTATTCATGTTTATGTTGATCACTTACAGTCTGGTTTCTCTTGGACCTGCTCCATTGTTTATGGATGTAACAAAGACTCTGAGAGAACTAGTATGTGGCATTCCATTCTCCAGTGCAAATCCATTGTTCATGGCCCTTGGCTTCTCATGGGGGACTTTAACAATGTACTCCACATTGGGGAACGTATTGGCTCTGAGGTGACTTTAGCTGAGATCAGAGATTTTCAACAGTGTGTGGATAGTTGTGGGCTGTATGACCTTGTGACCCAAGGTGCTTATTTTACTTGGAACAACAAACAAGAAGAGAATAAGCGTGTTTTTAGCAGAATTGATAGGGTTTTAGCTAATGATCTGTGGATTGACAGTGGCCCCTCAGGTATTGCTTCTTTTTTACCTGAGGGACTCTTTGATCATAGCCCCTGCATCATTAGGCTGTGGGATGAGACTGATAGGAAACCGTCTTGCTTCAAATATTTTAATATGTGGGGCAAGGATGAGAGGTTTCACAGCACTGTCATGGATGTTTGGCAGCAGCATATCAGGGGTTGCAAGAGTTTCCAAGTAGTTAAGAAGCTAAAGCTTCTCAAATATCCTCTTAGACAGCTGAATAAAGAGGGGTTTGGGGATATAATTAACACTGCCAAGGTGGCTCAGCTCCTGCTTGAGGACATTCAGAAGAAGCTCCATCAGGATCCTCAGAATACCTTCTTGCAGAATGAGGAAAGAGCTGCTGCAAAATCCTACAAGGAACTCAATGAGGCCAGGGACATGTTCCTGAATCAAAAAGCTAAAGTTCAATGGATGAAATGCAATGATGAGAACACACAATATTTTCATAGCTCTATCAAAGCTAGGAGAGCTCTCAACAAAATTCTTTCCATCAAGGATCAGAATGGGGTTCTCTGTTCTGATAATAAGGCCGTTGAGAATGCTTTTTTGACTTATTATAAATATCTCCTAGGAAGTTCTAAAGAGGTTAATAGGGTGAATCTAGGGGTTGTGAGAAGAGGCAAATGTATTAACCACCAACAAGCTGCTGCCTTGATCAAGAGGATCTCTGATGATGAAATCAAGGAGGCTCTTTTTGTTATACCCATTGATAAGGCCCATGGCCCAGATGGTTACACATCCTGCTTCTTCAAAGACTCTTTTGATATCACTGGAAATGATGTTCTTCTTGCTGTACATGAGTTTTTTCAGAATGGCAAGTTACTACAGCAGCTAAACTCTACAATGGTGACCCTGATTCCTAAAAAAGACTTCCCTGAGACTATCATGGATTTCAGACCCATTGCCTGTTGCAATGTCATCTTCAAATGCATCTCAAAAATCATTTGTGCAAGACTGTCCAAGGTCTTACCTGATATTGTCAGTCCTAATCAGAGCGCTTTCATTCATGGGAGGGAGATTGTAGACAATATCCTCATCTGCCAAGACTTGATGAGGCTCTATAACAAGAAGCAATGCTCTCCTCGAGTTCTGATGAAAATTGACCTCAGGAAAGCCTACGACTCTATTTAATGGAATTTTGTTGAAGACATGCTCATTGTCCTGAATTTTCCCACTCTAATGATCAATTGGATTATGCAGTGTGTTTTTACTCCTTCATACACACTGTCTTTGAATGGCTCTCAATTTGGTTACTTCAAAGGGAGAAGGGGATTAAGACAAGGGGATCCCTTATCTCCCCTTCTCTTCACTTTGTGTCTAGAGTACTTTACTATAATCCTTGATGTGGTGACACTCAGACCTGATTTTCAGTATCACCCTTTGTGTAGAGCTTTAGGCCTCTGTCGTCTTGCATTTGCAGATGACCTATTACTCTTCTGCAAAGGGAATGCTGGCTCTGTCAAGATTCTCATGAGGGCTATGCTTACCTTTTCCTTAGCTTCTGGCCTCACCATTAATTCCAGCAAGTCTGATGTGTACATGAATGGATTGCCTGATTCTGAGGTTGCCCACATTCTGAATATCACTGGTTTTAAACAAGGAAGCTTCCCTTTCAGGTATTTGGGGATTGACATTTCCTACAAAAGGCTTACTAACTTGCAAGGTCAAGGATAAACTGAAGTTGGTTATGAACATCCATAACTGGGTTCAGAAACCTTTTACTACTCAGCAGACTTATGATTGCTTGATGTCTGCTGGAGTGCAGGTGCCTTGGAAGCCTTTTGTTTGGAATTGTCTCTGCCTACCTAAAGTTAACTTCATCTCTTGGCTATTTGCTAAAAATAGGCTGCTTACTAAGCAGCGGCTTATCAGATTTGGGGTGGTTTCTGATGGCCCGTGCTGCAGGCCCAGAGTCTCAGGATCATTTATTCTTTGACTGTCAATTTAGCAGGCAATGTTTGCAGCTGGTGAGTCTTTGGCTGGGACTGAATTGGACTAGCTTTTCCTTGGAGGATATGATACATTGGAAATTCAGGAGCTTGTTAAAGAAACAGGTTGTCATGGCCTATATTGCGAGTTTGATCTACAACATATGGGTGTGTAGGAATACTGCAAAACATGATGGTTGCATTCTTAGACCAAATAGAGTGTTGCAGCAAGTTCAAAGTATGGTTAAACTCAGACTGCAAGTGATTCAATCAGAAGCAAAGTTACTCAAAAGTCGTCCCTGGCTAGAAGCTAGGAACCTTCTTATTATATGCTAATGTGAGAGATTTGTAGTGAGGATTGGTTATATTGACGAGCTACGTAATTATTGATATGACGAATCTTGTAACTTGATTGATTGTTGAGCTTAATGAGAATTTCACATTCTACCAAAAAAAAAAAAAATTCGAAATTTTTAACCTAAGTTTTGAACATTATGAGTGTCATGGTATTTTTCCAGAATGTTCATGAGTTTAAATTTCAAATTTCGAATTTATTTGAAATTTTTATAACTTAATTTGAAGTTTATAGCATAATTTTGTATTTTTGGGTCCATTTATGAACAATATTAAGAAATCAAGTTTAATTATTGTCAAAATGTTAGTGGAGACTAATTTTTGAGTCCTAAGATGGTTAGCGTAATTAACTTGTACATAAATATGAATTTATGCAATTATTGTGATTTTAATAAGTTAAATCACGCAAATCCGTAAAAACCGATTAATATACGATATTGGCTCTTTAAAGGCGATTTAGCATAAAATCTATCATGTTCATACATATTATAATGCTGCATTTTATTTATGATTGTCATATTTTAATTTTATGTAATTTTTGAATTATGTAATTTTACTTAGTATGGCCTTAGTTTTAATTGATATTACCCGAAATGTATGGGAATATCGATTCCGTTGTAATTATTGTGATCTCGTATCACCATTTTGTAATTTAATAGATTTATTTTTATTTTATTACAAATGTATAATAGGAAATTATGTAATTCATTTTGTAATTTAATTATTCCGGAGTTCCTTGAAGACGGTGCCATTCGAGAAGGCGGTCCATCAAAGAAAGTGTTGCCTTGAATTGCGTGCCAAGACCGAAGTTCAAGGGACCAAAGGAGTTGGTTTCCGAATTTGTAATAGTTTATTAGATTTAATTTTTTAGGAAGGCTATACTAGGATTTTATTTCTATGCTTTGCATTTTATTTATATGTTGCATGCATCGCTAAATCGCCATAACTAAACATGTATTTTAATCGAGTTTATCGACCGTGTCAATTACAATTATCGTAGTTCACCGCTTTAGTTCACTTAAAACGTGATAGATAATAAATTGACTTGACCTCTCGCTAAACTAAACAATTGAGGCTTAGCCTTACCAAAAAGAGAAACCATGAAAACCTATTTCATGAGGGAGTGCGCTCGGCCATACCGGGGTACAAACCTTGTTACGTAGGGGAAGTGGGTGATAAATGTCTATCCACCGAATTCATGTTGATAAGGGATGAATCGGCCCTACCGTGCCCAAGTTGATGTGGATTTGGATCATGGACACATTTATTCGAAATTTGGGTTGAACTCAACAAAAGTATTCTCGACCATTGCCGGATGTGTTTTGGGCTAAAGATAAATATTAATGTAATTTTATCGACCAAGAGTTCTAAAAGTAGAATCGATTAAAGAGTTAATCCACCGAGTTATATTGATAAGGGATGAATCGGCCCTACCGTGCCCAAGTTAATATGAATTTGGATCTTGGAATCATTTATTATAGTTGGGTAGAGGTCACTATATAAATGATCACATCTTGTTAAATTATTTACAAGTATTATTATAACGATAAATGTTTTGTTTTCATTATTCCGTTATCATATTGTTCTATTTCTTTACCTCAATTTATATACGATATCATTTCGATTTTAGTTCAAATCTCCATTTAAACATCGTAACTAAAGACAAAATTTAAATTTTCTTCTAAAAACCTCGTATTATCCATTGTAAGGATCTCTTGTGAAGAGTATAGATAAAAGTTATTTGTGATCAAAAGGGTTTTTGATTCTTGACTAACATATCTACTTACAATTAATTGTTTCTCATATGCTTAATTAAGTTAAGTACTTTGAAACATTACATGATTTTGGTAACTAGATTTGTTGGAAATCAAAATTGACCAAAATACCGCAACCACTTCAATGAAAGTTTTAAGACTAAACAAACGAATGAAGAGTAGTCTTCATGAATTTCAATTTTGCTTCTCTTAGGAAAGACTCATTGAAATGAGTGGGAGCATTCACTTAAACCGCTAAGAAAAGGGTGAGGTTTAAAGAAGTAAAATTAGAATGGAATTGATACAAGGTAATGTTAAAAGTAAAGTTATTGAGAATAACGATACTAAACCTATCAATCCCGACCGATAAAGTTTCCATTATCTTAATTGTTGGACGCTAGAAAGGAAACTACCCCAAATTATTAAAGAATCAACAAGTTAGTTGTGGGACATCTAATGAGACCTTCTTCTTTAAATGTTTATTTGATTAACATAAATTTTGCAAATACTACTTCGTCAATATTAGAAACCAGTGGAGGTTTTCATCATTGTATTCGATACATAAGATGATTATAATATGACGACTAGCATCAAATGATGTCGAGAGATAGAGTCATTGTGTACTCAATCTATTTTTTGGGTTTAAAGTTGTAATTAATTGTGACTATTAAGTGCATAAACTCTAAATAAGAATATATACTTGTTAAGATACAAAAGAGGTTTCACTTTTGTGACCCTATACACCATGATTTGATGTATGGCTAGCCCATTGTCAAGGTGATTATATTCTAAACCAAACTAGAATGACACATCATATAGATGATGCAAGACTCAAATTGGTAACCAAAGATTAAACCTTAAATTCTGGAATGATGAACGCAAAGAGTTATCGAGTACTCTTGGAACCATTAGATTGTTAATCTTATGGTATATGCGTATCTTGTATTCAAAGCAAGACGTCTCGTGCTTTTGGTTGAAAAGGAGATTGAGGATGTAAATCATTGATCCAAAATAGGTTGATCATTTTATTTTACCAACGATTTAAGTTGACACCAATGTGTTCACTTAATAAGGTAAATAGAGAAATCTTTGAAGAAGTTCAAAGAGTTCCAGGAATCACGATTTAGTCATGATGGGATTATCAAAGTGAAGACTTTGATATAAGCCAAAGGAAATGTGATAGAGTATCACAAGTTAATCTCTCTTTGCACGCATTATGGGACAATGTGTGGTTGGATAAAGAATTCAAACCCTATTCGATATGGTTTGGACTTCAATCAAGTTAACTTGAGTTACTTGATCCTTTTGGGGATTTTATCATTTGGTCTAAATTATTTTTCCACTAAATCTAAAACGATTCATATGAGATATGACATGGTAGGGTACCATGCTTGTAAGTTTTCACAAGAAACAAATGCTCATTTTTCCTTACAATAATCACGAGTACAACGGGTTTGTGGCTCGTGAAGCTGTCTTTCTAGAATACAAGTTTATTTCTAGAAGACAGAGAGGGAGAAAATATTCAAGAGCCACAAAAGAATTGTGTCAAAAATGAATTGTGTCAAAAATTGTATGTCACAAGAAACTGGTCTTTCTTGGCTACATGAGACGTTCTGACGTTCTGTGTAAAACGTTTTTTCTTCGAAACCTAGGAGGTTAAATTCATCACTTGTTGAAGATAATGAATTCATGTTACTTTTAGAAAGTAAAGAGCTTACAACTTACAAAGAAATTGTTTGATTCAAGTTACTTCTGGAAAGTAATGAACATATGACTTACATGAGAGTGTTTAAGTCACAACTCAATACAAGGCTTAGAGCCATGAAAATTCGATATAAATTCCAAGTGAATTGTTAGATATCAAAGCTTGATTGGTGGCAAAGGGTTTTGCACTAGTTGAAATGCTTAAGTCTATTTGGATCTTCTTAGGGATTGTGTTTCATTATGATGATATACATATGGCGAGTGAATCTAAAACACACTTCTTTAATAAGAAGGAATGTATTCAATACATGTCTTGAGTTTTGTATATTCTTGCAATCCTAAGATAATGTGAAACTTAAGAGAGGGTCTTAAGTAGGACATCAATGAGTTGGAATCAATGTTTTGATCATGTTATAAAACTTTTCTCGATAGGTCGAGAAGTTGTGTTTATACATAAAGTTTAGTGGAAGTTACGGTAATTTTAATTAGTCTAATATGTGGATGACATATTGATCATTGGGAATGATTTAAGACTTGAAGATAAATAATACATCTTTAATATCCAGATTTATGGAGATAAATCCACATGATATTAGCGTCAAATAAGAAGTCTTATGTTGATAAGATTCATGACTAGTTCAATCAAGTTGAACATATTTGATTGATTCCATTTGCTTCCGCTGCCGGATCAATTAAATAAGTAATGATGTATAACACTTCATATACTTTGAGTATGATGAATTGTTTCAAAATCGAATTTAAGTAATAGTTACCAAGTAGCCATATTGATTATCCTTAAGTGCTTGTAAAAGCATTAAGGATGGAAAGTTAAGTGTTTTTGATGCAATTAACTAATTTGTGTAAGGGTGTTACACAAATGACAATTGAGATTGCGAAAGGTTTCAAACAAAACCATATTCAAAACACGTGAAGATGGTTAAGGAACCATTGTGGCTATGTTATTTAAGAAATAGATTTGCTAGAATCGTTCTAGGAAACAAAGAACAATGAGAGATATTTACAACGGAAATTGAGTACACTTGCAATCATGAGATGTGCAAGACGATGGATCCCGCACACTGTGAAAACAGTGGGAGCTATTCTAAGGCTAGAGAACTTATGTCTAGATTGGATCTAGACACGTACTCAGAAAGTTTTGTAATGCAAATGTATACATTACAAAGGAAAACGAGTATGTAGTAAGGTTGAGTAAGGTACAAGAAGTTGATAAAATATACTAACCAAAGCCTTCTCATAGGCTTAACATGATGAGTCATGTCATATGTCATTTCAATTGCATTGAGATGAACAACTACATATAGGATGAAAATTGATTATAAAAATATGAAGTAGTAATCAGGTATTGACTATTCATATGTGATAATCACATTTGTCGTTCGAGTTTTTAAATCTAAAAACTCCTTTTATACCTTGTTACATCCAAACGGGTTGTAGAGACAATATTGAACCCCGTTAAAGTGAACCCGGGCTAACATGGTCTTTGCCCATAGTCACTTGTATGAGGTGACGTCTCGAAGTGACTAGAGTGTGATGCGATTGATGGCAAGTTCAAGTGCCATAGAGTCATGTGAGATGACTAGTCGATCACATATGCAGACTGTTAGGAACACCTTGTCGGGCCTTATGACCGCTTATAGAGTTCTGGCAAATTTATATAGCCTGGTCGTGGCGAGAGCTACTATAGTATATTCTAATGAGTCGATTCTTTTGACTAAAGACTGTTCGCCTAAGGTGGCACAGTTTCAGAATAACTTTGATTTATGTTACTACGACCTTCGTAAATGGGGTCAAATGGGCATATTTTGGGTTATGATGGCTGTGGCTAGTCGAAGAGAATGAGTGCGATAGGAATTGTCCACCCCCTTGTCAGGGTTAAAACAATATCTCATGGCCACTCAAGGAGTAATGAACTGGAAATGCGTGGCCACGCTCGGAAGGTATCTATGGTAGATGATTCCGGTCAATCAGTTATTCTCCAGATCGAGGAAACCACTCTCGATATGATCACTTGCAAGTACGACCTGAAAGACACCTTGCATTGAGTGGGAGATAGTAATAGGACAAGAGAATTGGTGACGCACACTTGTCTAGGACAAGTGGGAGATTGTTGGAATAAGTGTCCTCCGACAATAATGCGATCACAACTGTCGATCATGATGATCACATGTTTAAATCTCATTTTTAAGAATACATGTGGGATGTAATATTTTACAGTCAACTGGTCCACACATATCGGTAATGATTGGCTGACTAGAGTTTGACATTACTGTCGTACGACGGTGGTGATCAGTTGATCCCCTTAGGTCATACCTATAGGGAAATAGTCTTAATTGATTATTTAATTAATCATATGCTGATACGAGTTAATTAAATTGCTTAAAATTGACGGATGATTTTGTGAGTAAAGTTAACGTGTCTTATTGTAATTTGATTAAATGAGATACGGTCTAAGTAATCGAATTGTTTTATTACTTAGATAAAATTATTGTTTACGAAACAATTAAAATTGAAATTGAAATTAAATGAATAATTTATTATAAATAGAAGACGTTGTGATTTATAATTAATAAACCGTTTTGGTACAAGTAATTACGAATTACTAGTCGATTTTGTATATGACATATTTTATGAGTATGTTGATTTTTAATATGTTAAAAATACATTACAATTTCACATGTAGAGTAACATGTCACATTTGTCACAATTGACAAATGACAAAATAAAATGGACTACCCATTTCATTTAAGTGTGCCGAAAAAGGAGGGAGTATTAGGTTTATATTGTGTTTTGATTTTTAAGTGGAAAACACAATGATCAAACCCTACTTGTAGCCTTGCATGCCTATTTTTCCTTGGGTAGAAAAACAAGTTCATGCATTGGCTCCTACTCCCTCCTCCAACCGATTTTTCAAGAGAAAAAAAAAAGATAGAGTTTTTCCTCTATCATTTTTTTGATTCACAACTTCAACTCATTTTCTTGTGTAAGAAAAATACTCTATTCTCCTTGTGAAGAAATTTTAGAGAAATAAAAACCTCACAAATCACTCCTCTTGGCCGAAAATAATCAAGAGGAAATACAAAATATTTTTGTGTCAATTTTTATAGTAAGACTTATATTATTACTAGATCATAATAATATTAGTTATTAAGAGGTTTCCTTAGGTATATATATTTGGGAGAGGTTCTAATTTGGACCTTTTGTTCATCCATCATAAGGAAGCTCAAGAACTAACAAATAGGTGAATTTGTTGGTGCCCTATTAATCCAAAATCCCAATGTAAGATAGACGATTTCTTCTCTTATCTTGTTTAAGTTTGCATGCATAAGATCTAGCTTTTATTTTATGACTAAATAAATCAATTCATATATAAATATGTAAATTAATGATATTAATGATTTCTAACAGGGAGGATGGTCGAGGCGGACCAATGCTCCTTAGATTGTGGGGCCTTGGTGACTTGATTGACCAAGAAATTGTTAGCTTACGAACCGGGGGCGGTAGATGCACCCATGTCCAAGAATGTGGTTTATTTCCATCTTGATTGGTTGAGGGCTAAGTCATGGGTGGTAGATGGAGAGTAGGACGACACCTATTCTTGGAGGGTTGATGATGAGTGGTATATGAAGCTCCCCGCTGGTGAGGACCTACCCCCGACTTCCCCTTTAAAGAGAGCGGGATTACCCCGCCCCGAGGCCCAAACGTATACCTTCCCTAGTAGCCTCACTTTTGACCTAGATGATTGATGTGACTCATATTTGAGCACATTTAGTCCCCGAATTAACCTCATTCCCATGCTTTCTAGCATATATCAGGGTCATTTCTTATCTTTAGTTTCCCATTTTACATATTCTTTGAGGTTTTGTGTCCTTGGTAGGAGAGGATTACTAACCTTTCATTTATGGAGCGAAATGGAGCTAAATGGATCGCATCTAATGACCAAGCATCAAAGAGGAGACCGATACTAGAGGCCTAAGCAAATAAATAGGGTGAAATGGGCAATGATGAAAAAAATCCTTACATCATATCCCCACCACAATCCCCGCGGATTGTTAAGGAGCCAAACAAGAGAAGAATCATGTGCCACGACCCGAGCGGCTTGAGCTCAGGACGAGCGTACCAGAGCTCGATCCGAGTGTCCTGACTGCCAGCCCGAGCGGATCTTCTTACAGGACAGGTCGTGCTTCAGGTGAGGACGAGCGGATCTTGGTGGGAGTTGCAAGCATGATCCGCGCATGTCCCTCGGGAGTTGCAATTCATCAAGCTTCTCTTAGGGTCTTAATAGTCATTTAAGCCCTTTGTAACCCTAATTCTTGTACTTAATTTTAGTATAAATACCTCCATTGTACTACCTAGATTATCATCAATTCTTAATTAACTCTTAATCAAGCTTTAATCATCTATTAATCTAGTCTTAATTTAGTTGTAATACACATTTCAATATTAATCATATCTTAATCTTTCATTAATCTCTCATTTGTTCTTAGTTATATTTGGGTAATTAGAAGATTATTTGGGTTTATTAGAGGATTGATAACCTTCCACCATTCATCAAGTACTTCTATTATTCTTTGCTTTATTATTTGGATCATCTCCATAGTATAATCCCTTTTTACCCTTGTTTAATCATTGTTAATTACATCATTTATTCATCATGTTTTGCTTTGTTAGTATGATTGACAACCTTATTAGCATGCTAAACATGATCATGAGTGAGTAGTCCTTTAGCTAGGGTTAATGGGGAATTAGGGGAAACAAACATGGGAATTGATCTATGCTTAATCTAATATGTTTTCATAATTAATTTGCTTGCTTGTTGTGATTTCAACTTATGCACATGTGATGTTTGATGAAATGCGAGCCTATGAATCCTTTCATTTTTTACTCATCTCTTGTCTTTTCAATGAGGCTTGTAAGACATAAACCAACTCGAGTCTCATTAGACCATGCATAAAGTTGAATAGGGGGAGACCAAGTCGACTTGTAGGTGTTGTACAGTCTAGACAACTTGGCTTCGGGACCTAAATCTTCCTAGGGATTGTAAGATATACACTAACTCTATCCCATCACAACAATAAGTGCTTACATCTATTTGAGAAAATGTTTGTATAATCTATTTCCATGAATCCCCTATGAACCCATGACACCCTAGTGCTTTTAATCGATTGTTTACAACCCCTTTATTTTCTTTACTTTGTTTTCATTAATCTTGTTGATTAGTTTAGACTATATCTCATCTCAACCCATAATTTGTGACACCCTAAGACATAGCTACTTGCAATTGAAAATCCTACATCAATACCCGTCCCTGGGATCCAACCTTTACTTACCTCTTTACTAAGAGTAGTTTGTGAGGTTATAAATATTGTTTTGGTTGGCAGCTTTTGTTGACGAGTTTTAACCGGACCCAAAATGGCACCGTTGTCGGGGACGGTGTTCAATTGATTTGATTTTCGTTAATTATTTTTAGTTGTGTCTTTCTTTGCCTTGAGGGAGGGCACTTCCTCAAGGTAATTCTCACCATTTTCTCTTAGTGTAATTTGCAAGATGGATCTTATAGATTGTTGTGTAGAGGACCATGTGAGCACTACTCTCATCAAAGACCCTTTGCAAGCATTGGAAGACTTAGAAGCAAGTGAGGCCAAAAACAAGCATTAGGCATTGGAAGTAGATCTCCTTGAAGCCGCTCTAGCTTACAAAGACCTCACCTATGAGCAATCCATATTGATAAATAACATTCTCGAGGAACCGTCACAATCCACTAAAGAAGAACAAGCAACTAAAGATCATACCATTCAAGTCGAGGAGCAAGACGAATATGTCGAGGAATTTGACTACATTGGTTATGAGGAGTTTGAAGAACAAGTTGAATATGCCATGAGGGTGTAATGTTTAATGGAGGTGGGAGATGTCTCTAGTTAACCTTCAATGGTAGAAAGTGAGGTACAAACTCCAACTCTAAAAGTCTAAAACCCCTTCCCCCAAATTTGAAGTATGCATACCTTGATGAGTCTAAAACCAAACCCGTGATTGTTAATGAAAAACTTGATGAGAACCAATTGGAAAGTTTGCTTGATGTGTTAAAAGAACATGAAAAAGCCATAGGCTATAGTCTAGATGATCTTAAGGGAATAAGCACCAATTTTTGCATACATAGAATTCATCTATAAGAAGACCATAGACCTACCATCCAAGGACAAAGGAGACTAAACCCCCACATGCAAGAAGTTGTAAAAACGGAGGTTATGAAATTAATTGATGCGGGAATCATTTATCCTATATCGGATTCTTTGTGGGTTAGCCCCGTTCAAGAGGTACCTAAGAAAGGAGGTACCACGGTGGTAAAAAATGATAAGAATGAGCTAATAATACCCACAAGGAAGATCACCGGTTGGCGAATGTGTATCGATTATCCTAAATTGAACTCCGCAACAAGAAAGGATCATTTCCCCCTACCATTAATTGACCAAATGCTTGAGAGACTTGCCTCTAACAAATTCTTTTGCTACCTTGACGGATATTCAGGATTCTTCCAAATCCCGATACATCCGGATGACCAACACAAGACCACTTTCACATGTCCCTACGGTACTTTTGCATATAGGAGAATGCCTTTCGGGCTATGTAATGCCCCCGTTGCTTTCCAAAGATGCATGATGAGTGTCTTTTCCGACTATTTAGAAATCATAATGGAGGTTTTTATGGATGATTTTAGCGTTTATGGAAAAGACTTTGACTCTTGTTTGCATAACATTTCTCTTGTATTGCAAAAGTGTGAGGATGTTAGCCTTGTCTTGAATTGGGAAAAGTGTCATTTATGGTCAATGAAGGTATTGTCTTGGGTCATTTAATCTCGAAAAAGGGCATCGAAGTTGACAATGCCAAAGTTGAGGTGATAGAGAAACTCCCACCTCCCGTGAATGTTAGAGGGGTGCGGAGCTTTCTTTGTCATGCGGAGTTCTATCGCCGTTTTATAAAAGATTTTTCCAAAATCGCGAAACACCTTACTCAACTTTTGCTTAAGGATGCCCAATTTCAATTCACTAATGAGTGTGTTGAAACTTTTGATAGAATCAAAGAGGCCCTAATCTAGGTACCAATCATCCAACCACCAAATTGGGAATTACCATTTGAGATCATGTGCGATGCAAGTAACTACGCCATTAGAGCGGTTCTTGGCCAACGGGTAAGAAAGCTTTTGCATGTTATCTATTATATAAGCAAGACTCTTGATGCCGCCCAAGTAAACTATGACACCACGGAGAAGAAACTTCTTGCCATTGTCTATGCATTAGACAAATTCCGTTCTTATTTGCTTGGATCAAAAGTGATTGTTTTCTTGGACCACTATGCTCTTAGACATCTCTTGATAAATAAAGAAGCAAAACCAAGATTGTTGAGGTGGATTTTGCTACTCCAAGAATTTGATTTGGAGATAAGGGATAAGAAGGGAGCCGAGAATGTGGTAGTGGATCACTTGTCAAGAATTTGATTCCATGATGATGAGGGAGAGACACCCATCAATGACTCTTTCCCCGATGATATTTTAATGGCCATCCATTCACAACTCGAGAAACACACAACACCATGGTTCGCCGACTATGCTAATTATATTGTGGGAGGAGTTCTTCCCCCAAATTTGAATTACAATCAAAGAAAGAGATTCTTGTTTGAAGTGAAGAGATACTTTTGGGACGATCCCAATCTTTACAAGGAATGTAGTGATGGACTTTACCGAAGATGCATACCCCCAATGGGAAGTTCAAGGTGTTTTAGAGGGATGCCATTCATCACCATATGGAGGACATCATGCAGCACGAAGAACAATTGCTAAAGTCCTTCAATCGGGCTTCTTTTGGCCTACCATGTTTGAAGATGCTAGAGAATTTATTCTCCATTGTGATCCTTGCCAAAAAACCGGAAACATTTCTTGGAGAAATGAGATGCCACAACGAGGAATATTGGAGGTAGAAATTTTCGATGTATGGGGAATTGACTACCAAGGACCGTTTGTATCATCTCAAGGAAACAAGTACATCTTGTAGCCGTCGATTATGTATCAAAGTGGGTAGAAGCAATTGCTACCCCAACCGATGATGCCAAGACGGTTACAAAACATCTAAAAAAAAGTAATCTTTCCAAGATTCGGAGTCCCTAGAGCAATTATTAGTGATGGAGGAACACATTTCCATGAAAAGAAGCTTACATCTCTTTTGACAAAGTACGGTGTTCAACATAGAATCGGCTTTGGATACCATCCTCAAACTGTTAGAAATCTATATCTCATTACATGACATATTCATATATGTGATGATTTAATTTAGTCATAAAATTAAATACAAATCTTATGCATGCAAACTAAAAACAAAAGATGAGAAAATCGATTTCTCACCATCTATAATTTCGGTCATCATATGGGCACCAACAAGATCTCCTTCTTGTTAGTTCTTGAGCTTTCCATTAATGGATGAACATTCATGACTTCAAAATAGAAGCCCTTCAATAAGTAGCACCCAAGACTATCCCTTAATCCCACAAACTAACATGTACTAGATATTTGTAATGTGGTTTACCTTAAAATTGATTAATAATACTCATATACTACTACTAGTATTATTAGTAATTGATTTATACAAATTAGATTCATAAAACTTGATTTTACGATGAACAAGAGAGAGAAGTTTTATGTTTTTCTTTAAACATGAGAGAATGATAAAAATTTAAGAGAAAAAATCTCTCTATCCACTACTCAAAACTGGTTGGCATGATGGCAATATAGACCATTTCTCTTTTTCCTTTTTGTCTTCACAAGACAAATTGTGTAAGCCTTTGTCCATAGTCATGTCACTATCAAGCATTTTGGACAAAAGAATAAGACAAATGGAAAAAGACAAAACTACTCTAAAGCTTACCAATATTTCGGTTTATGTAGTAAAATGGAGTCCATTTTATTTTTGTCAATTGTACAATTGTATGTCATGTGACATGTGACATGTGACATGTGACATGTGACATGTCTTATGTCATGTTTTAATTTAAAATGCATATTTAACAAATTAAATATCATTTACAAATTAAATAAATCATATTTAACAAATTGACTAGTAATTCAAAATTACATTCACATAAAAATGGTCATTTAATTACTAGTTAGTATAATTCACAGCATCTTGTAATTATAACTAACTTATCGTTCTCATCTCGTGTGTTTCGCAAACACCGATTAATTTTAGTAATATAACTTCTTAAATTACTAAATAAAATCTTATTTAATCACATTATAATAAGATGTCATTTTCTCTCTTATGATAATACTTTGTTCAATTTTAAGGAATTAATTAATCTGTATCGGCATACAATTAATTAACCTTTTCAACTAAGGGAATCATCCTTTAGGTGTGACCTCAAGGGATCAACTGATCACCACCGTCGCACGACAGTAATGTCAAACTCTAGCCAGCCAATCATTACCGATATGTGTGGACCAGTTGAGTATATATGAAATGTATCATCCCTTTCGTATTCTTGGTATGAGATTTAAATATGTGATCAATATGATCGACAATTGTGATCGCATTATTGTCGGGGACACTTACTCCAACACAAACAAGCGGTCAAGTTGAAGTTTCGAATAGAGAGATCAAGCAAATTCTTGAGAAGGTTGTTAACAAGACTCGTAAGGATTGGAGCATGAAGCTTGATGACACCCTTTGGGCTTATAGGACGGCCTATAAGACTCATATAGGAGCCTCCCCCTTACAAGCTAGTCTATGGAAAGGCATGTCATTTGCCAATTGAGTTGGAGTACAAAGCCTTTTGGGCAATCAAAGCTCTCAACCTTGATCTTAAGCTAAGTGGTCAAAAGAAGATATTTCAAATTCAAGAGTTGGAGGAATTCCGACTACACTCCTACGAAAATGCAAAGATCTACAAGGAAAGAACCAAATTGCTTCATGACAAGAGGATTAGGCAAAAAGCCTTGCACAAAGGAGGCAAAGTCCTCTTATTCAACTCCCAATATCGACTTTTTCCGGGAAAGTTAAACTCAAGGTGGATGGGTCCCTATGTAATCACCGAAGTGGGAAAGTATGGAGACTTTGAGATAAAGTCGGAGGATGGAAATAAGTTCAAGGTCAACGGTCAAAGATTGAAACAGTACTATGAAGGAGCATTCATAGGAGAAGTAGAGGTCATCCGCCTCGAACCTTTCCCACCATGATGAGACCATCAAATGAGAGAGTTTGGTGGAGTCCTCCCTAAACCACCACTTGTAAATATACTAACCCTTCTTACTTGTATTTTATTGCATTTGCATTTAATCTTCCTATAGCATGATTTTGGCATGAGAGATGGTGAGGGAGTTCTACTAATCTCGTTTGATGAATGAAGGATATGACGATTCAAGTATGGGGAAGCACCCTTGTCAAATGAATGAAATAAGAAGAAAGAAGAGCAAAAAGGAGGAATCCCCACGAGAAGACATGAGCTCGTGGGAGCTGAACAAAATCCAAGCGTCTCCACTAATGATCCGAGCGTCCAAGCATCGGGACGCGGGGGCTGGAGGGCTTCAACTCGTGAAACAAACGTCATGTAAGAAAATCTGCGCAAATCAACTTAAGGACGCTCGTCCCACTATCGAGTCGCACGTCCTGGGAAGTTCCAAACTTATGAAATTTTGTTGTAAGAAAATATGCACGTCCCAGGCACAAAACGAGCGTCCCAGCAAGGATCCGCTCGAGCCCAGATAGAGTCACGCGTCTCAGTGTTGTTTTACTGTCCCATAATTTCCTGTCAGGAAATCCGCGCATCCCGAGCCTGATCCACGCGTCCCTACCTGCTCGTATTATTTCTCTACAAGACAAAAGACGCTCGTCCCGACTGCGAGCCGTGCGTCTCCCTCCCATGCTACTCTTCTACTTTTGACAAGTTTACTCTTCTCTCAACCACACATATTAAGACACCTAATCCCTCTCTCCTCAATAAAACATAGAATCCTCTCCCAAATACTCAAAACACACCACAAACACCCAATTGCATCTCCAAAACAAAAAGATCCAAAACCTAGGGTTTGAAGGGATCTCAATTGAAAAGATTAATCTTCATCTCATTCAAGCAAAATTTCAAGATATACTTTCAAGATGAGACCAAGAGGATCCCTACCAAAAGAAAGAACAAGAACAAGGGTTATAGGAAGCTCTTCAACCTCTCATCTCAACACATTGAGAAGAGAAAATGAAGAAATCATCGATCTTTCAAGACTAAATGAGTTCTCAAACAACGAATTTGTCAATGATGCTCAGCGAATCGTCTTTCACCGTCTCCTAGGTAAGAATATTCTTCCAACTAAGTTTGTTTGCCATGAGACATTAAGGAAACTAGGGATATACCATCAAACTGAGGCACTCTTCGAATTATTTGGTCTTTCGACTTTGTTCAACATGCATGAGCTTACATATCGACCATTAGTCCTCGAATTCTTGAGTTTTCTGAAAATATCAACCTTAAACAAGAGGATTTGTGTGGAATTCCGACTTGAGAACACAACAAGAATGATGACCCTTGTGGAATTTGCGGGTGTGTTGGGACTTGATGTATCGCCAACCCGTACATCAAAAACCCGGAACTATTGCATAGCCCCGGTTTGGCGAGCCTTGACGGGACGCGATTTCTCAATCATCAAAGAATGCTCAGCCTCTTATATCCAAAACCCCATCATCCAGCTCACCTACCGGTTTATAGCGAGCACTCTCATAGCCCGCCGCGATCCCGCGGTTGTGAACGAACTTGATCTAGTCTTTATGGAGTCATATTAAAAGATACAAGGGAGGAGCGGTTATCATTTTAACGCCCCCTTATTACTTCTTGAGAGGTGGGCACAATTCCGGAATGGAGATGATGGTGGTATGATCCACATTGTCAATGGAGGTTTAGTAACAAGACTTGCCAAGTTTTTCAACCCCAACTTTAACAACAACAACAATGCATATGTACCTCTTCCGGGTACTACCAAGATTGATGAGATGCTAATCTTTCGCCACCACCAATGGATTACCTTTGAAGGCTTTGAGCAAAGAATTAAGTGGCTCACCAAGGGAAGCACCCCTCTTTTCCTTCCTATGAAAGGATTATCAAGAGTATCACCTAGAAGGGGTCCCCTTTAACAAGTTGTAGGTTAATATCCGTATACTACCCTTCGAATTAAGGATTATAACGTAAAATTTATATGTAGTTTATAGTCATAAAACGAAAACAACAAGGAAACGACAAAGATATAGAAATAACCTTCGGTCCTAGTGCAAAAGGCAATGAGAGATTAAAGCAAATCTCCTCCTAAACGATGCACCCAAGATAGTCCGAGTAATGCCCTTGTGCTAGATCAATTCCTCTAATTGCCTTTGCAATATTGAGAGGATAGTTTTTGTGAGTTGTGTTGGATGTGAGATCCGAGTTCTGAGAGGCACAATTCCCAAAACCCTAAAATTTTAGCAAAAGTGAATTAGGTTAGAAGGGAGGAGAAACTCTCCCCCTTATGCCCTCTCATTCGGCCGTGGGTATCATGGGGAGGAGTGGGCTTGTCCACTTCCTCCTTATTAAACTCGTGGTCCGATAAAATCCGCTAAGATGTATACGACGCGGTCTAATTATAAACTATTATCGGTTATCGGAAACTAAGGCATCAACTAATAATACGGGTTAGTTGGATTATTAATACATGTCCGACAAAACAGTATTGTATAATTATATTCAATATACATTTAATTAAATATAAAACGCTTATATTTAATTTTACGAATTAACTGGTTAATTCGCCTTAGCCCATGATATTTAATCCGTATTAAATATTATATCTCAACATCACATTTTAACTAATTATTAGTCAAATAACTCAGACTAACTGGTTAGTCAAAATTGGCATCTACATGACTGTATTTTCATACCGTCACATCACTCAAACGTATCCTATAGGTGTGACTTTTAGGGACCAGTTGATCACCGCCATCTGTATGACAATAACGTCAAACTTATCTAGCAAGCCAACCGTTATTGATAAACGTGGATCAACTGATAATAATACCAAAAGTATGCCCTTTGATCCTTTTAGAGATTTATAAGTCCTTGCACTAACTGTTAAGGACACCAACCCCAACACAAGTACCATCCTACCTTGTGCCAACTCGTTCAAGCCAAGCAAATCGAACCCCACCTTCTACTCAACCTCAACAAAATGAGCCTCAAGCAAATGAACAAGAAAGGATTGCCATCCCACCTTACCCCTTTCCATATCAACCCTACAATCAGCCAAATCCCTTCATCCTTCCTAGAGATGACTTTGCAATGGGTCTACTCCAAGATTTACACCGAAAGCAATATGAAGATAGAGTAGACAATTATTATGCTCTTTATCCTCTATTCCACTTGATGGCTCATCAAGGGCACGTCAATGAAGAGGGAATGCTTCCCTCTTGGGCTCAAGTGGAAATTCTCTTCCCAAAAAAGGAGCATTCCAACGGTGGAGCACATGGACATGGAGAAGGAGAAGGAGCGGGGTTAAGTGGCGGTGACACGGTGGAGGTTAATAGCGATGGGGATGAATTTATGGATTTCTACGAGAGCGATGAATCACGAGCGCAATGGGATAGCGATCTTGGAGGGGATGATGGTAACTAATGAATATGTTCATAGGATTGGTGGAGAGGTCATGAGGCACCCACCATAGCTTAGGTGAAACTCTTCTATTCTCTCTCATTTTTCTTGTCAAAAATTTCATGTTTTTCTAACTTGGTTTATGATTAATTGTTTCAAACTCTAGAGGTGTCCTTTTAAAAACTAAGAACTGTTTTCCCACCTTAGCAACATCAAGGTGGTGATAAATTTATTGTTCCCGCTTTGAAAATCCAAAATGACAATTAGGATTCATGCATTGCATCCTTTCCTTATGCATGAACTCCTCCTATTTTTACACTAGCAATAGTGTCTTACTTGGTTTGGGGAAGTTCAAACACAAGGGATGCGAGTTAATTCAAATTAGCTCTCTGAACAATAGAAAGCATGCATCATATAGAGTAGAGTAGAATTCATCACTTATGTATATATGTCATATAGTTTGCATATTAGTGTAGAAATCATGCATTTTCATTTAGCTTGCATTGCATAATTTTCTATCGTTTTGGCCATTGAGGACAATGGCCATACGAGTGTGGGGATGGGAAATTTTGACTTAACTTTTAAAATCAAAAATGATAAACATTGAAAATTTTTGAAAAACTCAAAAACATGTTCTTTCATTTCACAAAAACAAAAACCATAAAAATTTAAAAAATTTAAAAATCCCAAAACATGTTCATTCCTTTGTAGTATAGAATTGTATATTGTGTATATACTTGTGTTTATTTGTCCTCTTATCACATTGGATCGACTATGCCACATCCGAAGCATGAGCAATATGAAGACCGTATGGTATGATCTTTCCAAATCTCCTTTTTCCTCTCTATGTTAATGACTATGTGCTTTTATTTTGGTTGATGCGGTACAAACAAATGTGATTTTAGGAGTTGCATATAGTTTATATGGCATACTAGTTGATAGAAGCATATGAATTAGGTTGTATGAATGTTAGTTGCATCATGGCATGTAGTTGCATTTTAGGAAAAATTTTATGAAAACATCTATTTGGGAAACTTGACAAGTGTATATAAGGCCCTTGTAGATACTTTTTCTTCTTGAGACTTTGCTCATTAGAATACCTCTAAAACACTGTAGGATGTGTCATGCTAGTATCCTTTGACCCATGGACTAAGGCCTAGTCAAGAGTACCTTGTGATGCGATGACTCATTAGCTACCGTTTATTCCAAGGTGACCCTTGAAACCATGCAACCATCTTCCACTTCCATCATCATTTTTGTCAACAAAAAGGGAATGGGCACAAAAATCTCAATTTGAGTTCAAGTACCAAAATGAAAAACAAGAAGTTTGCAAAAATTTGCATCAAAGAAAAGAGGAGTACCTATGCTTCAAATAAAAGCACCCTTGTTACAAATTGGGGTGACTTTGAAAATGTTCAAAAAATGCAAAAGTTGAAAATTGTCAAGCATCAAATTGCCAAACATCAAAGAAATGGCAAAGAAAATTGTTCTCAAAAATGTCAAATGTCACAAGAAATTGGGGGGAATAAAAAAACCAACAGCAAACTCCCGCTATGAAACTCAAAAGTACATTGATCCCTTTTTCCATTCAACCCACTTTTGTGCATAGTAGAGAGGGGACGGCCCTTCTTCTTGTCTAGGCAAGAGGGGGAATTCTGCGATCCTAGAGTGTTTCTAACACCATAGGGAGCATACTCTTGACGAAAGCATTTAGCAATTGAGGATGAAGGTACCCTAACTTGACACAACTTAGAGGTGATTTATTGGTATCCTCCTAGGCTTAGTAACTTAAAGAAACCATATCTATAATGGAGTGTGTACCCTTAGATTGCTTCCCTTCCAGATAATTTTCACCACTTAGATGAGGAAAGTGGCTATTCTTTTGTAGATGCATCCATTACTTGTTTTGTGTGCTTAATGCTTGGATATATCGCCATTTTGGCAAGCCCCACCTTGCCTTGCAAGAAGGCACCCTACCTCATGGATGTCTTGTTGTGAGTTGAAAGAGCGGAGTGAGACCCGATAATTGTCTCATATTGGCTATATTAGTAGGTTAGTTTAAACATAGGTCATAGTTTTAGTCACCTCTTTACTCAGGACGAGCAAAGGTTCGGTTTGGGGATGTTTGGTGTGACTCATATTTGAGCACATTTAGTCCCCGAATTAACCTCGTTCCCATGCTTTCTAGCATATATCAATGTTATTTCTTATCTTTAGTTTCCCATTTTGCATATTCTTTGAGGTTTTGTGTCCTTGGTAGGAGAGGATTGCTAAACTTGTATTTATGGAGCGAAATGGAGCTAAATGGACCGCATCTAATGACCAAGCATCAAAGAGGAGACCGATACTAGAGGCTTAAGCAAATAAATAGAGTGAAATGGGCAATGATGAGACCGGTTGACTTATGGCTCGTTGAACCCACCATCAACCAACGTCACAAAATAATTGCCAGAGTTATCAGCTCATGTGGGCAATTAAGGACTGAAAAGATATAATGTTCGTTCAGTTCACTTTGTGGTGTTCAGAATTTGTCGTACAAATCCACATGACAAACAAAATATATATATAAAATATCAAAACGATGATGTCGTATAGAGTACAAGAGAGAATGAATCTGATCCATAAAAGAGTACTACAACTTAGGAACACGTTTAATTCCCATGGAATTGACATGCCCTTCATGCTTATCTTGTCGTAATGCTTTAGTGAGAGGATCTGCTATGTTATCATCTGTAGCAATCTTTTCTATCACTACTTCCTTTTGCTCCACGTAATCCCGGATTAGATGAGCTTTCCGTTGTACATGTCTAGACTTGTTGCTAGACTTTGGCTCCTTAGCTTGGAAGATGGCACCACTATTGTCGCAATAGATGGTGATCGGGTCATTCGAACTGGGCACTCAGAGAGCCCATGTAAGAATTGACGGATCCATATCGCTTCCTTTGTAGCTTCAGACGCGGCATAGTACTCGGACTCGGTCGTAGAATCTGCTGTAATGATTTGTTTCGAACTCTTCCAAATGATCAGCGCCATTAAGAGTAAAAACGAATCCCGACCGAGATTTCGAGTCATCACGATCCGTTTGGAAGCTAGCATCTGCAGAATCGGTTGCGCACGACTTTTGTTCGCCTCCATAAGTCAATGCCCAATCTTTAGTCCTCCGTAGGTACTTAAGAATGTTCTTGACAGCCAACCAATGTGATTCACCTGGATGCTGTTGGAATCGACTTGTCATACTCAATGCATATGCCACGTCGGGACGTGTGCATATCATGGCATACATGATAGATCCTATTGCCGAGGCATAAGGTATCCGTGCCATGCGCTCTTTCTCTTCCGGTGTCTCTGGTGCCTGAGACTTGCTCAAATGCACCCCCGGAGACATAGGAAGGAACCCTTCTTGGAGTTAGTCATGCTGAATCTCTCTAGGACTTTGTCTATGTAAGACTCCTGACTGAGAGATAGCATCCGTCGTGATCTATCTCGATAGATACGGATGCCTAGAATTCTTTGTGCCTCTCCCAGATCTTTCATCTGGAAATGGTTTTTCAACCATACTTTCACCGAAGTTAAGAGAGGTATGTCATTCCCAATCTGGAGTATGTCGTCAACATACAATATTAGGAAGACAATCTTGCTCCCACTCGACTTGATATATAAACATGGTTCCTCGACTGATCGAGTGAATCCATTTTCTTTTATCACTTGGTCGAAGCGATGATTCCAACTCCTTGATGCTTGCTTAAGTCCATAAATGGAACGCTTAAGCTTGCACACTTTCTTAGGATGTCTTTGGATCGATAAAACCTTCGGGTTGTACCATGTACAACTCTTCCTCCAAAAAGCCGTTTAAGAAGGCGGTTTTCACGTCCATTTGCCAAATTTCATAGTCATGAAAAGCGGCAATCGCTAAGATAATCCAGATGGAACGCAACATGACTACGGGTGCAAAAATCTCATCGTAGTGCAAACCTGGCACTTGGGTGAAACCTTTTGCAACTAGTCGTGCTTTATAGATATCTTGTTGACCTTCCACAGAATGCTTTATCTTGTAAAGCCATTTGCATTGAAGGGGACGAACCTTAAAGCGGTAAGTCAACAAGATCCCATACGTTGTTCTCATACATAGAGTCCATCTCGGATTGCATGGCCTCAAGCCATAGCTTTGAGTCAGAACTAGTCATGGCACCTTTATAGGTTGCGGGTTCACTACTCGTTAAGAGTAGAACGTCGTCTATATCATGTTCCTCGACCATACCAATGTATCTGTCTGGAGGAATAGAGACTCTTCCCGACCTCCTAGGTTCCTCAGGAATATTCACCGCAGCTGGGATTGAAGGAATAGGTTCCTCCAATGGTTGCTCGGTGTTTGGTTCTGAATCTCCGACAGTCGAAGGTTCTATCACTCTTTGCATTCTCGAGAAATTCCTTCTCTAAGAATGTTGCACTAGCCGCAACAAAAACACGTTGTTCGGTTGGCGAATAGAAGTAATGACCACGTGATCCTTTAGGATAACCTATAAAGTATGTCTTGACCGATCGCGGGCCGAGCTTATCTTGGTCTCCACTTGACATAAGCCTCGCACCCCCAAACCCGTATAAAGGACAAGTTAGGGACCGTTCCTTCCATAGTTCATATGGAGTCTTGTCAACAGACTTTAGACGGACTTGATTAAGTATTAGAGCAAATGACAAAGAGCATAACCCCATAATGAATCCGGTAAAACCGTGTGACTCATCATGGATCGAACCATATCAAGTAGTGTTCGATTTCTCCGTTCGGACACACCATTCAAATGAGGTGTTCCGGTGGAGTTAACCGTAGGCGATCCCACGTCTTTAAGGTGTTGATCAAACTCGTGAGAAAGATACTCGCCACCACGATCCGAACGTAGTGTTTTTATCTTTCTACCAAGTAGGTTCTGTACCCTATTTTGGTATTCTTTGAATTTCTCAAAAGATTCACTTTTGTGCTTCATTAAATAGACAAGCCATATCTACTTAAATCATCCGTGAAAGTGATGAAATACCTATAGCCTTCTCGTGCGGTGATTGACATAGGACCACATACATCCGTGTGTATGAGCCCTAATAGGTCCGCAGCGCGCATTCCAACACCTTTGAAGGAAATACGAGTCATCTTACCGATGAGACATGATTCACACGTGCCAAATGATTGAAAATCAAAGGCCGAGATAGCTCCATTTTTAATGAGTCGTTTTACGCGTTTCTCATTAATGTGTCCCATGCGGCGATTGCCATAGATATGTTTGATCTTTATCACCTACCTTTAACTTTTTATTCATTACGTGTAATATTTCTGGTTGTCCGATCTAAAACATAAATTCCGTTCATGGAGACTCGCTTGTCAGAAATCATATCGTGTAATGAGAAAATGCAAGCATTATTTTCTATTACAAATGAAAAACCAAGTTTATCAAGCGCAGAAACCGAAATAATGTTTTTGGAAAGACTAGGTACATAATAGCAGTCATATAATGACAACTCAAATCCGCTAGGAAGTTGGATCACATATGTCCCCTTGGAGATGGCAGCTACTCTTGCTCCATTCCCGACACGCAGTCCACCTCACCCTTTACGAGGGGTTCGATGTTTCGGAGCCCCCGCACATGATTACACAGATGAGAACCACAACCAATATCAAGTACCCAAGTTCCGTAACTTGCGTGGTTAATCTCAATCATATGAATAAAAGTAGAAGAAGAAGACATACCAACAGGTTTAACACGACCCGCTTTTAAGTCCTCATGATAAACAGGACATGTGCGTCTCAATGCCCAATCATGTGGCGGTGATGGCATTCCATGTTATCTTTCTTGCTCTTTGTCGCGCCTGATGAGTTACTCGACTCACCAGGACCACTCTTACCTGAGCCCGACTTCTTGAACTTCGCCTTACCTACTGCTAGGTTTGCCTGAGCTTTGCCCTTACCCTTTCCTTTATTTGACACAACGAGAACATCCTGTTTCATGCTCACACTGGACTTCATGTCCTTCTCGGTCTGTACGAGAAGGGAGTGCAGTTCATGGGGAGTTTTCTTCAAATCATTCATATAGTAATTTGCTCTAAATTGCGAATAACCATCGTGGAGTGAGTGAAGTATGCGGTCGATAACAATGTTCTCGCTGATGTTACAGTTAAAGGTCTCCAGTTTCTCGACATTCTCAATCATGCTGAGAATGTGTGGGCTAACCGGTTGGCCCTTCTGGAGTCTCGCATCAAAGAAGCGAGTGGTATGCTCATAAGTCACGATTCTCGGTGCTTTCGAGAATTCCTTAGTGAGCGTGGTGAAAATCTTGTTTGCACCATGGGCTATGAAGCGTTTCTGCAAATTGGGTTCTATTGCAAAAATGAGTACGTTTTTAATCGCACCCGCTTCCATACGAAATCATTAAACTTGGTGATTTCGGACTCTAGCCGTGGGACCTGGGTTTGCCGGGATGGGCTCTAATAGATATTTGAGTTTCCGTCGTCAGCAGCAACATTCCGTAATGCCGCCTCCCGGTCCGCGAAGTTGGATCCATCATTCTTGATCGAGTAGACGATTCATCCGATTCATGAAGATCCTAAGCCAGGACTCACGGTCCAATGTGGCACTTGGCATTGGGTTATCGTAGAACCACCATTTGTTGTTTAGCGAGTTTAAAAACGTGATCTACACACCAAAAAGAAAGAAAAACAAAACGAAATAAGCAACTCATCGAGGTGATTTAAGTCTATTTTAAAATTCATTTTAAACATGTAGACTCTTGCACTTGCATAATTGATCTCCCTCAAGAAAGATACAAGTGATCCCAAGACTCAATTTCTGTAAATTGATAAGCCAACTGTTTCGCTAATTCTTCCGGAAGAACTCTTGGTCGATAGATTTCCGTAAATCCTATCTATAGTCCACCATGATCACAGGATCGTACGAGTGACCATAGTGTTGAGATAAAATAGGTCAATCGGTTCCAACTTACCCGACGTAGAAGGGGTCATATTATGCCTACCGACGAAGAAGGGACTCATTGGAGTTTGACCTATAAAGACCGTTCTCAATTTTTGTTTATACGAGGAAGATCCCATCAACAAAATTATAATTCATTTTAAGTGAACGAATAACTAGCGTTTGTCGTGAATGAATTTATTTGGATGATGGCTTTAAAACGTGTGACATGAGAATGTCAATGAAAACTAACTCGTGACCTCTATATGTGTCAGTTTTCATGCAATAATTAGGTGGTTTGGTTTTTAGGCGGAATATGATGCATACTATCGTTACGAAAAATAAATAAAAGAATGCAATACGTAAATAAAAATTTCCTAGTGTGGCCTATCCTAGTAAAAAGAACAAAATACAACTTTGGAATCCACCGTTGGACCCAAGAAGCTTGTCTTGTTGTTCCATCTTGATCCAGGTAGCGGGAGTGAGCATCTGGTCTCCGTCTTTGGTCTTCTCAAAAATTACAATTGAAATTACAAAATATAAACCTAATTACATTCTAATTAAAAACTGTAATTACAAGTGAAAAATCCAAAACGGAGATACGAGATCTCAAAATACAACCAAGACCGTGTTCCATCATTACGGTAACACGTTCTACTAAGGCCACACTAAGTTACAACCGTTTGCAAAATAATTAAATACGTAATTAAAAGGCATTCAAAACATTCAAAATATAAACAAGAACGATAAAATAAAATGCATCAACTAAAAATTAAATTTATTCGTGACATAATTCCGTAATTATGTTAAATTTTTATCCAAACCACCAAAGATAATTAAAATTACATGACAAAACCGCTTTAGTCAAGTTAATTTTAATCCGAGATAATCCGTTACAATAAATCATGTTAAAGTAACTTTATTTTACGTGGGTGAACCGTTTCACTAACAAGCGAGAGCATAAAAACGTTTTATGCATTAAAAAGGCCGAAAAAAAACAAAGAATTTTTTTTTTTCTTCTGTACTGCTGTACGTGAACAGTACCAGTGGCCAAAAAAAAATTTTTTTTTTTTTTTTTTTTTTAAATTGGCAGAAATGCCGAGAGCCTCTAAAGGCCAAAAAAAAATTTTTAACACGGCTCAATTTGTGAGCAATGAAAGATCAAAACAAAACGGTTTGATAAAGCACAATTGTAATTTATTCTAATCCGGATTAAAAACAAAAATTACAATTGACATGTTCTTCACATCTTGTTGTAATTATCGTTTAAAACAACAATTCGCAAAGAACAACATGAAAACAAGAGATCGAACGATCTAAAAAATTGTGTGGCACGCAAATTAATGCAAAAAAAAACAGAAAACAGGCCGTGTTCAAGAAGGCCACACGGTTTTCTAAAAAAAATTTAGCCACACGAAATTTTATGCAATCATTTTGATCGATCTTTAACAAATTGCAATGAATATCGATTACAATACAATATGCAAAGATCGAAAATGAAACAAAATCATCATCCAACAACCGTGTACATGGACACGGTTCCCAATGTACAAAGCAACAAAAAAAACGCAGCAAAGAAAAAAAATCTGCCGAGTAAAAAAATGTGAGCCGTGACATTTTTTTAACCAAAATTCACCGTTTCAACAATCGTTTGATGAAAAACACATATAAAAATTTACGTGGCCTCGCTCTGATACCACTTGTAGGTTAATATCCGTATACTACCCTTCGAATTAAGGATTATAACGTAAAATTTATATGTAGTTTATAGTCATAAAACGAAAACAACAAGGAAACGACAAAGATATAGAAATAACCTTCGGTCCTAGTGCAAAAGGCAATGAGAGATTAAAGCAAATCTCCTCCTAAACGATGCACCCAAGATAGTCCGAGTAATGCCCTTGTGCTAGATCAATTCCTCTAATTGCCTTTGCAATATTGAGAGGATAGTTTTTGTGAGTTGTGTTGGATGTGAGATCCGAGTTCTGAGAGGCACAATTCCCAAAACCCTAAAATTTTAGCAAAAGTGAATTAGGTTAGAAGGGAGGAGAAACTCTCCCCCTTATGCCCTCTCATTCGGCCGTGGGTATCATGGGGAGGAGTGGGCTTGTCCACTTCCTCCTTATTAAACTCGTGGTCCGATAAAATCCGCTAAGATGTATACGACGCGGTCTAATTATAAACTGTTATCGGTTATCGGAAACTAAGGCATCAACTAATAATACGGGTTAGTTGGATTATTAATACATGTCCGACAAAACAGTATTGTATAATTATATTCAATATACATTTAATTAAATATAAAACGCTTATATTTAATTTTACGAATTAACTGGTTAATTCGCCTTAGCCCATGATATTTAATCCGTATTAAATATTATATCTCAACATCACATTTTAACTAATTATTAGTCAAATAACTCAGACTAACTGGTTAGTCAAAATTGGCATCTACATGACTGTATTTTCATACCGTCACATCACTCAAACGTATCCTATAGGTGTGACTTTTAGGGACCAGTTGATCACCGCCATCTGTATGACAATAACGTCAAACTTATCTAGCAAGCCAACCGTTATTGATAAACGTGGATCAACTGATAATAATACCAAAAGTATGCCCTTTGATCCTTTTAGAGATTTATAAGTCCTTGCACTAACTGTTAAGGACACCAACCCCAACACAAGTACCATCCTACCTTGTGCCAACTCGTTCAAGCCAAGCAAATCGAACCCCACCTTCTACTCAACCTCAACAAAATGAGCCTCAAGCAAATGAACAAGAAAGGATTGCCATCCCACCTTACCCCTTTCCATATCAACCCTACAATCAGCCAAATCCCTTCATCCTTCCTAGAGATGACTTTGCAATGGGTCTACTCCAAGATTTACACCGAAAGCAATATGAAGATAGAGTAGACAATTATTATGCTCTTTATCCTCTATTCCACTTGATGGCTCATCAAGGGCACGTCAATGAAGAGGGAATGCTTCCCTCTTGGGCTCAAGTGGAAATTCTCTTCCCAAAAAAGGAGCATTCCAACGGTGGAGCACATGGACATGGAGAAGGAGAAGGAGCGGGGTTAAGTGGCGGTGACACGGTGGAGGTTAATAGCGATGGGGATGAATTTATGGATTTCTACGAGAGCGATGAATCACGAGCGCAATGGGATAGCGATCTTGGAGGGGATGATGGTAACTAATGAATATGTTCATAGGATTGGTGGAGAGGTCATGAGGCACCCACCATAGCTTAGGTGAAACTCTTCTATTCTCTCTCATTTTTCTTGTCAAAAATTTCATGTTTTTCTAACTTGGTTTATGATTAATTGTTTCAAACTCTAGAGGTGTCCTTTTAAAAACTAAGAACTGTTTTCCCACCTTAGCAACATCAAGGTGGTGATAAATTTATTGTTCCCGCTTTGAAAATCCAAAATGACAATTAGGATTCATGCATTGCATCCTTTCCTTATGCATGAACTCCTCCTATTTTTACACTAGCAATAGTGTCTTACTTGGTTTGGGGAAGTTCAAACACAAGGGATGCGAGTTAATTCAAATTAGCTCTCTGAACAATAGAAAGCATGCATCATATAGAGTAGAGTAGAATTCATCACTTGTGTATATATGTCATATAGTTTGCATATTAGTGTAGAAATCATGCATTTTCATTTAGCTTGCATTGCATAATTTTCTATCGTTTTGGCCATTGAGGACAATGGCCATACGAGTGTGGGGATGGGAAATTTTGACTTAACTTTTAAAATCAAAAATGATAAACATTGAAAATTTTTGAAAAACTCAAAAACATGTTCTTTCATTTCACAAAAACAAAAACCATAAAAATTTAAAAAATTTAAAAATCCCAAAACATGTTCATTCCTTTGTAGTATAGAATTGTATATTGTGTATATACTTGTGTTTATTTGTCCTCTTATCACATTGGATCGACTATGCCACATCCGAAGCATGAGCAATATGAAGACCGTATGGTATGATCTTTCCAAATCTCCTTTTTCCTCTCTATGTTAATGACTATGTGCTTTTATTTTGGTTGATGCGGTACAAACAAATGTGATTTTAGGAGTTGCATATAGTTTATATGGCATACTAGTTGATAGAAGCATATGAATTAGGTTGTATGAATGTTAGTTGCATCATGGCATGTAGTTGCATTTTAGGAAAAATTTTATGAAAACATCTATTTGGGAAACTTGACAAGTGTATATAAGGCCCTTGTAGATACTTTTTCTTCTTGAGACTTTGCTCATTAGAATACCTCTAAAACACTGTAGGATGTGTCATGCTAGTATCCTTTGACCCATGGACTAAGGCCTAGTCAAGAGTACCTTGTGATGCGATGACTCATTAGCTACCGTTTATTCCAAGGTGACCCTTGAAACCATGCAACCATCTTCCACTTCCATCATCATTTTTGTCAACAAAAAGGGAATGGGCACAAAAATCTCAATTTGAGTTCAAGTACCAAAATGAAAAACAAGAAGTTTGCAAAAATTTGCATCAAAGAAAAGAGGAGTACCTATGCTTCAAATAAAAGCACCCTTGTTACAAATTGGGGTGACTTTGAAAATGTTCAAAAAATGCAAAAGTTGAAAATTGTCAAGCATCAAATTGCCAAACATCAAAGAAATGGCAAAGAAAATTGTTCTCAAAAATGTCAAATGTCACAAGAAATTGGGGGAATAAAAAAACCAACAAAGAAACTCCCGCTATGAAACTCAAAAGTACATTGATCCCTTTTTCCATTCAACCCACTTTTGTGCATAGTAGAGAGGGGACGGCCCTTCTTCTTGTCTAGGCAAGAGGGGGAATTCTGCGATCCTAGAGTGTTTCTAACACCATAGGGAGCATACTCTTGACGAAAGCATTTAGCAATTGAGGATGAAGGTACCCTAACTTGACACAACTTAGAGGTGATTTATTGGTATCCTCCTAGGCTTAGTAACTTAAAGAAACCATATCTATAATGGAGTGTGTACCCTTAGATTGCTTCCCTTCCAGATAATTTTCACCACTTAGATGAGGAAAGTGGCTATTCTTTTGTAGATGCATCCATTACTTGTTTTGTGTGCTTAATGCTTGGATATATCGCCATTTTGGCAAGCCCCACCTTGCCTTGCAAGAAGGCATCCTACCTCATGGATGTCTTGTTGTGAGTTGAAAGAGCGGAGTGAGACCCGATAATTGTCTCATATTGGCTATATTAGTAGGTTAGTTTAAACATAGGTCATAGTTTTAGTCACCTCTTTACTCAGGACGAGCAAAGGTTCGGTTTGGGGATGTTTGGTGTGACTCATATTTGAGCACATTTAGTCCCCGAATTAACCTCGTTCCCATGCTTTCTAGCATATATCAATGTTATTTCTTATCTTTAGTTTCCCATTTTGCATATTCTTTGAGGTTTTGTGTCCTTGGTAGGAGAGGATTGCTAAACTTGTATTTATGGAGCGAAATGGAGCTAAATGGACCGCATCTAATGACCAAGCATCAAAGAGGAGACCGATACTAGAGGCTTAAGCAAATAAATAGAGTGAAATGGGCAATGATGAAAAGATCCTTGCATCCCCAACACAATCCTCGCAGATTGTTAATGAGCCAAACAAGAGAAGAATCATATGCCATGATCCGAGTGGCTTGAGCTCAGGACGAGCGTACCAGAGCTCGATCCGAGCGTCCCGACTGTCTTCTATATTTTTTGGATCATCTCCATAGCTATAATCCCTTTTTACCCTTGTTTAATCATTGTTAATTACATCATTTATTCATCATGTTTTTTTTTGTTAGTATGATTGACAACCTTATTAGCATGCTAAACTTGATCATGAGTGAGTAGTCCCTTAGCTAGGGTTAATGGGGAATTGGGGGAAACAAACATGGGAATTGATCTATGCTTAATCTAATATGTTTTCATAATTAATTTGCTTGCTTGTTTTAATTTCAACTTATGCACATGTGATGTTTGATGAAATGCGAGCCTATAAATCCTTGCATTTTTTACCCATCTCTTATCTTTTCAATGAGGCTTGTAAGACATAAACTAACTCGAGCCTCATTAGACCATGCATAGAGTTAAATAGGGGGAGACTAAGTTGACTTGCAGGTGTTGTACAATCTAGACGACTCAGCTCCTGGACCTAAATCTTCCTAGGGATTGGAAGATATACACTAACTCGATCCCATCACAACAATAAGTGCTTGCATCTATTTGAGAACATATTTGTATAATCTATTTCCATGAATCCCCTATGAACCCATGACATCCTAGTGCTTTTAATCAATTGTTTACAACCCCTTTATTTGCTTTACTTTGTTTTCATTAATCTTGTTGATTAGTTTAGACTACATCTCATCTAAACCCATAATTTGTGACACCCTAAGACATAGCTACTTGCAATTGAAATTCCTACATCAATACCCGTCCCTTGGGATCCGACCTTTACTTACCTCTTTACTAAGAGTAGTTTGTAAAGTTATAAATATTGTTTTTGTTGGTAGCTTTTGACGACGAGTTTTAACCGGGCCAATGATACTACCGAGCAGCGGGAGCCACCTCCGTTACCTCCCTCACCTCATGCTCCCGTCGAGCAAGCTCCCACATATTTTCCCCACTCCATGCCCACAACTATGATGCCCCCACCTTATGCCGGGAACTTTGGCCAAGCCCCACCCACCTTTGACTCCAACTATCCCATGTCGTACCTCATACACTGAGTGAACACCGATATTGTGTTGAGAGATATGCACGATGTGGCATATAATCAAGGAGTATGTCCCGCCCACTGCCCTAGGTTTTGGTCTGGACCCGGAGACACCTCCGGAGTCTTCAAGTCTTATGGTATCCAACCATTGGATTGGGAAATAAACTTTCCTTTCGGCGTGGGACACTTGCGTGACCCATACATGGGTGATGTCGGGATCTATCCTATCAATATCTACCAAGGGAGTGGAAGTGAGGTGGGAACATACGCGGCGGCGGAGGCCATGGACCTTGATGAGGTTTGGGAAGAGGCGGCTCATAGGGCACCGGGGGATGAGAAGGTGAATGAAGAAGAGGAAGAGGACAAGGAGGAGGAGCAAGCTCAAGGAGGGAGTAATACGGGGAAGACTCGTTCCGGGTGGGAAAGATGGGTGTCAAGTATTGGCAAAAAGAGGAAGCCCTCCGCGTAGTGGTGGTTTTATGACTCGGACTCTTTTAGGACTTTTCGTTATTGTTTAGAACTTTGAACACTTTAATTCTCGTGCTGTAAGCCGGCCATAAGACCAATAATAGTGGACCTTGTATGATTGAATGGTGTGGTAAACACCGTTTGGACTCCATTGCATGTATGCTCGACACTAGGGGAACTTGGAGGCTATTAGTGGCCGAAAATTTTGATTACCCAGTAACACTCGGTCGAGTACCCTTCTTACTCGACCGAGTGGCGGTCCACTTGACCGAGTGACGGCTCTACTCGATCGAGTAGGCCAAAAGACAGACCTGAAAACCTCCTGTAAAGACCCCCACTCGACCGAGTGGTGTGACCACTCAATCGAGTGACTTTGACTCGGCCGAGTAACTGCTGAATTCGACCGAGTACAGTGGAATTTGACCCTTTCTAGGAGTTTTGGGCCAACTACGATGCATTTGACCTTGATTTTGGACTATGCCGACCTACTGAGAGTCGATTGACTAGAAAACCCTCACGATAGACCTTTATGAATTGTTAACTCTTGATCTTGTCACTTGCTTGGTGGTATACAAACATAGTCAACCTACAAATGGTTATATGATGGCATAAAGTATATGAAAATGTGTAGGCATTCCGTAATAGTAGTGACAAAGTAAATAATAATCGAAAGTACACACCACGCGACGAGTTGGTAATACTAGTACGCGTTGTGGCGGTTCAATACGATATGTTGAATATTAAGAGTGGTTGAGCCTAGTCATAAAGAGTACTCATATACACGTATATACAAACTAGCCGGCCTTGGTCACGCACAACATAGATAGAGTAAAACAAGCCGAGACCCTTAGGAGAACACAACTTGCGATAATAATGGCAGGTTACCAGGAGAGTGTCATGTGAGACTTATAGCGAACTACGGGACGAAGTTCCCTTTTAGGGGGAATGAATGTAATAACTCGGAAAATTTAGAAAATAAAGAGCACGATACGTGGCAAAATATTGAGAGTGAACAAGACCTAGGATAGATAGGATAGATTTGTGTAACAATAAGAGTGATGATAAGAGAACACACGAGAACCGAGAAAGAGGCTCGAGAGTAGACCGAGAAATATTTGGGAATGAGAGTGAGTGGCGAACTTCGAGGACGAAGTTCATTTTAGGGGGGGATATTATAATACCCGGTATTTGTGGGACCCATACTTATACCTAGGGACACGTAAGGGAACCCACATGCACTCGAAAGTAAAGGATGACCCTCCTACAAGACCAAGTAAGTCCTAAACTAGACCTAGTAGACTTTCAGTGGACCGAGTAGAACCCCTAGTGGACCAAGTGAGTTGTCACTCGGTCGAGTAAGGGTATACTCGACCAAGTGAGTGCCACTAGGTCAAGTGAACCGGTCACTCGGTCGAGTGGAGATGAGCTGTACCCGAGAAAGGAAATTCGGGATTTCAATCTATCCCCAACCCTATCCCATTCATTCTTCTCCTTCTTCCTTCTTACACTAAAACTCTCTCCCTTCTCTCTAAAATGCTCCCAAATGCCCTTCCCTTGGCCTTCAAGCTTGGATTAATGGTGGAAAACCTCTCCTATGTCCCGATCTACCTTTGTAAGTAGAAATCTCACCTTTTCCTCCTTGTCTTATGAGTAAATTCGAGTTAGGGTTTACTAAGAGAGTTAATTAGTATTTAGCTATGTAAAATGAATAGTTAGTGAATAATAATGAGGGATTTTATGTTGTAATTTAGTATAGAGCGAATTGTGATAGTTATTACATGATTTATGTAGGATGAGACGGTTTTATGAGATGGATACTTGGAGATTTCGATTAGCTTCAGGATTATGCTAAAAGGTAGGTTATCCTACTCGGTTTCAATCTTGTGTATGCATGTTCGGGTGTCTTTCCTCGCTAGTGCATTCATGAGTCGGTTAGTATGTATGTGGGATTAAATTCATGAATTTAGTCATCTATTAAATGTTGTTCTTCCATTTGTCATGTATGGTTGTGATTGTGTTGTGTTGGAGGTTCTTGGTGGTGGTACTTGCTTATTGAGGAGACGTAAGACGGTTGGGAAACCGTCTTGCATTCGGGTCTCCCCTTGGAGCTTCCCACTCCAAGGGGGATGTGCACATTAATGGCTTGAGTCACGGAGGGACTCGTGTGGTTGAGGCACGACGTCTGGCAGGGGATCCGGTTGGCTTCCGGACCCGGTACGTCTGGGCGTGTCCCGGTACCTTTGTGTGAGATTTGGTGTCGTGGGCATGTCCCTGGCACCGGTGGTTGTGGGTACTTCTAGGTGTGTCCCGGTACCGGTATGGTGATTACATAGTCGAGTCTCATTCACATGATTATGTCGTGTCTACACTTATCGAGTCATCGTTTTGTATTGAAACTGACGTTTGTGTGTCTGTGTAAATGTCACCTATTTTTGGGGTGGCCTGTGTCGATCCATATGATATTTACGATCATATGGAGAGCAGTTGTTTACAGGTTAGCTTTGGTTGCTTACGGGTGACGGGACGAGCCGTGATGACATTCGAGTCAAGCATAGTTGACTATATTAGTTTAGTAGTTATGAGTTGTATTATTCATTTCATTTATTCAATTATGCCTATGTAATCTACTAAATACTTATTTATGTTAATTGTTTCTCAATTGCGACTCCGATTTCACTATCTCGGGAAACCGAGAAGGTAACATCTCCCAATTACCTTGGCCTGGTAAGAAGGGGGTGATGCGTGTATTTTATATAAGGTTTCTACCTCATTTTTACACGCATTTCTGTGTTATTTATGTAGCATCTAGCTACAAATTCCCTCGAATATTCTACTTTGGTTTGTCTTGTATAAATTGCAGGTATGGACCGGAAAAGGAGCTAAATCAAGCCTAAACTTGTCCTAATCGCATGCATTTTGGAGAATAAGGAATCGGAGCCCGGAATCTGTCACTTAGAGATACGTGAAGTGGCCTCGGAAGGTGCCAAGGAGTCCACCCGTAATTATAAAGCTCGATTGACCAGTTTTGCTACTCATTATGGTCGATCGAATGCTTTATCCATCACAAATCACTCGATCGAGCTCTATTGTTACTCGATCGAGATAGTTGTTATTTGAAGTATTCGATCGAGCTCCATCTTCATTCGATCGAACGGATTTCTGGGGTTTTCTCTCGATCGAGTTGTTTCAAGTCACTCGATCGAGAGCCTATGTGTCTTAGGCGGATTTTTGATTATTCGCGAGATTTACTTTTGTAATTTAGAATATAAGGTTATGACGGTATTGACAATAGGTCTCTCTCTCCTTTCTCTCTTCTCTTTCTCTCTCTTTTCCTTCGACTCTCACTGCTCCCTTCTTGGAACCCTAACTTTGGATTTTGCCTCTTGTAATCGGTATTCTTACTCTATTCTTGATTCTTAATCTACTATTGCATTATATTGTTTTCTTCTCCTTAATCTCCATCGTTGTTATTAATTTCTCTTTATCCTTTCATCATGTTGAATCATTATAGTTCATGTGTTATTGTTGTTTGCTCAAGAATTATGCATAGCTAATATCCCTTGCTAAGACATAGGGGAGCCATGATTTAAAGCAATTGTGAATAAGTAATTAGGTTTAATGCGAATTAGGTTTATGTTGTTAATCGCTACATATAATTGTTCTTGTCTAATTGAGTCGACGCAATTAGGTGATTAATCACGGTACACCTTGACCTAGATCGGAAGATTGGAAAAGGTAAGACCTGTAGCGAGCATTAGGGCACTCTAGTGAGGGCGGAAGCTAAGCTAATAGTGTTTTAGGGTGAATTGAGACCGGAAGGAGATATTCATTACCCTGTAGATCGAATTTGCACCGACCTGAGACCTTAAACTTTATTTCCTGAGAATCATGGTGAACCGACTGTCTTAGCTACCTCTTCTCTGCTTGCTTTTTATCACTTCTCTTCTTTATTTTCCTCACTCTATTTCTCTCCTTAGATCTTGTTAGTTTAGAGCAATCATTCAAAAACCCCCAAGGATTTGTTACCCCGACGGACTTAGTTAAGCTGAGATTTTCCCATCTCCCTGGGGAGATCGACCCTACTTACCGCTGACTTCTGTTAGTAGTAATAGGTATTTATTTTTGGTAGTGAACGATGGTATCAAATTTTGGCGCCGTTGCCGGGGAGGTGGCGTAATTTTGCTGCTTATTTTAAGTCTGTCTCTCGTCTGAAGGAATTTATTCCTTGAGACTGATCTCATATTCTTCTAATGCTTTAATTAGTTTTGCAGGAAATCTGTTCTAGAAGAGAACATTGTCATACCTGCCTTTCTGTAGACTCTATTTGCTGAGATGCCAAATATCGCCAGTCACTCAGAACCTACGGTGTATTCTCTGCCTAAAGGTTTCTTGCTACCCACTACAGATTCGGGGACCTTTGGGATCCACCCATCTTATATACAGCTAGTTGAGAGAAATCTCTTCAGGGGGGTACCTGGCGAAGATCCACGTAACCACATAGAGCTGATTACAGAGTACTGTTCCACCATTACTTTAGCTGCTGAGGTGACGCAGGATAGGGTTAAGGGAGTCTTTTTTCCCTTTTCTTTGACTGATGACGCCCGGGACTGGTTGAGAGATTTGGATAGAGAAGCTGCCGGTGTTACTGACTGGAATTCCCTTGCTCTAGCCTATTACAGACGATATTTCCCACCACAGCGCACTAATGCGTTGAGAGGCCAAATTACAGCATTTGATCAATTGCCTACTGAAGATTTGAATGGGGCTTGGACTAGGTTCAAGAGACTTGTTCGATCTGTACCTCATCATGGCTTCAAGCGTTGATTTCTATGTACCCAATTCTACAATGGGTTATATCTTGATCAGAGAGCTATTCTGACAACGCGGCCAAGGGGAGGTTCCAGAAAAATGTCGAAAATGATCAAGGATGGCACCTTATTGAGGGAATGGCCATCCACGTAGCTGAATATGGAAATCATCGAGGAGGTAGGCGCGTAAATGAATTTGTGGTGGCTGAGGTGGAAAGTTCCAGTAGAAGGCTAGATAGTCCGGAGATTTTACAAACTACGGGTGTGCATGAACAAGTTTTTGCCATAACTAAGCAGGAAGTGATTTTTGGTAGATGCGGTACGGAGGGGCATGACCCTATTACTTGTATGGCGGATGTAGAGCGCGTCCGCACCTATCAAAAATTCAAGCAAGGAGTGCCATTCTCTAAGCTATATGAAGATTTGACAATGACAAGTACTTCTAGTCCCTCTAAACCAACACCACAACCAGATGATTCGTCCTCTATAATTGAAGAACTGAAGTCCCTAATGCTGAACTTAACACTTCAGTTTGAAAAGAAATCTGACAAAAATAACAATGTTATAGAGGAGCTGAAAGGCCAAGTTGCGCATCTTTCATTCGCGCAAAGTCAAGTGAATCACTCACCTCCATGTGACCCGATCAATGCCATAAATCTCCAAAGCGGTCTTACTTATGACGGACCGAAAATGCCGGATGATGATGTTGTAACTGCTGATGAGACTCCGGATATTGATTTAGAGCAGTTAAGCAACGATGTCCCTGCTGAACATCGTCCTGTAGCTCAATCGAGTGATATTTTAGCTCGATCGAGTGATATCTCCTCCACAAGTACTCGATCGAACACTACATCTGTTCGATCGAGAGATGCCCAGATTGAAGAGTTCGATCGAGGAGATCACTCCTCTCGATCGAGTAACTTGGCCAGAAATACTGTTCGGTCGAGTGATTCAGGCCCTCGATTGAAAGATGCTGAAATTGATGAACACGGTCGAGAGGTGCATAGTCCTCGATCGAGTACTTTTCCTGAATAAGCAGTTCGATCGAATGGGAATATTGCTCGAACGAACAGCTATGCCAGCGGAAGTTCAATTTCGACGCCTAATTCCGCTACCGTGTCATCTTCCCCTGCTGCGGAGACGTCACGTAATGCTAAAGGTAAAGAGAAGGTCGCAGGCCCGCTTATTGATACCAGGGTTCCTTATCGGGGACGTCTGAAGGATGCTAAGGTCGAGTGACAGTACGGTAAGTTTGTGGATATGGTCAAGAATCTTCAGGTAACCGTCCCTTTTACTGAACTTGTTACCCAGGTACCTACTTACGCAAAATTTATAAAAGACATTTTGACGCGTAAGAGAGAGCTTAGTGAATTTGAGATTGTTGCATTTATGGAAGAGTCTAGTAATTTACTCCTTAATAAAGCTCCACCGAAAATGAAAGACCCGGGTAGTTTCTCTATTATCTGTACCATAGGAAATGAAGTGATAGATAAGGCTCTCTGTGACTTAGGATCCAGTGTCAGTGTCATGCCTCTTTCTGTCTGCAAGAAACGTAATATGGGTCACCATAAAATGACTAATATCACCTTACAGATGGCCGATAGATCTGTTAGATGACCCTTGGGTATCTTAGAGGACGTGCCTGTTAAAGTAGGCAAGTTCTTTATACCAGTAGACTTTATTGTTTTAGACATAGCTGAGGATACCTGGACCCCAATTATACTAGGAAGACCATTCTTATGTACAGCTGGGGCCATTATTGTTGTCAAACAAGGGAGTTTGACTCTTGCAGTGAGGGATGATGCGATCACTTTCAGTCTGCCTGGTACACTTGCTCGGCCAATGATAGAGGATACTTGCTATTCAGTTGATATTGTTGACGAGTCGGTTTATAATTTCTGGTCATATTCTTTTATAAAGGATCCACTAGAAGCTTTGATGCTTTTAGATGAGTGTGCAGATAACCCAGAGAACAATGATGCTGTGTTGGATGCTTGAATCTACTTTAGATGAGCGTGAACTCACCGACGGTGAAGAGGAGAGAGTAGAACAGATTATCAATACTCTTTGCGCCATAGAGGTAAAGGTACCTGAGCGTAAGCCTCTTCCTTCTCATCTTAAATATGCTTTCTTAGATGATACAGAGTAATATCCAGTCATTGTTAGTGCTAAATTGGATGATGATCAGCTGACCGCTTTGTTAGCTTTTCTGAAGAAAAATAGGAAAGCCATGGGTTATTCATTGGATGACATTAAGGGCATTAGTCCCGACATTTGCTTCCACAGAATTGAGCTTGAGGAAGATCACAAGCCTTGCAGACAGGGTCAGCGCGACTGAACCAGAAGATGCAGGATGTGGTGATGGCTGAGGTAATGAAGCTGCTTGATGCAGCTATTATCTATTCTGTTGGTCATTATAAGTGGGTGAGTCCAGTTCAGGTATTTCCTAAGAAAGGAGGGACTGTTGTGGTAAAGAATGACAAAAACGAGTTGATACCTACTAGAGTAGTAACTGGTTGGCGGATGTGCATAGACTACAGACAGCTGAATGCCGCCACAAAGAAAGATCACTTTCCCCTTCCTTTCATTGATCAAATGGTAGAAAGGTTAGCTTCCCATAAGTTTTTCTGTTATCTAGATGGATACTCGGGGTTCTTTCAGATCCCTATTCATCCAGACAATCACGAAAAGACTACTTTTACTTGCCCTCAGGGTGTTTTTGCTTATCGCAGGATGCCTTTTGGTTTATGTAATGCCCCTTCTACCTTCCAAAGGTGCATGATGGGGATATTTTCTGAGTATATAGAGTCTATTATGGAAGTCTTTATCGATGATTTTAGTGTCTATGGAAGTGACTTTGCTAATTGTCTGTCTAACCTTGATAAAGTGTTGTAGCGCTGCATTGAGGTTAATCTTATGCTTAATTGGGATAAGTGCCACTTTATGGTCAACGAGGGAGTTGTCTTAGGGCACTTAGTTTCTAACAGGGGCATTGAGGTTGATAAAGCAAATGTGCAAGTGATTCAGCAATTACCTCCTCCTGTTAATGTTAAAGGAGTGAGGAGTTTCCTTGGTCACGCCGGCTTTTATCGCCGGTTTATCAAGGATTTTTCAAAAATTGTTAAACCACTTACACAGCTGTTGCTTAAGGATGCCCCCTTCGTATTTACTGATGAATGTCTTTCTGCTTTTAACAGGTTGAAGCAGGCCTTGATTTCAGCATCGATTATACAGCCTCCCAACTGGGACTTGCCGTTTGAGATTATGTGTGATGCTAGTGATTATGCACTAGGAGCGGTGCTAGGCCAGCGGAAAGATAATGCTTTGAATGAAATATACTATGCGAGCTGAACTCTGGATGAGGCTCAAGTGAAGTACACCACTACTGAGAAGGAACTGTTAGCTGTGTTTTATACGCTAGAAAAATTCCGTTCTTATTTGATAGGGTCAGAAGTTACTGTTTTTACTGACCATGCAGCGTTGAGACACCTTCTTGCTAAGAAGGAAGCTAAACCACGATTGCTAAGGTGGATACTCTTCCTTCAGGAGTTTGATTTACAGATCAAAGATAAGAAGGGTGCTGAGAATGTAGTAGCTGATCATCTGTCGCGACTGTCGCAGCAAGAGGGAGAAGATTCTTTACCTATTGATGATTCTTTCCCCGATGACTCCTTATTTGTTATTATTTCTTCTCATACTAACCCTGACCCATGGTATGCAGATTTAACTAATTATGTTGTTAGTGGCGAGCTGCCACCTGACTTTTCTTATCAGCAGAAGAAGCGTTTCTCTATAACGCTAAGCGGTACTTTTGGGATGATCCTTATTTATTTAAGGAGTGTGTAGACGGTCTCTACAGATGGTGTATTCCGCAGTGGGAGACCAAATCAATCTTGGAGGTCTGTCATTCATCCTCCTATGGTGGTCACCACGGTCCATCGTGCACCGTGGTTAAGGTACTTCAGTCTGGCTTTTACTAGCCTACTTTTTTTTGCTGATGTTAAAGTGTTTGTTTCAGCTTGCAATGCTTGCCAACGCTCCGGGAATATTTCTAAGAGATATGAGATGCCACAAAACGGCATTCTAGAGGTTGAGGTTTTTTATGTCTGGGGCATTGATTTCCAAGGACCCTTCCCGTCTAGCACAGGTAACAGGTATATCTTGGTAGCTGTAGATTATGTGTCTAAGTGGGTGGAGGCGATTGCTTCACCTAATTGTGATGCCAAGACCGTGATTAAAATGTTCAAAAAGATTATTTTTCCCCAATTTGGAGTCCCTAGGGTCGTCATTAGTGATGGGGGAATGCACTTTAAAGAAAATAAACTTACCTCTAAATTGTCTAAGGTTGGTGTCCAACACCGGCGCAGTTTGGGGTATCATCCCCAAACTAGTGGGCAAGTTGAAGTCTCTAACAGAGAAATTAAAGAGATTTTGGCTAAGGTAGTTTCTAAATCACGGAAGGATTGGAGTCTTAAACTGGAGGACACATTATGGGCTTATCGGACTGCCTTTAAAACACCGATTGGTGCATCACCATATCGGCTGGTTTATGGGAAGTCCTGTCATTTACCTTTTGAGTTGGAGTGTAAGGCTTGGTGGGCTATTCGTGAACTAAACTTTGATCCTAAGTTGTGTGGTCAGAACCATTTATTGCAGCTAGATGAGCTGGAGGAGTTTAAGCTAAATGCCTATGATAGCTCACGCATCTACAAAGAAAAGACGAAGAGATGGCACGACAAGCGGATCATACCTCGAGAAGATTATGTCGGGCAGAAGGTGTTGTTGTTTAATGCCCGACTGCGCTTATTTCCTGGCAAGCTGAAGTCCAAGTGGAGTGGCCCTTATACAGTGACAGCTGTCACTAAATTTGGGTTCGTTTAATTAGAGAGTTCCGATGGTAAAAGGTTCAAGGTCAATGGCCAGTATGTGAAGCATTATCATGAAGCAAACAATGCAGATAGCAGAGTCGAGGTTCTCTACTTCGATAATCATGATGAACCAGCTAATTGAAGTCAGAAAGGTCGTGGGGGACCTCATAAATCTGCGCTATCCGGGAGATAACCCGGACTATTTTGTTGTACTCTTGTTTAAACTTATTGTTTTTGTTTATGTTGTGTGCCTAGACTTTAGTTTTACAAACACTCGTTGGACACTTACGCTCTTTGGTTAGTTGTATTGTCTACCCTGTTGCATTTTTGCAGGATTCCCGCCCAAATGGTTCGATCGAGAGGTTCTCTCGCTCGATCGAATTCTCCTGCTGCTTCTTTCACTCGATCGAACACCAGCATTCTTCGATCGAGTCCCTGAAAATCCCATCCACTCGATTGAGAGCATCTTCTCCTTGATCGAGTGCTTCTGGCACCATTCCACTCGATCGAACCCCTCTGCTCTTCTCGATCGAGTCCTGCTACTATATCTCGCATGCTGCGATGATAGTTGGGCCACTTGTGACCTCCCATGTTCATGGTCGTTTTTGGGAGGTCCCTCCTTTACGTTATCTTGTAAGTTTTCCGACTTCCGTTCTCCTTTTCTCTTCAGTTTGCATTTCTTTCCCTATTTTTGGTACAATGAGGGCATTGTACGGTTTGGTTTGGGGAGGTATGCATCCATATCTGTGTCTGCATGTTTTGTTGCATTTCAATTTGCACGTTTATTTATTTTCGCATGCATTATTGTTTTAATTCAAAAAAAATTAAAAAAAAATTCACATTTATTTTTGCATTTAGATTGAGTCGGAACGTTGAACTTTTATGCTGCTTTGAGTCATTTTACCATTACCTTGCATATTCTTGACATCTGTTGGCATGGTAATGTGCATAATCTTCGAGTTTTTGTTTAAAACTTACCTGAACGAATAGACTTGACTCTTATATTGGCAAGCTACATTTACATTCTGAGGTTTAGGGCTTAATAAACTGGTGACATTTATGACCAGTTTCATGTAGGATGTGAGTAGTACTTGTTGGAGTAGTGTCCTCCACAATGAGTGTGGTTACATAATAAATCTTGTAAAAGGAATATCAGGGATTTATATTATTTATTTGTCAGCTGGTCATCGTCAATCGGTAATGATTGGCTGACTAGAGTTTGACATTACTGTCGTGTGACGGGTGATCACCGATCCCTTTAGGTCACACCTATAGGATGATGCCCAAATTGGATAAATTAATTATTTGTATGAGATACGATATAATTAATTCCTTGTATTAATTGACTTTTAATAAGTCGTGTGAATGTATTATTTGATGACGGGTTATGAACTCGGGCCAAGAGGATTTATTATTTAATTATGTGATAATTAATTAATAAATATAAATTAGAATTTATTAATTAATTGTTAATTAATTAAATTTATACGATATATGTAGAAGTTTTGAGGTAAAGATAATTAGCTATTTTAATTTACAAGAGGTTGTAAAATTAGCTAAATGGGGTAGTATTGACACAATATATGTTGATAAAATGGTCTCATGATTACTTAATAGTTAAGTAATCATTAGTGATTAATTTGTATTATTTAACTGTTAAATAATTAAATTAATATTTAATTATGTAAGATAATTAAATATAAGACTTATAAGCATTTGTGGGACAAATGTCGGAAATCGAAATGGACCAAAATATTACATGTGGGTTGACATTTGTATAAGATAAGTGTTATTACATGTGGCATAACCCACTAAGAAATGTTTAACTCATTTCTTTACATTTTGTTCTCTATAAATACCCCACTATTTACACTCATTAGATGATGATTTTTGGAGACCAAAAAATCCTCAAAATAGACCCTTGGTCGTGCTATATTGAAGAGAAAAAGAGAAAGAAAAAAAAAACCTTATTTTCTTCATATTTTCTCATCAAAAACTTGATCAAATTGTTGATCATCATCAAAAATAATTCACAAAACTATAATATACATAAAATAATATTATTAGTGTAATAATATTATATAGTATACAAGGTTATCCTACTAATTATCTAGTTAGTAATTATTAGGATTTTTGGGTTTAATCTTGGGTGCATCCAAGATTACCTAAGTTGGTAATTTGGTTTTTGGAGGATCATCCACCATCTATTAGCTCAAGAACAACATCAAGGAAGGAGTCCTTGAGTTGTGCCCTTTATATTTCCATCATCAATGTAAGGAAATTTCTCTTAAATGTTTTTTACACCATTTTTATTATTTTTATTTGCATGCATGTAGATTTAGACCATTACATCAAATTAATTAGTAATTTTGATTTCATAAGATGAGTATAAAATGGTCTAAATGACTAACAAGTGGTATCAGAGCATTGTTAAATACATGCATGTTGTCTTAAGACGATTTTAGTAATTTATGAGATAAATTAATAAAATTGATATTATGTTACTAAAATTAGTTTATCACATAATATGGTCTTGCATGTAAATAATCTGGTCTTAGGATGATATGGGACGAAAATTTGATTTTTTTAAAATTTTTCCACATTTTATAACTTAAAATGGCATAAAATTGAGTAAAAATGCATTAAAATTAATTAAGAGTTGATTAAAATTGATTGCATGTTAATTTTATGCATATTTATTTAGAAATAACCACATGCATGTTCTATTTATGATAAAAAAATAGAAACTTTAAATTAATGTGATTAATTTAGGTAGTTTATTGATTTTTATTTGATAAAAATTGGTAAATAATGGTTATTTTGCAAATAAATATTGATTTAATTTTAGGGCTCGAAATTTTTGAATTTTTAGCTCCTGGAAATTTTTCCAAAATGTACAAAATTTTATTTTAAGTCGTTTCAATTTTTATGGTTTGATTTAGAATTAAATCGTAAAAATTGTCGATTTACCGATTAAATTGTGAAATCGTTTTAAATAAATTTTAAAAACAAAAATTTTCACTTGCATGGAATTTTTAGTGTAAGACCATAATGTTCGTGGCTTTGAAATTTATTTTTCCATAAATTTTTAAATTAAATGGAATTTTCGTATGATAATTGTGAATTATTATATCATTTTTGTCAAAATTGTGTTTTAATTCCCATATAAATTCAAGATAATTGTTGAGAATAATTATTTTTATATATTACCAGATTAGTATGATGAGTATGTCTTAAAATTGTTTTAAGAATTGATTATGAATTTTTATTGGTAAAAATTCCGTCAAATCAAGCTCAAATGATCGTTGTTGGTAAGTTAGACGATTTGGCATGTCATTTTCCATAATGCATTTTATTATTCATTTGGATGAATGTTTTTTTTTTTTTGCATTATAATAATGTAATTTTTCCTAATATGGCCATAGGTAGAAGTTGGTATTTCCCGTAATGTAAGGGAATATCGACTTGTTTTGTAATTAATTGGGATTTCGTATCGCCTAATTTGTAATTAATTAATAGTTTTTATTTTAATTTTATTACAAATTGTATAATAGGGTATTGTTATGTAATTTAATTATTAGTAATTAGATGAAGCATCTAAAGACGGAGTTTTCATGAAGAAGTTGTTTTCGGAAAGGCGTTCCGAAATCCTAAAGAAGGAGGCCAATTTATGAAGACTCAAGGGACCAAGGAGTTGGTTTCCGAAGTGTAATAATTTTAGTTAATTAGATTAACTAGGTGGTCATATTAGGACTTGTTTGTTTTAATTCATTTATGCATTCATGCCAAATCGTCACTACATGTTTTATTTTTGTTGTTATCGATTTAATTGTCTAGCATTCACCAATTTAGTTCACTTAAAAGTGATAGACAATTAAATTGATAAGATCTCTCACATTTGTTTAAAATTGAGATTAAGCCTTACCAAATAATAGCACCTATGAATCCCTTCTTCATTAGAGGTAGGTTCAGATCACCGAGGTACACTCTTTTTACGTTGAGTAAGTAGGGTAATAAAAGTTATTACGCGTGAAAATTGGTTGGACTCAACGGGATAAATATGGGTTGAATCGGTCCACCGTGCCCATATTTATTCTGGGGCTAAAAGATAGATTTTAAGAAAATCCGTCAACCAAGAGTTCTAGTAGTAGAATCAGTCAAAGTTGTTGACTCACCAAATTTATATAAATGTGGGTTGAATCGGTCCACCGTGTCTGTGTTTATATAAAATTGGATCTTGGAATCATTTATATAATTCAGTGGGAGATCATTATATAAATGGGAACTTGTTAAATAGTTTCAAAAGTTAAATATTTCTAGACGATAAATGTTAATCTTTCCTTTATTTCCTTTGTAGTAATCACAATGACTTCTATTAGTGAAACCGTCACCATAGCTAGAGATTCATGGCTACGTTCTTTTATGGACAAATATGTTTTAAAAGCCGACGGTAGTAATTTTAAAGATTGGGAGGAACAACTTCGATTAGCTGCCGCAGGTGATGGCAAATTATGCTAGCTTGTCGATCCCTCTCCCCCTTCGCCTAGTACTAGGGCCACTGCCGATGTAAGGGAGGCTTTTTCAAATTATCAAAAGGAATCCGCTGCAATAAAAAATGTTTTGATTTTTTCAATGGATCCTGCTTTACAAAGGCAATGTGTCAAGTTTCGCGATGCACATGAAGTATTCTCGAGGCTTTCTACTATGTTTTCTCAAGCCCCGAGAATAATTCAATATGACACCGCAGTTCGTTTCTTTGAGGCTAACCTCAAAGATGGTCAACCTGTAAGTTCACACGTACTTAAAATGATTGAGTACGTGGAAACTTTAGAGGGGTTGGGATGCAAGATCCCCGACGAACTTGTGGTGGACCGAGTGCTCCACTCTCTCTCGCACGTCAAGGGATTTACCCAATTTAGGGTAAATTACAATATGACGAACATGAAAAAGAGTTTACATGAGCTCCATTCTCTGCTTGTGCAAGCAGAGAAGGACATGGGATTGAGTGGGAGTACGAGGAAAGATGTGCTTGCGATTAACGTGAAGGGGAAGAAGCAGTTTAAGAGGAACGCAGGTAAGAAGCCCGTTCAGGTGGAAGGCAAAGGTAAAGCAATTGCGAATTGCTCTACCAAGCCTAAACCTATAAGGTTAATCCTCTTAAAGACACTTGTAATTATTGTAATAACAAGGGACATTGGAGACGTAATTGTACAAAGTACCTGGATGACATAAAAGCTGGCATTGTGAAGCCGACATGTAATTTCTCAACCGAATCTTTTATGATAGACATAACTTATGCTTCAAATACAACTTGGGTATTAGATACTGGTTGTGGTTCTCACTTGTGCAATCATTTGCAGGGCCTAAAAAGCATAAGAAAGCTAAACAAGGGTGATGTCGATCTCCGAATGGGAAACGGGTCTAAAGTAGCCGCCGTCTCAGTAGGAACTTATGTACTTAGTTTAGCTTCAGGAATGCAGTTGCATCTTAATAATTGTTATTTTGTACCAACACTATCTAGAAATATAATATCCGTATTTGTGTTAGACAGAGAAGGGTTTTCCTTTGTAATTAAAGACAAGTGTTGTACTTTTTCCCTTAATGGGATTGTATATAGTCAAGCTATTTCAATCAATGGTATTTATATTCTAGATACTTGCAAAGATGTTTATCATTTAGATAATAAAAGACTCAAAACAGGTGATCCTGATCAATCTTATTTATGGCATTGTCGATTAGGACACATCAACGAGAAGCGCATTAAAAGACAAGTGTCGACTGGTGTAATTAAACCTTTTGATTTAGAATCATTTGGTACATGCGAATCTTGTCTTCTTGGCAAGATGACTCGTTCACCTTTTCTAGGAAAAGGATCTCGAGCTAGTGAGTTATTGGGTTTAATACATACCGATGTATGTGGCCCAATGACAGTCACTGCTAGAGGTAATTATGAATATTTCATTACTTTTACCGATGACATGAGTAGATATGGGTATATCTACTTAATGAGATATAAAAGTGAAGCTTTTGATAAGTTCAAAGAGTTTCAGAATGAAGTAGAAAACCAATTAAATAAGAAGATTAAAGCATTACGATCAGATCGTGGTGGGGAATATTTAAGCAATGACTTTAAAGATCACCTTAAAAACTGCGGTATTGTATCTCAGTTAACTCCTCCTGGCACACCACAATTAAATGGTGTGGCTGAAAGGAGGAATCGAACTTTATTAGATATGGTTCGATCGATGATGAGTCAAACAGAGTTACCTAAGTCATTCTGGGGTTTTGCCATTTTATCTGCTATACAATCACTTAATAAAAGTCCCACTAAAGCAACTGACAAAACTCCATATGAGATATGGAAAGGGAAAGTCCCGAATCTGCGATACATGAAAGTATGGGGTTGTGATGCTTATGTCAAGAGCAAGTCTGACGATAAGCTTGCACCTCGTTCTGAAAAATGTATTTTTGTAGGCTACCCTAAGGAAACTTGTGGATATTACTTCTACAATAGTAACGAGAATAAAGTGTTTGTTGCTCGTGAAGCTGTCTTTCTAGAAAAGGAGTTTATTTCTAGAAGACAGAGTGGGAGAAAATTTGAACTTGATGAAGTTCAAGAGCCACAAACTGATGTGACAGTGCAGGAAGATGTTCCTTCTACGTCAGAATTGGTTATTGTTCCTGTTGAACCTAGGAAGTCAGAAAGGGTTAGTCGCCAGCCTGATAGATACCTTGGTGTTATCGAGGAATATGGTGACTATGAGGTTTTACTTTTGGAAAGTGATGAACCCAAAACCTATAAAGCAGCTATTACGAGTTCTGACTCTAAGCTATGGCTCGAGGCCATGCAATCCGAAATGGATTCCATGTACGATAATCAGGTATGGGACCTGGTTGACTTACCTAAAGATGTTCGATCTCTTCAATGTAAGTGGATATTCAAGATTAAAATCGGCATGGATGGACATAAAGATGTCTATAAAGCTAGATTGGTTGCAAAAGGTTTCACCCAGGTTCATGGTTTACACTATGATGAAACTTTTGCACCAGTTGCTATGCTTAGATCTGTTCGGATAATGTTAGCGATTGCGGCATTTCATGATTATGAGATATGGCAAATGGATGTCAAAACCGCTTTCCTGAACGGGTTTCTGGAAGAGGAAGTGTTCATGACACAACCTGAGGGTTTTGTGGATCCTAAAAATCCTAACAAAGTATGCAAACTTAAGAGATCCATTTATGGTCTTAAGCAAGCGTCAAGGAGTTGGAATCATTGTTTTGATCATGTTATTAAACAGAATGGTTTATCTCGAAGTGTTGAGGAACCATGTTTATACATGAAGTTTAGTGGGAGTAAAGTTGTTTTCTTACTTCTTTATGTGGACGACATATTACTCATTGGGAATGATATTGATATGCTTGCTTCTGTTAAGAAGTGGTTGGGAAATCACTTCCAAATGAAAGATTTGGGAGAAGCTCAGCGCATCTTGGGTATCTGAATCTATAGGGATAGATCCAAAAGGATATTAGCATTGAGTCAAGAAGCCTATATCGATAAGATTTTGGCCGATTCAATATGAAAAACTCCAAGAGAGGTTTTCTACCTATGGGCAGTGGGATCACTTTGAGTAAGTCACAGTGTCCTACTGAGTCTAAGGATATTGAACGCATGAAAGCGATTCCCTATGCTTCCGCTGTTGGATCGATCATGTATGCTATGATGTGTTCTCGTCCTGACGTCTCGTATGCTTTGAGTATGACGAGTCGTTTTCACAAAACTCCAGGTGAGAGTCACTGGATAGCCGTCAAGAATATTCTGAAGTACTTGAGAAGGACTAAAGATTCATTCTTAGTGTTTGGAGGAGAATCTGAATTACGTGTAAGAGGTTATACGGATGCCAGTTTCCAAACCGATAGGGATGATTTGAAATCCCATGATGGTTTTGTCTTTTTGTTGAACGGAGGGGCGGTTTGCTGGAGAAGTTTCAGAGTTTGTGACTGTTGATTCTACAACGGAAGCTGAGTACATTGCAGCCTCTGGAGCTGCAAAGGAAGCTGTTTGGATTAGGCAATTTTTAGAGGGACTGAAAGTAGTTCCGACCGCCGAGGATCCTATCACTTTGTATTGTGATAACAGTGGGGCTATTTTTCAACCAAAAGAGCCCAAGTCTAGTAACAAGTCTAGACATGTACTTAGGAAATTTTATGTAATTAGAGATTTAATAGAAAGGAAATAAATTACAGTTTGTAAGGTTGGGACAGCTGACAACATCGCTGATCCTTTAACCAAGCCATTGTCTCAATCTAAACATGATAGTCATGTAGTTTCGATGGGATTGAGACGAATGCCAGAACTGTTGTAAATTATATGATATGTAAAATAATCAAAATATTGTATTTATTATTTCATATATGATAATTGCATTTATCATCATATTCAGTTTTATGTCTGAATTTTATATACTTTGTTTTATCCAAATAGATTGTAGTGACAATGTCGAACTCTATTAAAGTGAACTGGATTAACATTGTATTTTGTCCCTAGTTACTTAATGAGGTGACGTCTCGGAATGACTAGATTGTAAGGCGATAGATGACAGGTTCGACTGTCATATGGTCATAGTGATGGCTGGTCGATTACATAGGCAGATTGTGAGACAATTTGTCGGACAGTGACCGTTTGTAGAGTCCTTTTGTTGCTAGGTCGTGGCGAGGATTTCTATTTATTCCTTCGAGTCAATTCTTTAGACTGGTGACTATTTATCTGAGTTGGTACGGTTTTCCGGTGTCTTTGGTTTTTGTTCTAGGTCGCACCGTAAAAGGAGACTGATGAGCATTTAATGGGTCATTGTGATCTGTATCGAATGAAGAAAATAGGTCAACGGGATTGTCCTTTTAAGTCATATTTTATCTCAAGGCCACTCGAGGAGAAATGACTGTGAATGCGTGGCCACGCTCGGATGAGATCTATAGTAGATTATCCGGTCAGACAGTCATTCTCCTGATCGAGGAAACCACTTTATGATATGATCACGTGCAAGAACGACCTGAAAGACATCTTGCATTGAGTGGGAGATATTATTGGACAAGAGAATTGGTAACGCACACTTGTGTCAGACAAGTGGGAGATTGTTGGAGTAGTGTCCTCCACAATAAGTGCGTTTATATAATAAATCTTGTAAAAGGAATATCAGGGATTTATATTATTTATTTGTCAGCTGGTCATCGTCAATCGCTAATGATTGGCTGACTAGAGTTTGACATTACTGTCGTGTGACGGCGGTGATCAGCTGATTCCTTTAGGTCACACCTATAGGATGATGCCCAAATTGGATAAATTCATTATTTGTATGAGATACGATATAATTAATTCCTTGTATTAATTGACTTTTAATAAGTCGTGTTAATGTATTATTTGATGACGGGTTATGAACTCGGGCCAAGAGGATTTATTATTTAATTATGTGATAATTAATTAATAAATATAAATTAGAATATATTAATTAATTGTTAATTAATTAAATTTATACGATATATGTATAAGTTTTGACGTAAAGATAATTAGCTATTTTAATTTACAAGAGGTTGTAAAATTAGCTAAATGGGGTAGTATTGACACAATATATGTTGATAAAATGGTCTCATGATTACTTAATAGTTAAGTAATCATTAGTGATTAATTTGTATTATTTAACTGTTAAATAATTAAATTAATATTTAATTATGTAAGATAATTAAATATAAGACTTATAAGCATTTGTGGGACAAATGTCGGAAATCGAAATGGACCAAAATATTACATGTGGGTTGACATTTGTATAAGATAAGTGTTATTACATGTGGCATAACCCACTAAGAAATGTTTAACTCATTTCTTTACATTTTGTTCTCTATAAATACCCCACTATTTACACTCATTAGATGATGATTTTTGGAGACCAAAAAATCCTCAAAATAGACCCTTGGTCGTGCTATATTGAAGAGAAAAAGAGAAAGAAAAAAAAACCTTATTTTCTTCATATTTTCTCATCAAAAACTTGATCAAATTGTTGATCATCATCAAAAATAATTCACAAAACTATAATATACATAAAATAATATTATTAGTGTAATAATATTATATAGTATACAAGGTTATCCTACTAATTATCTAGTTAGTAATTATTAGGATTTTTGGGTTTAATCTTGGGTGCATCCAAGATTACCTAAGTTGGTAATTTGGTTTTTGGAGGATCATCCACCATCTATTAGCTCAAGAACAACATCAAGGAAGGAGTCCTTGAGTTGTGCCCTTTATATTTCCATCATCAATGTAAGGAAATTTCTCTTAAATGTTTTTTACACCATTTTTATTATTTTTATTTGCATGCATGTAGATTTAGACCATTACATCAAATTAATTAGTAATTTTGATTTCATAAGATGAGGATAAAATGGTCTAAATGACTAACAAGTGGTATCAGAGCATTGTTAAATACATGCATGTTGTCTTAAGACGATTTTAGTAATTTATGAGATAAATTAATAAAATTGATATTATGTTACTAAAATTAGTTTATCACATAATATGGTCTTGCATATAAATAATCTGGTCTTAGGATGATATGGGACGAAAATTTGATTTTTTTTTTAAATTTTTCCACTTTTTATAACTTAAAATGGCATAAAATTGAGTAAAAATGCATTAAAATTAATTAAGAGTTAATTAAAATTGATTGCATGTTAATTTTATGCATATTTATTTAGAAATAACCACATGCATGTTCTATTTATGATAAAAATAGAAACTTTAAATTAATGTGATTAATTTAGGTAGTTTATTGATTTTTATTTGATAAAAATTGGTAAATAATGGTTATTTTGCAAATAAATATTGATTTAATTTTAGGGCTTGAAATTTTTGAATTTTTAGCTCCTGGAAATTTTTCCAAAATGTACAAAATTTTATTTTAAGTCGTTTCAATTTTTATGGTTTGATTTAGAATTAAATCGTAAAAATTGTCGCTTTACCGATTAAATTGTGAAATCGTTTTAAATAAATTTTAAAAACAAACATTTTCACTTGCATGGCATTTTTAGTGTAAGACCATAATGTTCATGGCTTTGAAATTTATTTTTCCATAAATTTTTAAATTAAATGGAATTTTCGTATGATAATTGTGAATTATTATATCATTTTTGTCAAAATTGTGTTTTAATTCCCATATAAATTCAAGATAATTGTTGAGAATAATTATTTTGATATATGACCAGATTAGTATGATGAGTATGTCTTAAAACTGTTTTAAGAATTGATTATGAATTTTTATTGGTAAAAATTCCGTCAAAGCAAGCTCAAATGATCGTTGTTGGTAAGTTAGACGATTTGGCATGTCATTTTCCATAATGCATTTTATTATTCATTTGGATGAATGTTTTTTTTTTTTGCATTATAATAATGTAATTTTTCCTAATATGGCCATAGGTAGAAGTTGGTATTTCCCGTAATGTAAGGGAATATCGACTTGTTTTGTAATTAATTGCGATTTCGTATCGCCTAATTTGTAATTAATTAATAGTTTTTATTTTAATTTTATTACAAATTGTATAATAGGGTATTGTTATGTAATTTAATTATTAGTAATTATATGAAGCATCTAAAGACGGAGTTTTCATGAAGAAGGTGTTTTCGGAAAGGCGTTCCGAAATCCTAAAGAAGGAGGCCAATTTATGAAGACTCAAGGGACCAAGGAGTTGGTTTCCGAAGTGTAATAATTTTACTTAATTAGATTAACTAGGTGGCCATATTAGGACTTGTTTGTTTTAATTCATTTATGCATTCATGCCAAATCGTCACTATATGTTTTATTTTTGTTGTTATCGATTTAATTGTCTAGCATTCACCAATTTAGTTCACTTAAAAGTGATAGACAATTAAATTGATAAGATCTCTCACATTTGTTTAAAATTGAGATTAAGCCTTACCAAATAATAGCACCTATGAATCCCTTCTTCATTAGAGGTAGGTTCAGATCACCGAGGTACACTCTTTTTACGTTGAGTAAGTAGGGTAATAAAAGTTATTACGCGTGAAAATTGGTTGGACTCAACGGGATAAATATGGGTTGAATCGGTCCACCGTGCCCATATTTATTCTGGGGCTAAAAGATAGATTTTAAGAAAATCCGTCAACCAAGAGTTTTAGTAGTAGAATCAGTCAAAGTTGTTGACTCACCAAATTTATATAAATGTGGGTTGAATCGGTCCACCGTGCCTGTGTTTATATAAAATTGGATCTTGGAATCATTTATATAATTCAGTGGGAAATCATTATATAAATGGGAACTTGTTAAATAGTTTCACAAGTTGAATATTTCTAGACGATAAATGTTAATCTTTCCTTTATTTCCTTTGTAGTAATCACGATGACTTCTACTAGTGAAACCGTCACCATAGCTAGAGATTCATGGCTACGTTCTTTTATGGACAAATATGTTTTAAAAGCCGACGGTAGTAATTTTAAAGATTGGGAGGAACAACTTCGATTAGCATTTGTGGGACAAATGTCGGAAATCGAAATGGACCAAAATATTACATGTGGGTTGACACTTGTATAAGATAAGTGTTATGACATGTGGCATAACCCACTAAGAAATGTTTAACTCATTTCTTTACATTTTGTTCTCTATAAATACCCCACTATTTACACACATTAGATGATGATTTTTGGAGACCAAAAAAATCCTCAAAATAGACCCTTGGTCGTGCCATATTGAAGAGAAAAAGAGAAAGAAAAAAAACCTTATTTTCTTCATATTTTCTCATCAAAAACTTGATCAAATGTTTGATCATCATCAAAAATAATTCACAAAACTATAATATACATAAACTAATATTATTAGTGTAATAATATTATATAGTATACAAGGTTATCCTACTAATTATCTAGTTAGTAATTATTAGGATTTTTGGGTTTAATCTTGGGTGCATCCAAAGGAGATTACCTAAGTTGGTAATTTGGTTTTTGGAGGATCATCCACCATCTATTAGCTCAAGAACAACATCAAGGGAGGAGTCCTTGAGTTGTGCCCTTTATATTTCCATCATCAATGTAAGAAAATTTCTCTTAAATGGTTTTTACACCATTTTTGTTATTTTTATTTGCATGCATGTAGATTTAGACCATTACATCAAATTAATTAGTAATTTTGATTTCATAAGATGAGTATAAAATGGTGTAAATGACTAACAGTACTCTCTATAAGACATGTAACATCAATTTGCATAAGCATGAATTCAGTCTACTTGGTACCTGTATGCATTCGGTTTGTGGTTGGTGACACATGTTAGGAGAGGCATTTCCCTTTATTTCATTCTACCCATGAGCTCCAAATAGCCAAATTGCCCATTTTGTCCCACATAGCTACAGTCTATAATTTTGCCTACCCTAGCCGAGCTAGTAATAGTAGCTGTTGGAAATGTTTCATTGCAATATGGTTACATATCTGGGTTGAAAAGTTGGTGGAAATGTTGAAGGGAATGAATAAAGAATGAAAAGAAAAATTTGGGAAAAATGAAAGAAAAAAAGAGTATGAAAAATGAGAAAAAGAAAGATTATGAATAATCATGAGCCAAGAAATACTCTTTTTGTGATTTTCGCTCCCGTGTTATATTTATATCTTATGGGGAGTTGACGATATTATGACGGTTAGTGAGTTGTGTGATGCAATTTTGCACCAGTTTGCATTGATATATTGAGTGCGAAGTTGGGAAATGTTTCTAATTTGGATCCGTTGTTACTAGCTTGGTTGTTAACTCCACATCTCCAAATTCATTATAGCCCCTTCTTACCCAGTACCTCACTTACCCAAATGTAAGTCCTCGGCATGTGTCTTGGTCATTAGTTGGTTGGAATGCATATGTATGGTTGTAGAGACTTTATTCATGTTAGACTGCATGCATGTTCTTATAGGTCAAGTTAGGTGAGTGTCTTTACTTCTTTCTATCTCTTACTTATATACTCACCTTGTGCCTAATTTGTGTGACGAGCGACCCGTGAGAGTCCGATATTTACTGAGTCTTGCAAAGTCGGCGGTTCGGTAGTTTGAGATATTGATTTAACTCGTTTGCACTTACTTATTGCCGCTTTGTTAGTTGTTGCATTAAATTGGTTTGGGTGGATAATTTGTAGCTGATGAGTTGGTCCCATTCCGTTAAGTTGTCTTTAGTTGCATTTATAGTTTGCTTGGGGACAAGCAAAGATTTGGTTTGGGGAGATTTGATGCGTGTATTTTATATAAGGTTTCTACCTCATTTTTACACGCATTTCTGTGTTATTTATGTAGCATCTAGCTACAAATTCCCCCGAATATTCTACTTTGGTCTGTCTTGTATAAATTGCAGGTATGGACCGGAAAAGGAGCGAAATCAAGCCTAAATGTAACACCCCCATACTCCAAGTGCCTTTCCAGGACCACTCAGGTAAGAAGATATTACCATCTCGGTTACCCGAGGCATGATATTCATAAGACAATAAAGAAACAACCTCCCCAACTCGCTCTAAGATCTCATAAGGCCCAATGAACTTCTGACTTAGCTTGCCTTTCTTCCCAAATCTCATAACCCCACGCATAAGAGACACTTTCAAAAGAACCTTATCCCCAACTTGAAACTCTATGTCCCGGCGATGTAGATCTGCATAACTCTTTTGCCTATCCTGAGCTGCTCTCATCCGTTCCCTGATCATCTTAATCTGTTCCACCATCTCATGCACCATCTCTGGTCCTAAAACCACTGCCTCAGCACTATCGTCCCAACAAATCGGACTCCTACATCTCCTCCCATACAAAGCCTCAAACGGTGCCATACCAATACTAGTGTGATAGCTGTTATTGTAAGAAAATTCTATCAAGTCCAGCCTCTGTTCCCAGCTACCACCAAAATCCATCACACAAGCTCGCAACATATCCTCAAGATTCTTGATTGTTCTCTCATCTGTCCGTCTGTCGCAGGGATGAAATGTCAGTACTCATCTTCAAAGTTGTTCCCAACGATTCCTGCAACTCTTTCCAAAACCTTGATATAAATCTCGCATCTCTGTCAGACACTATGTCCTTAGGGACTCCATGTAACTTAAGCATGTTCTTTCGATAGGCCATAGCCAATTGTGCTTTAGTCCATGTATCTTTCATTGGAACAAAGTGAGCTGACTTGGTCAGTCGATCCACTATTACCCAAATCATGTTGTTACCTTGTTGACTCTTTGGCAAACCCACGATAAAATCCATAGAAATGGATTCCCACTTCCACTCAGGTACCTCTAAAGACTGAATCTTACCTTGTGGTCGTCGCTGTTCCCCTTTTACTCTCTGGCATGTCAAACAACGGGCCACAAACTCTGCTGTTTCTTTCTTCATCCCATGCCACCAAAACGTGTTCTTTAAATCCTTATATAGCTTGTCACCGCCTGGATGTACTGAATATGGTGTACAATGCGCCTCTGTCATGATTGTCTTTTTCAACTCCTCATCATTAGGGACACACCACCTACCATCAAACCTCAAACAACCATCTGTATGAATAGAGAATCGAGACACTGTCCCTTTCTCTACTCCACTCTCCACTCCACTATCTTAGGATCCAACGCCTTTACCTCGAATGTCATCATAAAACTCAAGTCATCTTGTCATATCACCCATGACATCTCCTTTCTGCATCATATGTATCCCAAACCTCGCTACCTCATCTCTCAGCCTCATCAAAGATAGAGCTGTACACAGAGAATGTACACTCTTCCTACTCAAAGCATCAGCAACTACATTGGCCTTCTCTTCATGGTAGATAATTTCCATGTCATAATCGCCAATCAGCTCCATCCACCTCCTCTGTCTCATGTTCAACTCCTTTTGAGTGAAGATGTACTTGGGACTCTTGTGATCAGAAAATACCTTAAAGATTGCTCCATAAAGGTAATGTCTCCAAATCTTGAGAGCAAACACCACTGCACCATACTCCAGATCATGAGTAGGGTAGTTCTCCTCATAAGGCTTCAATTACCTAGAAGCATAGGCAATCACTTTACCATTCTGCATCAACACACATCCCAACCCATTCTTTGAGGCATCTGTATAAACCTCAAAGTTCTCAATCCCTTTAGGCAATGCTAAGATAGGATCTATGGTCAAACGCTCCTTTAATGTTTGGAACGCCGTCTCACAACTCTCTTCCCAACGAAACCTGTTCTCTTTTCTCATCAACGCTGTCATAGGTCTAGCTATCTTGGAGAAATCTTTCACGAACCGTCTGTAGTATCCAGCTAAACCCAAGAAACTCCTAATCTCAGCAACATTCTTTGGTGCTTCCCACTTTTTCACTGCCTCAATCTTCGCCGGATCCACAGCCACTCCCTACTTAGAGATCACATGCCCCAGAAAAGCAACTTTCTCTAACCAGAACTCGCACTTGGACAGCTTAGCATACAACTCATGCTCCCTCAAAGTTTGCAACACGATCCTCAGATGCTCCTCATGTTCCTCCTTAGTCTTAGAGTAGACTAAGATGTCATCGATAAATACCACCACAAACTGGTCCAAAAACTGTCTGAAGATTCTGTTCATCAAATCCATAAACACGGCCGGTGCATTAGATAACCCAAACGGCATCACTACATACTCATAATGGCCATACCTTGACGTGAAAGCTGTCTTTGGTATGTCCACCTCTCTAATCTTCACCTGATGGTACCCCGACCTCAAATCAATCTTGGAAAAGACCGATGCACCACTCAACTAACAAACAGGTCATCTATCCTTGGCAAAGGATACTTGTTCTTCACCGTCACTCGGTTCAGCTCCCTGTAATCTATGCACAACCTCAAACTCCCATCTTTCTTCTTTACGAAAAGAACTGGTGCTCCCCACGGCGATACACTTGGTCTAATGTATCCCTTCTCTATCAGATCATCTAACTATTTCCTGAGCTCCTCCATCTCCTTAGGACCCATCCGGTACGGTGCCTTAGAGATTGGCCCCATCCCCGGTTTCAACTCAACGGTGAAATCTATCTCCCTCTTCGGTGGCAACCCCGGGATCTCCTCTGGAAAAACATCTGCAAACTCTCCCACCACTGGTATCTGATCAACTGTCGGACTCTCTATCCGGTCATCTCTCACATGGCACAAGATCAAAGGACATCCCTTCCTCAGATAAGACTTCAAGGTGACAGCTGCAATCAACTTAACTTTGGGTTTGACTAGAAACCCACGATAAGACACACTAACACCCTTAGGACCTCTTAAAGACACTTTCTTTTGATGACAGTCTATCTTAGCTTTATACTTTCCTAACCAATCCATCCCGACTATCATCTCAAAACCGTCAAAAGGAAACTCTAGCAAGTCTACAGGGAGATCAACTTGCCCAACTATCATAGACACGTCTCTAAATAACCTCCCACATGATACAGACTCACCCGAAGGTATAAAAACTTTCTCACTTACAGACTCATACACCCTCAAACCCAACCGTTTAAAATGACTTGAAGATACAAACGACTGAGAAGCCCCCAAATCAAACAAAACAAAGGTATGAATACCATTAACAAGGAAAGTACCGGTGATAACGTGTGCATCCTCCTCAGCGCTTTCTTCTCCATCGTGAATAACTTTCCATCGGTCTTCCGTCCACCTCCCCGGACAAGATCTTGGTGATGTGGTCGGCTTAGCACCCGACCCTTGATTGTTGTTGTTGTTCGTCGGTGGTTTCTGATAAGAATTACCGCCGTTGCGGTTACCTCCACTCTGATAGCTCTGACTTCCCCGATTTGCCCATGATCCAGCCGGTCTATTGCTCGCGTAGCTCTGCGCAGGCCTCTGGAAAGGTCCCGGTGCACTTGTGCACTCATGTCTCTTGTGGCCTACACCACCACAACTGAAGCAGGTCACTCCCCAACTACCACTACCACCTCCACGGCCACACCCAAAGGAAGCCCCGACAGATCAACCCGACCCGGAAGAAAACCCTCTGATCGATTGTGGTTGCCTTTCTTGTGATTAGATTGACCACCACCCTCGCTCTCAGACTTTCTTTTCTCGCCACCTAACCTCTCCTGAGCCATCTCCACCAACCTCTCAGCTCTCCCAGCCCTCTCATAATCTTCCTTAACATCAGTAAGGACTCCCACGGGTAACTTATCCATAATCTTAGGGGTCAACCCCCTCTCAAACCTCGGCGCATTCTCCTCATTCAAACCCATATCCTCGGATACCTAGACTTCTCATTGAACCGCTGTAGTACTCGGCCCACGGACATCTCATCTCGGTCATCTTAAAATGTCAAACTCTTCTCTCAACTTACTCCTCACATGCTCCGGTACAAACTCTTTCCTCATAGCCCTACGAAACTCTTCCCAAGGTATAGCAGGTAAACCTTGGTTCGCATATAAGTCCTTAGCACTCACTTTCACCGTATCCCACCACTTGCCAGCTGCCTCCCTCAGATAGAACGCAGCCTGTTCCACCCTCATCTCATCAGGATAGTGAACCAAATCTAATATGTTCTCCATCTCTCTAAGCCAGCTATCAAGAAGGTTAGGCTCCCCAACTCCCTTGTACTCTTTCGGGTTAAACCTCGCTATATAGAGGCTGATTTTAGAATGATCAACCTCCTTCTCCTTATCCTTATCCTTATCTTTCCCCACAGTCTTTAAAGCCTCGGTGAGAGCATCCTGATGCTCCAACATCTTAACGATGTCATCTATGTTCATAAGCTCAGCTCTCGCATACAAAGCAGTCTTCTTGGGCGGCATCTTGAAACTATCATAGAAAAAGGGGTGGATATAAACATACGCGCCAAAACCTCAAAACAAGAAAACACGCTGCCTAGACCCCTACTCGATCGGGTTCCCAAACATACTCGATCGAGTAACGGGCTACTCGATCGAGTGCCCACCATACTCGATCGAGTGCCCCAACATCAGACCCCAAACAGACCTTCTGATCTCTAACATACTCGACCGAGTAGCTAGATCGAGTGACCCCCTACTCAATCGAGTGCCCGAGGTACTCGATCGAGTGCCCAAAAACACGATTCTGGACTCAAAATTGTCAAAAACCCACCCGATCAAGTCAGTCCCACTCGATCGAGTCATGCTAACTCAGAAACGCTACCCGCATGCTATATCATATGCTAACATGCTAAAAACTTTATAAAACCAACGTTATAACATAACTAAGCATATAATGCTACGCATCTTTTCATACGATCTACGAAATCATTATATCATGTTATTAAATGCCACATTGTAAATATCCATCATGTTCCTCATTCCAACAACAGCTCTACATATATCATCAACCTTTCTTTCACATTCTCAACTTTCTACTTCAAACATCCAACAATTACACACACTTCATCACATTCATACACAGGCTAACCAAACAGCACATACGACCTTGACATACACCCCCCATGTGACCGGTTCAAAATTGTAGGGCAAGTTCGCGACTTTAGGACGTCTCCCAAGCCTTTGCATTAGCTCCTACAACCTTTACCCCGGGTTCATTTTAATTGACTCCCTATGTTCATTAGGTTCATTGGTTACAGGTTTCAGGATCGTCGCTCTGATACCATTTGTAACACCCCCATACTCCAAGTGCCTTCCCAGGACCACTCAGGTAAGAAGATATTACCATCTCGGTTACCCGAGGCATGATATTCATAAGACAATAAAGAAACAACTTAAATGATATATCTTTAGTGAAAAGTACAACTGAAACCAAATCCCAAAAATACGGGTACAAGTTCTTAAAATCAACTGTCTACTGAAATACTGAAATGTCATAAGACTAAAAGACTACAATGAAGACTTCTATCGTCAGACGGTGGCACCTCCCAGCTATCCCCGTACTCAACTCAAACTCCGCTCACCATTCGCTCACCATCCCCGAATGGATCACCGCAGTTTTACAAAACAACAACCGGGGTCGATTAATCACACAACTCAATATATCAACAATAAGATAAACAGACAGCTTAACCGTCACACACACTCACATCCACACCAATCCAACAATCTCAATCACCGACTGTCCACTGGACCAGCCCTGCCAGTGGGGGACCGCAGCCGTTCCCACCTAAGCCCGCTCATCATACCGAGCGATAACCCTGTCCATTAATGTGCACATCCCCTTCCGTGGCGGGTTCCACGAAGGGCGAAACTAGGGCGTGAAGCCACTCCCGCAAGTGACTCCACTCAGCCGAGAACGCATCTCGAGAACCAGAGAACAATCAATCACAATCACAATCACAAACGTCACAAATACAATTACTATATCAAACAATCAATCTCAACACATCAACAATCATCCCATTATGGGACTAATACGAGTAGAAATCCTACCCGAAAGCACAACTATCGACGGTCTCTACAGCTGTCTCAAAAAGTTTCTTCTACGAAACCTCCTCCTATCACACAACATACAAATGCTACCAAATCACAAACTACTCAAAAACCCCCCAAATCCCTATATTAGGGTTTAACCAACTTAAAGGAAAGACAACAAAAAGGGTACATAGATCTTAACCTCGACGCAAGGATCTCAACGGTATATCAAACGATGAAAACCGACCTTCCAAACTCCGGATTTGCTAACAATGCGATTAAGATGATGAACGTACTTGCTTTCTCTCTTTTGACAAAATTAGGTTTTGAAAAAGTGTTTAGAATGATGACGGAAAAGGTTATATATCTTAATCGCATAATTAACAAAACCCGAGAAAACTCCCCGTAAAACCGGCTACTCGATCGAGTATCTAAGGTACTCGATCGAGTACCCCCTTACTCGATCGAGTATCCTAGTTACTCGATCGAGTACCCAACAGGTCAGAAACTATTTTAAAACGCAACTTACCCTTACTCGACAGAGTAAGGCCTACTCGATAGAGTACCCAAAGACTCATAAATACGGAGTATTACACTAATAAACTTGTCCTAATCGCATGCATTTTGGAGAATAAGGAATCGGAGCCCGGAATCTGTCACTTAGAGATGCGTGAAGTGGCCTCGAAAGGTGCCAAGAGTCCACCCGTGCTTATATAGCTCGATCGACCAGTTTTGCTACTCATTATGGTCGATCGAATGCTTTATCCATCACAAATCACTCGATCGAGCTCTGCTATTACTCGATCGAGATAGCTGTTATTTGAAGTGTTCGATCGAGCTCCATCTTCATTCGATCGAACGGATTTCCAGGGTTTTCTCTCGATCGAGTTGTTTTAAGTCACTCGATCGAGAGCCTATGTGTCTGAGGCGGATTTTTGGTTATTCGCGAGATTTACTTTTGTAATTTAGAATATAAGGTTATGACGGTATTGACAATAGGTCTCTCTCTCCTTTCTCTCTTCTCTTTCTCTCTCTTTTCCTTCGACTCTCACTACTCCCTTCTTGGAACCCTAACTTTGGATTTTGCCTCTTGTAATCGGTATTCTTACTCTACTCTTGATTCTTAATCTACTATTGCATTATATTGTTTTCTTCTCCTTAATCTCCATCGTTGTTATTAATTTCTCTTTATCCTTTCATCATGTTGAATCATTATAGTTCATGTGTTATTGTTGTTTGCTCAAGAATTATGCATAGCTAATCTCCCTTGCTAAGACATAGGGGAACCGTGATTTAAAGGAATTGTGAATAAGTAATTAGGTTTGATGCGAATTAGGTTTATGTTGTTAATCACTACATATAACTGTTTTTGACTAATTGAGTCGACGCAATTAGGTGATTAATCACGGTACACCTTGACCTAGATCGGAAGTTTGGAAAAGGTAAGACCTGTAGCGAGCATTAGGGCACTATAGTGAGGACGGAAGCTAAGCTAATAGTGTTTTAGGGTGAATTGAGACCGGAAGGAGATATTCATTACCCTGTAGATCGAATTTGCACCGACCTGAGACCTTAGACTTTATTTCCTGAGAATCATGGTGAACCGACTGTCTTAGCTACCTCTTCTCTGCTTGCTTTTTATCACTTCTCTTCTTTATTTTCCTCACTCTATTTCTCTCCTTAGATCTCGTTAGTTTAGAGCAATCATTCAAAAACCACTAAGGATTTGTTACCCCGACGGACTTAGTTAAGTTGACATTTTCCCATCTCCCTGTGGAGATCGACCCTACTTACCGCTGACTTCTGTTAGTAGTAATAGGTATTTATTTTTGGTACTGAACGACGGTATCAGGGGGTGTTACGTTTTTTGTCATCCAAGTCCTTGAAATCAAACATCCGATCTATTTTACGCTCCCATTCCAAGTAAGCCTCCGGATAAGATCCACCAACAAACTCGGGAAGTTCTGTCAATTTAAATTTATCCACATGCCGTGGTGGTTCCCCTCTCCTTGGTTGCCACCGTGGGTTAGTTTTATGAAAATTTTTCAAAGCCTCTCTTAAGCTATTCAAAAACTCAGGACTATAATAATCCATAACAATAAAGGATCAAGAACCTGACTCTGATACCACTAATGATACGAGTAGCGGAAGCTTAACGAACTTTAACAAACTTGAAACTTGTCACGTGATAAGCGTGACAATCTAACAGAAAAATAACAAACACGAAATGGGATATTTGTTCGGATTAGACCTATAATCCGAACAATGGTGAATTATAATCAAGACCTATTGACTATAACCCGTGTTAAAGCTTGAAAGCGTGTGAAATTATAATAATGGCGGAACGAACACTCACCGATCCTGTGCTCACAGTTGTAAACGTGAAAACTGTCTTTTTCTTATTAATCTTTGATGATCTCATGGAGATACAACCTAATGTTATTTATAACTAATTAAAAATTAATCCTTAAAAAAGTGTCCTACTGTAAACAAATAAATAGGACTCCTAAACAAACCCAATAACATTAATTAATTTTAACTTAATCTACCCGTTAACAAATTCTAATCTAATCCTGGGTTTAGTCTTATTTGACTAAACTATTAACTAATTAAACGATATGCTGATGTGTAGTTATTTCAATTAGTCCCGAGTTCGAGCCTTGCCCCATGCAACCATGTCCTTCTTTATCACACTTGTATCACATATTGTCTTTTAAAAACTAAAGACTAAGCTTAAATACCTTCCCTAAAAAGGTAATTAGAATAAAAGTCAAACACATATCTCGGGACAAACCACGTAAAGCAAAATAACAAGTCTTCTATTTACGGGATAAATGCGAGTTGAATATAGTTATCGACCTCGCGTGTAGTTTGCATGCCCAAAATTGCATTCAAGTCATCAGTGACAGGCGACTCGCGTATCACTCACATATTGTTGGTCTAATTTAATCTGTTAATAATAAAAGCTCTGGTCCATATGAGTTCCACATGTAAGGATCCCACATCGGAGAATTAGAGAAGAGTATTCCACTATATAAGGCAAAGGGCTACTCTCTCTATAGCCAATTGGTTTTAGAGTGGAACCCTCTTGGGCCTGTGTTGTGGACTCATTCTCCTCCGTTCGGGTGCGCCCCAGGCTCGTTGTGGAATTTAGCATGGTATCAGAGCCAGGTTATCTAACCTGGGTTTCATGAGGCCAAAGTTTGCCAGTTGGGCGAGCAAAGTTGCTCAGTTAAATTTGTCCGGTCTGAGTTGATTCTGGGCCAAGTTTACAGCTGAACGAGCAAAGTTGCTCGGTTGAGTTTATCCAATCTGTGTGAAAAGTGGGCCATACATGTGAGGGAGCGAGAGTGTGAAGAAACCCAAAGTTCCACGTGTGAGGTTTGTCCCACATTGATAAAAGAGGAGAAGAATTACCACTTTATAAGGCAAGGGGCTACTCCCTCTATTGCTAATTGGTTTTAGGGTGAACCCTCTTGGGCCTGCGTTGTGGACTCTTTCTCCTCTATTTGGGTGCGGTCCAGACCAGCCGTTGTTAAAATTTAACATGGTATCGGAGCCCATGGCTAAAGACCTGCGTTTCATGGGCCAAAGTTTGCAGTCGGACGGGCAAAGTTGCTCAGTTGAATTTGTCCGATCTGAGTTGATATTGGGCCAAGTTTACAGCTGGACGAGCAAAGTTGCTCAGTTGAACTTGTCCAGCCTGTGTGATTGCAATTGGAGGAGAAAAAAGGAGACCCAGTTTGCTTGTGACCTTACATGTGAGGAGGAATGTTAAGAATAAAAGCTCCGGCCCATATAAGTTCCACATATAAGAATCCCACATCGGAGAATTGGAGAAGAGTATTTCACTATAATCACTCTTTTTTTTCCAGTCTACATTCGAGGCTTGGGTTGCATGTAGGCTATACCTAGCTTCTTTGTCCTTCTTAAACCATCGCCCTCCACTTTTTCCTTTGGTCACACACGGCTTCAAAACCAGAGTCCATCAACAATTTTCATGATTAATCAGAGTACCAAGAACACCTCTAAATCTCAGAAGTTATCAAGAAAAAAGTCCATTAATAACAAATTACTACATAAAATGCGAAAAGACTGTCTCAAAATCTTAAATTTGCACAAATTCAACCAAATTAGCACCAATTAAATACGTTTGATCAGCAAATGAGAGAGATTATATATGCTTAAATTATTAAGCTACGGCGATTTTTTTTTTTTTTTTGTATTTATCTTAAAAAATCGTATTAGAAACTGTAGAAAAGATACGGTTTTAAAACATTCGTATTGTAAATACAAAAATCCATATCGTCATATAGATATTTGTATAGCTTAAACCGTATATCATATTGTATGCGTATAATAAAACCGCATCGTTTATTTTTACCCACCCTTTTAAGCGTAGGCAATAGGCCGTGCTGGGCCGGCCCGTCGTGCCTTGCCCCAAAATTGGCCCGGCCCAGGCACGGATATTGGGCTCCTCGGGTCGTGCCGTGCCAGGCCCACTTATCCAAACCTACGCCGCGGCCCGCTCAAGGCACGACCATTTTCGTGCTTGGGTGGCCCATGGGCTTTTCGTGCCTTGTCCGTGGGCCGACCCATGTGCTTTAATATTTTTTTTATTTAAAAAAAGCTATTATATAATTGATATAGTTTTAGTACTTTTTGTTTAATAAATGATGATTAATGGTTTAAATATATATTTTATTAAATATTAATTACTTTTTGTTTAATAAATGATGATTAATGGTTTAAATATATATTTTATTAAACAATAGGTTTTGGTATAGACGGGTGGGGCGAACAGACGGGTAAAGACCTCTAATAAAATGGGTAGGGGGACAAGGTGGGACACCCCCATGTTCTTTCCACTTTATGGCAAATGGGTATTTTGTGAGGGGAAATGATATCCGTCTATCGTATAGACGGATAGTGCCCGTCTATAATGAGAATTTGTGTTTATTAAATATTAATGTACTTTTTGTTTAATAAATAATAATCAACGGGCCATTCTTCGTGTCGGGCCGTGCCAAGCCCGTCGTGCCTGGTGCGTGCCGGGCTCCACCGTGCCTGGGCCGTGTCGTGCCTAGGCACGGATTTCTGAAAAAAAAATCGCGCCGGAGCCCGCCTCAAGCCCAGGCGTGCCGTGCCCGTGCTTCCTCAATTTTCTCGCTGGGTCGGGCCGTGCTGCCCACCGGCCCACGGCCCTTTATGCCAACTCTACCTAAGTCACCCAGAGTATAAATTTGAAAACCTCTGACACCAAAATTGAAATATTTATGAGTCAATTTACAATTACTCCCTTTTGCATACCAATTTTCTAAAACAAATCTCTTTTATAATTTTTTTTTAAATTACCCTCTTGAAATGCACAACAACAACATCAGAGCCTTAATCCCAAAATGATTTGGGGTCGGCTGACATGAATCATCCTTTCGAACCGTCCATGGGTGAACGCACGCCTCAAAATGCGAATAAAAAAGGGAAGATAAAAAACAAAAAGGGAGAACGAAAATGTAATGGAAAGTCAAGGTGAACTTAGAGGTTTTAAAATCGAATTCCGTCTTTCTTTTATAAAAACTTAAAATTTAAATCGAGAGAAAAGATTAAAGCGATTTTTTAAAAACCGAAATAGAGTTAAGGATCCGGAATGAACCAGGTAAAAACTATAAGAAAGTGGTTGTTGAAAAAGTGTGTAATAAAGGAGAGAAAAATAAATAAATTAATTTCTTTAAATTAAATAAATAAAAAAACACTAAATCTGTCAAAAACATCAAATACTAAAAATCTACATGTATCCTTTCCCTCCATTGTGCCCTCTCCGTCACCATACTCTCCTCAAGCCCCAGAACTCTCATATCGTGCTTTCTATCACTCTCAACCATGTCTGTCTCGGTATTCCTCCGCCTCTAAGGACCTTTTTCTGTTCTCCAAGTCTCCACCTCCTAACCTCAAAGGCCCATAGGTCTCTTCTCACATGACCAAACCATCTTAATCGGTTTTCCATCATCTTGTCCTCTATTGGCGCCACTTTTACCTTTTCCCTAATCACCTCATTCCTTAACCGATCTTTCCTTGTATGTCCGCACATCCACCTCAACATGCGCATCTCCGCCACACTCATCTTTTGAATGTGACAATGTTTCACGGCCACCCTCATCTCCGCCACCCTCTTGAAATGCACATTTATCAAAAATTGTTTCAAAACTACAACTTAGATGACTTTATTCAGTTTGTTTTTGAACTTATTTTCCATCCATTGTTATACCTTTCAAGTATAAATTAGCTAATCCACAAATATAATAAGTTGAAAAACAGACGGAATAAGTCAACTAAGTTGGAGTTTTGAAACAATTTTTGATAAAAATGCATCCTAAGGAAATAATTTTAAAAAAAAATTATAAAAGAACGTCATTTTAGAAAACTGGGATGTAAAAAGGAGTAATTGTTAATTGACTTAATATTTTATTGTTATTTAATACAAGCAGGTAATGAACCATTTCTGGAACTGTGATCGACTGATACATGAAATTTATTCCTTAGTGTTGTGACCCCAGAAGCTAGAGTGCATCCTAAGGAAAGTAGAACCAAAATTGCAGCAGTAACAAAAACACCATCCTTGACTAAATAGCAATCCCCATCTAACCACCCTTTTCCAAAGACCTGCCTTCGGTTCATGCTTGATGCTGTGCTTATTAGCATCACCCATGCCGCAAAACTAATCCTGTTACAACACGGAAAAGTAGCGTCAAAACATCAATTGTAGTAGCAGCAGTAGCAGCGTAGTACTATGAACCTATGTATAATTCGAGGTATATTTTATTGAATGTTGTTTACTTTGTTTTAATACCATGAGTCCATGAGCCTCATTTTATATCGCATAGTTTGTAGTGATTTAAAACTTACAATATTTCTATTATTATGATTTAATTACTCATTAATAATAATTATAAAGCTTCCCTATTGATATATGTTTAGAAATTTTTGTTGAGGTCTCTTCCCATATGTGTGTGAGGGGCATTGTCCCACATCGGTAGAATAATAGTGAGGGGACTAGCTTATAAGTAAGTGGGTTACTCCTCCTATCACCAATTGGTTTTAGGATGGAACCTCACTTACTTGTGGGCCGGTCTCACGGACCTAATTCTATAAGCCCGCTGCGGAGGACTCAACAAGTGGTATCAGAGCCGATGGTTCGGCTTGGGACCGTAAGGTGCAATGTGGTGACGATGCTCGAGATGGCGCGGAGTAGCGTCGTGGTTGCGGAGTAGCACCACCGTTGGACTCTCTCCCTTGGTTGACCAGAGATGCGGAGTAGCATCGTGCGGAGTAGCCTGGTCGGCCCGACGCGGGGTTGTGTCGGGTGCGGAGTAGCGCCAAGTGAGGGGGAGTTTCAGCACACACACATGTGAAAGGGGGAGATTGTTGAGGTCTCTTCCCATATGTGTGTGAGGGGCATTGTCCCACATCGGTAGAATAATAGTGAGGGGACTAGCTTATAAGTAAGTGGGTTACTCCTCCTATCACCAATTGGTTTTAGGATGGAACCTCACTTACTTGTGGGCCGGTCTCACGGACCTAATTCTATAAGCCCGCTGCGGAGGACTCAACAAGACTTTGTTGGGTTCCTTATGTTGATGATAACATGCCCATTTGATTTGTGTTATCTTAGTTTACCTTTTCAGGATTAATGATGTAATCAAGCTTGGATTAAGAAGCGTTGAAGTTGTTATTAATCCCTTTGTAATTAGTCGTGTGTCATCTAATGTACAAGTGAGAAAGTTAAGTATATTAGAGTAATAGAAACATCCGATCATTGCTTTTACACGCAAAACAAATTTTGGATTATGCCACAACTCGAGAAACTTGAAGTCCCTTTTATCTTTCAAAAGCTTTCACGTGATTATCATTTTACAAAGATAAAAATCAGATTTTTATTAAGGAGGTAGTATCCAATGAAGAGTGGTTTGAATTATTCAAAATGTTTCCTCTTTATGCAAATTCAATCCTTTGGTTTTTAAGAAAACAAAAGTTGCTTTTTGCCATATTTGTGTTAACTTGTCATCATGTGACTTGTCTCACATCCTTTGTTTTCTGAAATTGCATGTGCATTTAAGGTTGTCTTTCAAACCTTCTTTCTCTATTCCTTCCTTTGCAAAAGACCCCTTTTTGGTGCAAGTGTTGGGTGGTTGCAAATGGTCTTCACATGTGAGGTCTTTGACCCTTCAAAACCATAGCAACCCCTTCACTCACCTCCTCTATATAAACCGTGTGCCTCCTTCATTAAATCCCCAAGACTTTCTGAATTAATTCTTTCATGTTTTGCAAAGTGTTTTAAAGATTAAAATCGTGTCTCTTGCAAAATCCTTTTAAAAGTCTTCAAGTGTCTTTCGCTTTCTACAAATCGTGGCTATCGTTGCTTTTCTATACTAAACTCTCTTGCTTAAAAGTGTTGATCTTGTAAAAGTTGTCCACCTCTATTCTTTGTTAAGAATGTGTTAGTGGAAACTTGATCCTTTACATTTTAAGTGTGTTAGTAGAGTTTAGGACGGAGTAGTCTTTAACTCTTGACAACCGGAGTAGGTTGTGAGTTGTTGAGTTCTAGGACGGAGTAGTCCTTTAACTCTTGGCAATCGGAGTAGATTGCGAGTTAGCTTGTCATAGAACGGAGTAGTTCTTGTACTAGCTTTGCAACCGGAGTAGGTTGGCGTCTTTTATTACAAGGGTCTTTTAGTTTTCGGAGTAGATCACTAAAGGAAAGTAATAAAAAGTAGATTGGACGTAGGCACTTGAGTTTCTTGCCGAACCAATTCAAAAATCTCGTGTTCAAGTGCTTATCTTATTTCCGCTGCCTTATTTACTTTGTTTGTTTGTTTTGTTTCGCTTTACCTTAGAAGTAACAGTTCATCATACTGTCGCATTTGGTCTGCAGTTATATTCCACAAACTGAGACAAATAGATACAGGCAGAACGATTGTTGCTTTCATACTTGACAAAAACATTCATCGTGATACTTGTTCAATCTTTCAATATTATTCAAAGTATCCTTTAATCTCTTTTGTTCACTTAACTTACTTTAATCCAATAAAGTTGAAGTTAAATTTTTAAAAGAGTACCTAATTCACCCCCTCCCCCTCTTAGGTACTTGAATCCATAAACTCAACAATTGGTATCAGAGCCTCGTGCTCTTGATCGAGGCTAACCGCCTTAGAGTTTGATTCGTGGGTAATGGATTCCGAGAAACACTCCAAGATCCCGGTCTTTACCGGTTCGAATTTTGGATGGTGGAAACTCAAAATGGAACATTACATCAAAAGTATCGATTATCAATGTTGGAACATCATCCAAAATGGACCTCTTGCCATTGAGGAAACCGATATTCTTAACGGTTTCACCAAGACAAAAGAGGAAAGAAATTACAATGAGAACGACTTCAAGCTTGCCGAAAAGAATTCCAAAGCAATGTCGATTCTTCAACGTTGTGTTGGTGAGGGGGAAGTTAGTCGAATCTCCGGGTGTCCTACGGCAAAATCTATTTGGGATTCCCTTGTACTTGCATATGAAGGGACGTCCCAAGTAAGAAAACACCGTATTGATCTTCTCATGCAACAATATGAAATGTTTAGAATGTCAAAGGACTAGTCTTTAAATAATTTTTCTTCTCGTTTTTCTTGTATTATTAATGAGCTTCAAAGTCTAGGAAGGAATTTCGAGTCCGAGGACATCATTCGAAAAATCCTTCGTAGTCTAACCCCTAAATGACAACCTAAAGTCACCGCCATAGAGGAAGCTAAAGACTTGTCAACCCTATCTCTTCATGAACTAATGGGATCACTAATGGCTCACGAGTTTAATCTCGATAAGCATTCTAGTGAGTCATCAAAGGGAAAGAGTCTCGCCCTCACATCTTCTCCAAGTGATGAAGAAGATGAGGAGGAAGACGAGTTTGCTATGTTCACAAGAAACTTAGCCGGGTTGGTCAATGGCCAAGGTAACAAAAAGTTCACTAATAATTACTCTAAAAAACGCTTTCCTAAGAGATTTACCTACTTCCACCATGGGATGCTTTAAATGTGGTGATAAAACTCATCAAATTAAAGAATGTCCCAAGTGGGAAGAAATCAAATCTAAGGAAAGAAGAGAAAAAGTTAAAAAGGACTACAAACATAGAGTCATGAGTGCTATATGGGGAATGTCCGACTCCGAGGAAGATGAGGAACTCATCGAGGAGGAACTTGAGGCTAAAATGTGTCTTGCAAATCATGATAAAGAAAAGGTCTCAAAAAACCCAAAACTCGAACACTTAAGATGTCTCATGGCTAACCCCGACGATTCCGACTCCGATTCCGACAACGAGGTAAACAATCTAAAGGCCAAGGCTAGAACTTACTCCAAAGAGAAAGTATGTAAGCTTCTTGATCAACTTTTTGATAAGTGTCGGTCTCAAACCAATAAGCTTGATATTATGCAAAATGAGATTGAGGAAATTGCTCAAGAGAACTTTAATCAAAAAATGAACTAAAAGCAACAGATCATGCGTTCGTCACTTCGAGGCATATAATGAAGTCAAAAGAGTCAACAAGTTAAACAAGCATTTGACTAAAGAACTAGAGCGTCTTAGGTTGACTCCCACGGACGTCTCTGACCTTGAAAATGTCAACACAACCTTGGTGATGCAAATTTCCCAACTAACCAAGGAACGTGATGACATTTTGAAGGACAAAGATGCTCTTGAAAATGAGATCTATGACCTTGTAGTTGAAGTTGTAGACTTAAGAGAAACAGTCTCTAAGACTCGTTGCTTCACCACGACTTAGACAAGTTTAAAAGAAAAAGTGAATGGTTGGAAAATGAAAATGAGTGTCTTAAAAGTGAGGTTGTTTGTCTCAAGAATGAAATAGAAGATCTCCATGATAGGCTTACTTTCTTGCAAAAAGGTATGCCCGAATGTAGCACTTCTAGGTCTTCTCCTCACCATAGATCCGATGAAGTCGTTGATCTAAGCAAGAGACTTGACGAGATGACATCTAAATATGAAGAGTCTAAAGAAAGAATCATTTATCTTGTGTCTAAACTCAACAATCACACCCATGACTTCATTGTTGAGAAAAGATTGTCCATAGAAAGTGCTAACAATGATGAACTTAAAAGAGAAAAGGAAAAGAATTTGCATCTTCTCTCACGTGTCAATGACTTGACCAATGAACTTGTTAATGCTAAGAACATCACTGAAAAATGGGAAGGAAGTCAAACCGTGTTAAACTTCCTCACGAATCAATCCGAGAAATGTGAGAAATCCGCTGGTTTGGGGTTCAAATGGAACAGTCAGACTGACTGTTGCATCCAGAAGCCTAAAAACGATTTTAGAGGAAGGAAGTATGTAGGTCTTCCCGAATACATCATTTGCAATTATTGTGGTGACAATGGTCATGTTTTTAATGGTTGTACAAAACGTTTTGATGACATTGATAAGAACACCAAAGCATTAAAAGAAATGGACATTAAGAAAGACACCACAAGTTATGTTGATCACAAAAAGGGACCCAAATTCATTTGGGTTCCTAAACTCAAAAACTAATCTTGTGTAGGGCTTGGTGAGAGGCGGCCGCAATTGGTACTTGGATAGTGGATGCTCTCGTCACATGACGGGTGATAGAAGCCAATTCCTCTCACTTAAAGCATATGATGGTGGCACGGTAAGGTTTGGTGACAACAAGAAAGGTGAAGTAATTGGTATTGGAAAAGTTGGTAAGTCATCCTTACTTTGTGTCGACAATGTGCGGCTTGTCAAAGGTTTGAAACATAATCTCCTTAGTATCTCTCAACTTTGTGATAAGGGTAATGTTGTTGAATTTCGTGCCAATATGTGTCGAATTTTTGATGCCACTACTAATGAACTAATACTCGAAGGAAGACGTGTCAAAGATGTTTACTTAACTAATTTGAACTCTTTATCCGGTCACACCATGTCTTGCATGAGTGTAATGAACAATGATCCTTGGTTATGGCATAAAAGGTTTGGTCATGTTAGTACAAAAACTCTTAATACCCTTAAAAGACTTGATTTGGTTGAAGGCATTCCTAATATAAAATTTGACATTGATAAAGTATGTGATGAATGTGCTAGAGGTAAACATGTTAAAAGTTCCTTCAAATCCAAAAGAATTATGAGTACATCTCAACCATTGCAACTTTTACATATCGGCTTGTGTGGACCAATGAGAACTAGAAGTAGAGGTGGTAGTCGTTATGTGTGTGTCATTGTTGATGATTACTCTAGGTTTGTTTGGGCACTCTTCCTAAGCTCTAAGGATGAGACATTTGATGAGTTTCTAATTTGGTTGAAGAAGATTCAAAATAAACTTGGTTTAAAACTTGTTTCAATGAGAACCGATCATGGAACCGAATTCGAAAACTCATCATTTGGTGCTTATTGTGATGACAATGGTGTAGACCATAACTTCTCGGCTCCTAGAACCCCACAACAAAATGGTGTGGTTGAAAGGATGAATAGAACCCTTGAAGGAATGGCTAGAACAATGTTATTAACTAGTAAGTTGCCTAAGAACTTTTGGGCCGAAGCGGTAAATACCGCTTGCTACATTTATAATCGTGTCATGATAAGGAGTATTTTAAATAAAACTCCCTATGAATCATTACGTGGAAGAAAACCCAATATTTCATATTTTAGATGTTTTGGAAGCAAATGTTTTGTTCACAACAATGGTAAAAACAATTTGGGTAAGTTCGATCCACGAAGTGATGAAGGAGTATTTATTGGGTACTCCGATCATAGCAAGGCCTATAAAGTTTACAATAAACGAACCTTGTTAATTGAAGAAAGCATCCATGTCATTTTTGATGAATCTAGTGTGCTTGGACAGGTACAAAACATGGATGATGATGATGAGGATGAGGATGATGAATTTGAGATTGGTCTTGTTCGAAAAGACTTCGTGTTCACGGATGAAGAAGCTCCCAGCACTGAATTGCAACAGACACGAGACTGCGCCATCAAAGGAGAGCAAAGAACTCGGGGGAATACGTAGTACTTCGATTCCTCTCTGGAAGCAACAGACCCAACGACTGTTGCTTCTACCTCCAAATCAAGAAAACCAAAACAAAGTGAGGATGAAGAACCTTCCAGTGCCAATGGAAACAACATCCGTGATCGATGCAAAATGGTGAGGGGAACAAGAAACCTTTGTTCCAAAGAAGTGGAAACATCAAAGCTCTCATCCACTCACTAATCTCACAAGTGATCTCAACTCGGGAATTCGAACAAGATCATCCGTCAACAAACTCGCTCACCTCAATGAGTATTGTGCTCATAATGCCTTCCTATCTCAAATTGAGCCTTCAAATGTAACATCGCCTTGACCGATGCAGATTGGGTGCTTGCCATGCAAGATGAGCTCAATCAATTCAAAAGAAATGAGGTATGGCACTTAGTCCCTAGACCGCCTAATCGCACCGTCATTGGTACTAGGTGGGTCTTTCGCAACAAGCTTGATGACTCGGGAGAAATCGTAAGGAACAAGGCTAGACTAGTGGTGCAAGGTTATAACCAACAAGAGGGTATTGATTACGATGAAACCTATGCACCGGTAGCTAGACTTGAGGCCATACGATTGCTTATAGCTTTTGCGGCTCACAAAGGCATTAAACTCTTCCAAATGGATGTCAAAACCGCTTTCTTAAATGGATATTTGGAAGAAGATGTCTTTGTAGAGCAACCACCGGGTTTTGAGAACAATGATTTGCCTAACCATGTTTTCAAATTAGACAAAGCTCTTTATGGTTTAAAACAAGCACCAAGATGTTGGTATGATAGATTGTCTAAATTTCTTATTGAAAATGGTTTTAAAAGAGGCTCCGTTGACAAAACATTGTTCTTGAAGCAACAGTCAGACGAACTGTTGGTTGTACAAGTATATGTTGATGACATTATATTTGGTGCAACAAATGAACTCCTTTACTTATATTTTTCGGAACTAATGAAATCGGAGTTTGAAATGAGCATGATGGGTGAGCTCGGATTCTTCCTTGGGCTCCAAATTAAGCAATAAAAAGATGGAATCATGATCCATCAACAAAAGTATATTAAGGAAATGCTTAAGAAATTCGGGATGACTAATGGTAAGCCTCATGATACGCCTATGGTAGCCGGGTCCAAATTGGACAAAGATGAACTCGGTAAGAATGTTAGTGATAAGGTGTATAGAGGTATGATAGGTTCACTTCTTTACTTGACCGCAAGTCGTCCCGACATTCTCTTTAGTGTTTGTTTATGTGCTAGGTTCCAAGCAAATCCGAAAGAATCACATTTCAAAGCCGTTAAACGAATTCTTCGGTATTTGATTGGAACCCAAAATCTCTACCTATGGTACCCCTTATATTGTCCTTTTGATCTTATAGGCTTTTCGGATGCGGACTATGCGGGGTGCACGGTGGATAGAAAGAGTACCTCCGGAATTGCAACGTTCTTGGGTCCTTGCTTGACTTCTTGGGCCTCAAAGAAACAAAACACGGTAGCTCTTTCTACGGCCGAAAGTGAGTATGTTAGTGCGGCACATTGTTGTTCTCAACTCCTTTGGGTAAAACAACAACTCTTGGATTTTGGTATTATTTTTGACTCCATTCCTTTAATGTGTGATAATACGAGTGCAATAAATATCTCCAAAAATCCTATTCAACACTCTAAAACCAAGCATATTGATATTCGTCACCATTTTATTCGTGATCATGTGGAAAAAGGACATATTAAACTTATCTTTTGCAAGACCGAAAATCAAATTGCCGATATTTTTACTAAGCCACTTGCAAGAGAACATTTTGAGAAATTTAGACTTGAAATTGGGTTAATTAATAGCTTGTGATTTTTAGTGTGAGTTTTACAAAATTCCCTAATTGATTAAATTAAAATTGGATATATGTTATTAAGTGTTCTAAGTGCATTGACATCATGTTTGGACCAAAATTGACACCGTATTTGTGAGTCGGTAATCACTCAACCTCATATCTAAATTTACGTTTATTATATGCTACCTTGCGTTTTTATTTCGAGTAATTGAATTTGTTTAAGTCGGGCCAACCACCTCTCCTACATCATTTAATGGGCCATTAAACTCAACAACCCATCACCTACAACTACCCGTCCAAACCACCTAAACCCACTAACCCTTCATCTCCCAAATCCACAACTCCCTCATATCACCTACCCTAACCCACCATGGTAAAAACATCATTTAACACACCCATCAAACCCACAAAAATTACCTCCCTACCTGTCACATCCAACCCGCCTACATCACCAACTCCAACCATGCCACCAGTCAAAACATCTTACGCCTTTCCCCCACAAACCTCAAATACGACAGCAACAAACCCAGATCCACCTAGCCCTCAACCATTCCAAAACCCACTGACCCTCCATCATCCGACGACATACCCATCTCCACAATGGTAGGACGACGCACTCGTGGTGGTCGGAAGAAAAGCTCAACTGTTCCGAGCTCCTCCTCTGAACCGGTTACTGTTTTGGTTGAAGATGTTGAAGATGAAACCGAATTTGATTTGAACGAAAATCCATCGAAGTCCTGGGCATGAGTCCGACCCGACTCCGTGAAAAAGAACAACAAAAGAAAAGAAAAAGCCTCCTCATCCCAATTACCCCCAATCTCCGAAAATGCTGAACAAAGTAACATTGATAATCCCATTGATGAAATCCCAATTGAAAATCCGAATGAACCTACCCAGAAAAAATCGAAACCATCAAAGAAAAAGCTTGTTTACCTTGCTCCCTCTGATCCGGTCTCCCTAACCTCGAAGTGGGATCTAGCCATTGTTTGGGCTCACCTTGAGAGTCTCGACCTCCCTACTTCCATTTACAAAAATTGTGAAAGGTTGATGAACATTAAAGCAATTCACTCTCCTCGGGTGTATAATCAAAACTGGTTCGAGCCACCGGCTTTCCACTCTGTCCGTGACATGGTTTTAGCTCAAGGTTGGGAGAAGTTGTTGGAAATGCGTGAGCCGGTATTTGTGAGCGAAGTGATTCAATTCTTTGCAACGGTGACGGGTTGATAAATCCGTGAATTTGTTACACTAAGGTGAACGGTAAGCCTCTAAAATCGACTCAATCTGATTTCGCATCGCTCTTAATATTCAAGTCGGAGGCTATGACAAACTCCCTCTCGAAACTTGGGTAGCCTTACCATATGCCTCCCCTCTTAGCATTGCTCAAACCGTTTGTCCCAAAACTGTCTCCCCCGGACCCGTGAGCAACACCCAAATCCCACCTCCTCTTCGAATCATTTTTAACATGTTGTGTCGCTCAATTTATCCTTCGGGTGATAGAGGAAAACTCTCCATTGCTTTACAATATTTAATCTATCACATTGCTACCCATAAGAAGGTGAACCTAGTTGGGCTAATGTTTAAACGTTTTAATCTTATCTCGACCAAGCTTCGTCGACCTTCTTCTAGCTTGATTCATTTACCCTATGGAATGTGGTTATCGGTTGTGCTCAAGGCACACGGGGTTTTAGTGAATACTAGCTTGGGTTCGTTGGATATGTGTGATACCATGAGTGATGGGCAAATGGGGAAGATGTTGATCAAAATTGAGAATGATGAGTTAATTTCGTGACAATTAAGAAGGACCCTAAGTTGGGTCATCAAGTCAAGGTAACTCGGGTAATATGCGGGACGTGCTTAATGCCGTGGCTGAGTTAGGTGCGTGGATTAGGGAAGATGCTCGCCAAAAGGACTTGGCTATTTCAGCTCTTGCTTCTACTTTGGACCTCATCCGTGGAGAGGTGGATATTATTTCCACCCTTGTGTCAACAAAAGAGGTTGGTGAAGATGCTAATGTGGATGATGATCCGTTGGGTAGTGGCTCGGATGGTGAACAAGCCTCCTCTCCTTAGCCTTTCCATTTCCTCTCGGCCTATTAACCCTCACCCGTGTCCCTTCATTTTGTTCCACCTTGGTTGTGCCTTTCTAAGACTTATTTTCTTGCTTGTTATTTTGAACAATTGGTGGTGTACTTTAAACTCTCTTTAGCTATGTTGAACCTTGATTAGCCTTTGCCTAATCCTTGTTGATGTTGACCTTGTTACCTTGTCACACTTCCATGTGTCTTTTTGTGTTTTCTTATGACATATCTGCACTCTAATGCTTGTGACATCCCTATCCTTTTGATGATGTCAAGAGGGGGAAAAAGGTAAACTCATGCTTTGAATCTCTTTGCTTATTGATTAAACTAATGGCTTGTCTAACCTTCTTAGCTTGATTCTTGTTTGGGGCAATGTAAAATTGTCTTGATAGTTTGATTCTAGCTTTTGCCCTTGGTAAGGTAATATTGTCCCTTCTCTATCATTTGATCTTGCTTGCTTAAAAATCTTGAATCAAGGTGTTTACATTGCTTATACATTCGTTTGGGGCTTGTCATCATCAAAGGGGGAATTTGTTGGGTTCCTTATGTTGATGATAACATGCCCATTTGATTTGTGTTATCTTAGTTTACCTTTTCAGGATTAATGATGTAATCAAGCTTGGATTAAGAAGCGTTGAAGTTGTTATTAATCCCTTTGTAATTAGTCGTGTGTCATCTAATGTACAAGTGAGAAAGTTAAGTATATTAGAGTAATAGAAACAGTCCAGACGACTCTTGCTTTTACACGCAAACAGCTGTTTGGATTATGCCACAACTCGAGAAACTTGAAGTCCCTTTTATCTTTCAAAAGCTTTCACGTGATTATCATTTTACAAAGATAAAAATCAGATTTTTATTAAGGAGGTAGTATCCAATGAAGAGTGGTTTGAATTATTCAAAATGTTTCCTCTTTATGCAAATTCAATCCTTTGGTTTTTAAGAAAACAAAAGTTGCTTTTTGCCATATTTGTGTTAACTTGTCATCATGTGACTTGTCTCACATCCTTTGTTTTCTGAAATTGCATGTGCATTTAAGGTTGTCTTTCAAACCTTCTTTCTCTATTCCTTCCTTTGCAAAAGACCCCTTTTTGGTGCAAGTGTTGGGTGGTTGCAAATGGTCTTCACATGTGAGGTCTTTGACCCTTCAAAACCCTAGCAACCCCTTCACTCACCTCCTCTATATAAACCGTGTGCCTCCTTCATTAAATCCCCAAGACTTTCTGAATTAATTCTTTCATGTTTTGCAAAGTGTTTTAAAGATTAAAATCGTGTCTCTTGCAAAATCCTTTTAAAAGTCTTCAAGTGTCTTTCAGTTTCTACAGTCGTGGCTACTGTTGCTTTTCTATACTAAACTCTCTGGCTTAAAAGTGTTGATCTTGTAAAAGTTGTCCACCTCTATTCTTTGTTAAGAATGTGTTAGTGGAAACTTGATCCTTTACATTTTAAGTGTGTTAGTAGAGTTTAGGACGGAGTAGTCTTTAACTCTTGACAACCGGAGTAGGTTGTGAGTTGTTGAGTTCTAGGACGGAGTAGTCCTTTAACTCTTGGCAATCGGAGTAGATTGCGAGTTAGCTTGTCATAGAACGGAGTAGTTCTTGTACTAGCTTTGCAACCGGAGTAGGTTGGCTTCTTTTATTACAAGGGTCTTTTAGTTTTCGGAGTAGATCACTAAAGGAAAGTAATAAAAAGTAGATTGGACGTAGGCACTTGAGTTTCTTGCCGAACCAATTCAAAAATCTCGTGTTCAAGTGCTTATCTTATTTCCGCTGCCTTATTTACTTTGTTTGTTTGTTTTGTTTCGCTTTACCTTAGAAGTAACAGTTCATCATACTGTCGCATTTGGTCTGCAGTTATATTCCACAAACTGAGACAAATAGATACAGTCAGAACGATTGTTGCTTTCATACTTCAGCAAACATTCATCGTGATACTTGTTCAATCTTTCAATATTATTCAAAGTATCCTCTAATCTCTTTTGTTCACTTAACTTACTTTAATCCAATAAAGTTGAAGTTAAATTTTTTAAAAGAGTACCTAATTCACCCCCTCCCCCTCTTAGGTACTTGAATCCATAAACTCAACAATTTTGTTTCCCTATATATATCCGCACAATATATTTACGTAATTTATTTTCGCAGTACAAATTTTATTATGTCATCTACTTTTGGTTTGCGAGTTGCGACGCCCCTGCTGCGACGACTCTTGCCAAACCTTCTCTTTGGCACTATGTATATCAACCTCTGAAGTAGTTGAGTAGTTCAGATTTCAACTTTACAAGTCATGTATGATGTATGTTAAGAAAACCCTAACGTGGTGGTGGTTGTATGTTAATTAAACCATTCGCATATATGCATGCATTGGAGGGGAAGTGAACGTGGCTTGTTGCTAATTCCAACTGTACTAATTTGGAATTACGACTATCTAAATTACGAACAAGATATAAAAAAGAGAACAGATAACGAACCCTTTATAATTAAGAATAGAGATACTAAACTAGATAGAACTAGAAGTAGGTCCAAAGTTTCCATCCTAACTAATTTTCATAAGCCATTTTCGACAAACTCATTTTCAACTAATCACTACCAACTTTATATTAACTACATTTGTTTGAAACAACAATCTTATCGTGTATTCGTATATCTACCGAGTTTTTAAAAAAAAAAAAACGATCTAATGTATGCAATCTTATCTCATTAAGCATTGTGAGTATGTAAATGAATTGTTACTTTGGTGATATGTGACTAATTTCGTTTCATTATTTCTCTCCATGTATATAATCAATTAGGATCCTCACCATTTTTTGAAATAATTCTCAACGATCAAGATTTTATCTAACGGTCCAAATTTCATACCGAAAAATAAAGGAAAAAAACATTACAACAAGAAGTGTTGTATTATAGTGTATTATCTTGTGAGAGGAAATAGGGTCTCTATTTTTGTTAGGAAATGGAGAGAATCTAAACCCTTATACAATGAGATCGACAATTGTCAACTTGTATGTAGAACCTATGATGGAGCTTCAAACCTTCAATTATCAACTTAAACTTTTGATTGAGATGTATTATCTATTGCATGGTATGAGAGTCCAACATGTAGAACAATTAATTAAAAGTTGTGCATAAATTGATGATTGATTGAGACTTAACTAATGTTTCAATACCTTAATCCCCACTAAAAGAATAAGAATTACTCAATATTTTTCCACCCAAATGATTGACAATATTGGTGGGCCCATGCTAAAATTATAATAATTGATGACTGGTTTACTAACAAATTTGACACATAATAAAATATCTCAATAAATTATAAAGTCAAATTAAATTATTCTTTCCAAGTTCACAAAAGAATGTGGGGCCCATATTATACACTACCGTTATAAAGGCAATATTAGTTTTACTTACATTTCGTTTCTAACTCAATCCTCCTATCCCCCCATAATCCTCCTACAAATCTCATGATTAATTTTATTAGATTTATGGTTTGCTTTTCTCTTAGACACTTTTCAATGTACTATTAGGATTGCTCAAACTATGGCTATGTTAATAGCCTAAGCTAGCAATCTTTTTCACTCTGACAAAAAAAAAAAAAAACCTACAAATCACTAAAACTAAAACATTAACTCATCTATAAAATTTTTTCCGATCAATGCAATAACAAAGTAGTGACCCTATATTAAATTATGTTTTTCCATAATAGTCGGCTATTATTATTTTTAATAATAAAAATAGGTTCGCACAAAAATAACTTAATCTAAAAGTCCTTTAAATAGTACTTTTTTTTTTATAATATCACTAACATTATAATCAGTACATTACAACAATCTATTATAAGTACAACTCATTTATATAAATATTTTAAATTTTTATTACCTCTATACTCCCTCCATTCAACTCCACAAGGCCATTATGCTTTATCACGTTTGCCAACGCGGTTTTTACTCGGCAAATATCTTTAGTTACGTATTTGCAAAAATTATAAAAGTTAGATATTTTTAGTACTCTTAAAGACGAAACAAATAAGATCTCACATGAATGTATTTTTACTTATGTATCGAGAGAAAATTGAAGTTGAATGTCCGCTTGTGAATAATGTGCGAAAGAGATAAGGGTCTTGTGGAGTTGAATGAAGGGATCACAAATGTCGTGTTTTAGCACGGAATCTCAACTAATACTTTCCATTAATTATATAGCAAGATCGAAGAGCCAAGGAAAAGGTGACATGGTAGGGTAATTTACATTATAGTCCCTCCAATTCACTATTTTCTTCCCTATTTCCATAAATGGATTATTCAGATTTTCTCCCTTATTTCCTTTTTTTGATGATTTGTCTGGTCCAAATTCAATTTCTTATTTCTTGTGTAAAAAGAAAAGGGGAAGAAAATGGTGAATTGGAGGGAGTATTAAGATGGGCAATTAGAGCTTACCATGAAACACCAAAAAGTACGGTGGCAGTAGTCGGCCATTTTGTCCGACAAAATGAATTTTTTTCCCTCGAATCTGGGCAACATCTTACAAAAATGATCAAGTTCCCAATAATCTGAGCAATCGAACTACATATCAAAGCCGCAATTCCGAACCCAAATGCTTTATTTCCTGGCAATTCACACAATTTCCCATCCAACCTCACATTCTCTATCTATCAAAAGCAACATAATCAAACAAATGGCATTATTATAGACCACAAGTCGATATAATCAGTTAAGTTAGTTGACATCTGCAGAAGATTGCGTACCTTAGACTTGTTAAATTCCGCAAGAATGCAAAAAACAAATGATGGGACAGCCAAAGCAAATACAAGAGAAATGATTAATGGGTATGTGTAATTTTGATTTGATTTTTCCATAAATACCCTGTTTTTTTAATTTATTAAATGGATGAATAAAACATGAGCGAAAACAGGGGAATATTGGAATAGGAAGGCATGCTAGTTTTACTTAATAAGGTTGGTGATTAGAAATTGATGTAGTTGTTGAAAGAGAAGAGAGAGTTTCTTTGAAGCAAGATTATTTATATTTTGTAATTGCTTGCTTACTTTGCAATGAAATGAAACTATTCTGGGAGTTGTTTTGTTTGGAGTCTTGGAGGGTTTTGGAATATTTGTAATTTCATGCACTTTTTAAACGAGAGTAGCTGTTTTTCTATTATTTGGTCTCTATCAGTCATCATTAAAGAATAGTTGAATTTAGGACTATAGATAGAAAAGGATAGAGGTGTGTGAAAGGTGGAGCCTGGTAAGGGAAGACTCGAGGGAGTTAAGTTGTGCAACTCATTTGGGAATATTAAGATTTTTGACAATTCGGCTGTACCAGGGAAGGTAATAATTAACGCATGAGTAGACCATTATCGTAACGTATACTTTTTTGATTTGTTTTGAAAACTTGGTTTCAACTGTCTTAAAAATTAGATAGGTTGGAATTCACAAGTTATTGTGAAAACTGAAACATACGAATACGATACGCCGAACGGACAAGATAACTAACTCATAGTAATTGTTAAATCTACCAAACCGATGCAACTATTAACAACTGTATTTCTTTCACTTAATAGGACTTAAACTTGATCAAGATAACCCATACAACCATAATTGGATACCGATTATCGACCAATACAATAAAAAAAAAAACATAATAACAAATTGGTTTATGTTAGAATATATCGCATATATTCGTTTTATTATGTTCCGTTATTGTAATTATTTGTTACCTAGTTTAAATTCCCTAATTATGTACAATATCGTTTAGGTTAGACTAGGATATCGTCTTCATCAGTGTGTATATATTCTCATGCTTCATTCAATAATAATCAAGCAATATATTCCTTTATGGTATCAGCTTCCTAGGTTTATCGATCCAAAATCACTTCCGCATTCCTAGATCTCTTCTTTCTCCGGCTATCTTCTTCCTCTCAGACCCCACGTCACCCTAAACATGCCGGCAAAACATCAATATCACCCTGCTCTCGCTGTTACGCAGATTCGTAATCATGTCACTGTTACCCTTGGCATGGATAATGACCAATATCCGCTTTGGGTTGCTCTCTTCACGAACCACGCAAAAGCCACACGCGTGCTTCACCATATCATCGAGCCAACATCCGGCAAGCCTGCCTCGCCTATCACTGCCGATGAGAAGGAGTTATAGGACACTATTGATGCGACGGTCCTTCAATGGATCTATGCAACCGTTAGCACGGAACTTCTTGAAACAATTGTTGAAGCGGAGTCCACTGCCATGGAATGTTGGACTCGGGTTTAACGAATTTTTCAAGATAATCAATATAGCCGCGCCGTTACTCTCGAGCAAGAGTTCTCCGGCACGTCTATGGCGGATTTCGCGTGCGTCTCAGCATACTGTCAACGCTTAAAGGCACTTGTTGATCAGTTGAAGAACGTCGGTTCCCCGGTCACAAACAACCGACTTGTTCTTTAGCTTGTTTCCGGTCTCACACCGGCATACCATGGCGTAGGGATAGTCATTCGACAAGCCAACCCGCTTCTAGAATTTTATCGCGCTCGCTCAATGTTAACTCTCGAAGAAGCAGGACTTGCCAAGGCAACCGCCTCCTCTGCCATGTACGCTAAACAGAGTGATGATGGCGACTCTTCCTCCTCCATACTGGGTAAGCCTCCTCCTTCTTCTAATAAAAATAAGGGGGGTCATAATAAGAAGAAAGAGGGTGGGTACAAAGGGAATAAAGGTAGCAAACAGAGCGATGGCAATGGTGGCTCGAATATGGTTCGAGTTCCGCAGGTACTCAACCCAATGTGTCCCCAACTGCTCCGTGGACAGGTTATGGTGGCTGGCCATGGGGACCCCACTCGTGGTCCTACCCACCGTGCCCATATCCGACGACGCCAGGCTATGGTAGTTGGCCACGTTCATCAATCCCACGGCCTTCTTTCCCTCCTCGCCAACAGGCGTATACTGTCGCTGCTCCACCATCTCAAACCGACATCGAGCAAGCGATGTATACTCTCGGTTTGACTCCACCAGATCCTCGATGGTTCATGGATACCGGCGCTACTTCACATTTGACATCGGACGCAAGTAATCTCACGTCTTATGTAAATTCGAGCATTAAAAATGGTGTCATCGTTGGTAATGGTCAATCAATTCCCATTAGTGGTCATGGCCATACTACTCTTTCTAAACCACACCCTCCCCTTCACCTTAAAAATGTCATTCACGTACCAAATATTGTCAAAAATATAGTCTCCGTACGAAAACTTACAACCGACAATTCGGTCACCGTCGAATTTGACCCCTTTGGTTTTTGTGTGAAGGATTACAAGACGGGGACGCGTCTAATGAGGTGCAATAGTCAGGGCGAGATTTATCCCATCACCGTGTCAACCTCGTCGCGTCCAGCCGTGTTTGCAGCTCTCGCTCCATCAGTTTGGCATGATCGTTTGGGACACCCCGGACCTCCTGTTTTTAGTTCCTTACGTGCTAAAAACTTCATTTCATGTACTTCAAATAAATTGCCTTCTATTTGTTCTAGTTGTTCTATTGGTAAGATTGTTAAAAAACCATTTTTTGCTTCACAATCGCATACTTTATTGCCATTGGATATTATACATTGCGATCTTTGGACATCTCCCATGCTTAGTTCCTCTGGCCACCGGTTTTATTTAGTTCTCTTGGATGATTTTACAAATTTTGTCTGGACATACCCTATATCTCACAAATCTCATGTTTATGACATGTTTGTTAACTTCCGCAAGCTAGTTAAAACTCAATTTGAACGGAATGTCAAGTCCATCCAATGTGATAATGGAAAAGAGTTTGATAACGCTTCATTCTGGGATTGGTGTGCACAACATAGGACGGTTTTCTGTCTTACTTGTCCATATTCCTCGTCTCAAAATGGCAAAGCAGAACGCAAACTCCGCTCCATTAACAATATTGTCCGGACTTTGCTTCTCCGGGCGTCTGTCCCCCCATCTTTTTGGCACCATGCACTTCAGACAGCTACATATTTGTTAAACATTCTCCCCAATAAACAGCTAAATTATACAACACCCATGTCGGCTCTTTATTTCAAAACTCTGTCATATGCTCATTTACGCATTTTCGGCTGTTTGTGTTTTCCTCTTATCCAATCTACCAAAATTCACAAGCTACAACCTCGGTCTATGCCTTGTGTCTTTCTTGGTTTTCCGGATAATCATCGAGGTTACAAGTGTTATGATATGGCATCTAAGAAAATAATTATATGTCGCCATGTTCTTTTTGATGAGACCCGTTTTCCCTTTGCTGAAACCCGATCTCACCAACTCCCGCCTACAATTTTCTTGATGATGCCAACCCCCATCCTAGTACCCTCCAACTCCGTCAGGATAGTTTAACTCCTGACCCTCCACCATCCCCTCCACCCCGCAATAATCCCACACCCACTACTGCTATACCTTCTATCCCACATACTGACCCAATTCCGCACCATAACTCATCCACACTGCCCAATCGTCCTCTTGTCACTAAAGTTGTCACACGTGGTGATTATGGCATTCGCAAACCGAAACCCGTTTTCGACCTCAACACGACCCTTGCCATATCTCCGTTACCCCGTAACCCCGTGTCGGCTCTTAAGGACCATAATTGGAAATTGGCTATGGACGATGAGTATCGTGCTCTAATTGGTAATGAGACGTGGACTTTAGTCCCGCGTCCGTCTAATGTGAATATTATTCGGTCTATGTGGATTTTTCGTCATAAATTTAAATCTGACGGTACTTTTGAGAGGTATAAAGCTTGTCTTGTAGGTGATGGCAAAACGCAACAAGTTGGGATTGACTGTGGTGACACTTTTAGCCCGGTGGTTAAACCAGCTACTATTCGAACGGTTCTCTCGTTGGCTTTATCTCATGAATGGTCCATCCGACAATTAGATGTCAAAAACGCATTTCTCCATGGCAACCTTCGAGAAACCGTCTATATGTACCAGCCTCTTGGCTACCGTGATCCCAAATTTCCCAACCACGTTTGTCTTCTTCGTAAGTCCCTTTACGGTTTAAAGCAGGCACCACGGGCGTGGTACACACGTTTTGCTTCTTTTGTTGAGCAGCTAGGTTTTTCACATAGTTTATGTGATCATTCACTATTTATCTACCGCGACAAAGATGGTAATTGTGCTTATTTGCTTCTTTACGTTGATGATATCTTACTTATCCCGTCTTCTGACAAGTTTCGACAGTATATCATGACCCGTCTTGCCAATGAATTTGCAATGAAGGACCTCGGTCCTCTTAGTTATTTTCTGTGCATCGTCGTGTCACGATTTCCTCAGGGGTTGTTTTTATCTCAACAAAAATATGCATCTGAAATCATTGAAAGAGCGGGAATGACTATGTGCAAATCGTCCTCTACACCGGTTGAAGTAAAACCGAAACTTAGTGCTTCAACTAGCACTCCTTTTCGTGATCCCACTTTGTATCGAAGCCTCGCAGGTGCGTTACAGTATCTTACTTTTACGCGTCCCGACATATCTTATGCGGTGCAACAAGTTTGTCTATTTATGCATAATCCTATGGAAGAACACATGAATGCGTTAAAACGTACTATTCGCTACATTCAAGGCACGAAAACTCTTGGTTTATGGTTGGGAAAATCATCACCCACGACCCTTACATCCTACACGGATGTCGATTGGGCTGGGTGCCCGGATACCCGACGGTCCACAAGCGGTTATTGCGTCTATTTAGGCGTCAATCTCATATCTTGGGCCTCTAAACGCCAGCCAACTATCTCACGGTCTAGTGCAGAGGCTGAGTACCGTGGTGGTGCGAACGTGGTATCCGAATCTTGTTGGTTATGCAATCTATTGCTCGAGCTTCATCACCCGATCAGTAAAGCTACTTTGGTGTATTGTGATAATGTGAGTGCCATTTACTTATCTGGTAACCCAGTTCAACATCAACGAACGAAACATATTGAGCTAGACATTCATTTCGTTCGGGAAAAAGTGTCGAAAGGGGACGTTCGAGTTCATCATGTTCCCACGCGTTCGCAGATTGCCGATATTTTTACCAAAGGCCTACCATCCATTCTGTTCAGTTATTTTCGTGACAATCTTCATGTTCGGCTCTCTCCCATTTCGACTGCGGGAGAATGTTAGAATATACCGCATATATTCGTTTTATTATGTTCCGTTATTGTAATTATTTGTTACGTAGTTTAAATTCCCTAATTATGTACAATATCGTTTAGGTTAGACTAGGATATCGTCTTCATCAGTGTGTGTATATATTCTCATGCTTCATTCAATAATAATCAAGAAATATATTCCTTTAGTTTAATATTTTACAATTTGTGACGTTAAACTTCATTTTTATAAAAGAAAACAAAAAATCATCTATGTGTAGTTTAATCCTTAAATTATCGTTTAAAACATGAAAAATGTTCCAACTAAAATTCATCTATGTGTGTAGTAAGGAAAAAAATGTATATTGATAACATAATTTAACGAGGAGATGAGTAAAACTTAAATCAATTCATTACCTATGACAACGTGACATAAACCTACTAAAGTTAAACGGATTCAATATGACACATTTCACTTCCACCCTTTCATGATGAACTCGATTGTAACTTGGCCCGGCCTTATATACCCCTTCCTCGTCACAGATACTTATTTTATGCGGATATATCCGTCTTGAACTTAAAATGAGTCAAGTAAAGAGATGTGATCAAAGTAAAATCAGCAAGCAATCAAACTCCTATTATGGAGAGATCTGTGCCAAACAAAAGTAAGGTCGATTCCTAGTTCCATTAACTTGTGCGAGAAGTGAAAGCTCTGGATACATGATGCGTTCCTTTTATATACGTTTGTTTGACTATTTTGGCACACATTTCCATGCATTTTAGATACTATTTCGTTACTATATTCCCTTCTTTTGATACTTTGGGTACTTGATTATGATTTTTGCAGGTTTGACGCCCAAATGCAAGCCAAATTCCTAAGAGGTGAAATGAGCTTTTGTCGATGCAAATAGAGCTCGAAAATCATCCATTTTGAGTTTGTATTGAAGTGAGGAGGCTTGACTAAGAATATTAGTAGACCGCTAGAAATGTTGACCATTATCCAGGAAAGATGGTTTATCGAGCAAAAGAAGGATCTTCGGTCGACACAAAAGCTTAGGGTGGTTGATCGACTGACCTTTATGGTAAATCGACAGCTCTAAGTGGTCTTGAACCTAAAATGGGTCCAGTAAATAGATGTGATCAAAGTAAAATATTTACAGACTAACAAAAATTTGTCCTCGTCTAGAGCAAGCAAGCTTGACACGATCCGAGTGACCGACCCGAGTGACCTGACTCGATCCCGTGCAAATGCAACCGGACAGAACTTAAGAATGTTGCAAACCGAAATTGACCACTTAGTCCTGTCAATCGACATGACCATTTGGTCGATCGACCAAAGTGCAATGTTGTCCGGTTTATTTTATAATTAGAAGCCCATTGGTATGTTAATTAGTTTGGTTTTTAGATGGAATATTTAAGCCTTTTTTAGGTTACACTTTACATTGCTCTAGATTCTAGTTACTACGTTATAACTTTTCCATCATCGAAGCTTGTGATCATCTACTTACACTCCTTCGATTAGGTAATTTAATTAACCTTCGTTTTTCATTATCTATTATTGCTTCCTTTGATATTTCCTTTCTTTGTTATTCATTTTATGCTTAATTGTCTTTATCGTCTTATAATTATGATTTCATTCATTATTCTCACTATTAGCCTTGTAAGCTTTAATCAAACTACGTGTAGCTAAATCGATCACTAGGATTTAGGGAATCCATGGACTAATCAAGGGTCTTTAATTAGGTGATTATATCGGTGAATTTTATTAGTCTAAATTGTTACTTGCAACATTTGATTTACGGGGAATTTATTAAAGGCCACAATCGATTATTTGTATTGGTAAATCCCGGGTTAAGATCGAAAACTTGGTGAGGATTAGGCCTGTAGAAAATAATAGAATTCCTAATAAGTAGAGAGAGTCCGTTAGATGCATTCTAAGGTGACTAACAATCCGAGAGGATATTATCACTACCCTTTAGATTAGTAATTCAGACTGATTTATGACCCTACCTTTGACCTATAATAATTCATGTTAAACCGACAATCCTAGTCGCTTCTCCTTATACCTTTACTCGTATTTTCATTCTCGCATATTTATTTATTTGCATTAGTTTAGAAAACCAAACAAAACAACCTAGATTGTTACTAAACAAACTTGTTTATTAGCAATTGGAATATAATAGTCTCCAGATGGATTCGATCCCGACTTATCATGACTGCATTAGTTAAAGAGGGTATGTTTGTTTTTTAAAGGTGCGCGATATAGCTTGTTAATAAAAACATTTTTATGCACCACGGTGTGGTTGACATACATCAACCATTATACATCTACTTGGAAACAAATAAGAATTTGTATCTTCGAGACCGGACGATTCGTCGAATTGGGTAACGTAGAAGTTTAGGAAGGCTAAGAAAGAAGGACTATGAAGACTACGAATGGGAATCGATAATGCCAAATACAAATTTAAATCCTAACCTCGTTCAAGTTTCATCACGGGTAACACACTAAGTCTAGGTATATCATCCTCACCGAAGTCGTCAAACTGTGGACCACGCCACCCGCGTGCGCAGTAGCCACGGCGCGACTTCACTCGCCCCTAGAGAGGGTAGGCACGTCATGAGTTTGATACTAATTTGTAATGTTTTGAAAGTGGTGAAAGGTTTTACACAAGCCTGCAATTAGGAGTTGGAATCAAATTATTATGGAAAATTTGGAAACTGTTCGAATCAACTTTATACCATGTCAGATTAAGGACAGAGCAGAATTGACATGAACACTAAAGATGAAGTTGTTCCCCTTAGAATTCTATTTCTAGAATGACTCTTGAATGTCAATGAATACGAATATCCAGTATTCAAAGAGATCTGATAAAGGGGTAAGGGTACGTAATGAGAAGCTCACTAATTGAATACCCAATCTCGCCCGCTCTCTATAGTGGCCTCTACTAATCAATTGGGGTTTATGATTGGGAGCTGACTCTAACAAGTATGCATGTAATGCAACAAACAATAGATTAATTCTAGCATGTGAACTAAACTATGTCGGTGGATTTAACAAGCAAAATTGATGAATCGAAGTAGGAAATAAGATTGATTACATGTGAAATCATACAAACAAATGAAAGAAAGCAAATGAATGAATGTTTTGAAAATACGAAAATAAAATGAGAGTTAAAGTAGAAAAGGGCCAAAATACTAATAATAAGCTATTATATTCTGGCTACAGTGATGATCCATAATAATAGTCAATTAATACTAACTGAAACTATTAGGTTCATTAACCCCTAATTAGGCTCTTCTAATTAGTTTCTAAATTAGTTTCTAACTTACTCATTAATTTAGAATAATAGATCTAGTGCATGCAATATGTAAATAAATGAAATAAGGAGAAAATGGATTTATCCTACAAAATTATAGACCGATTTATGGCACAAGGTAGGACTCCTTCCTAGCCTTGTTCTTGAGCTAAAAGTATTTTAGGATGATCCTCCAAGATCTTCAAGTTTCAAGTATAGAAACACTCCTCTTAGTAGGTCTCAGGACATTACTCATAACACTAATAATATTATTAACTAGATAATATTACTAGTAACCTTAAATTATTAAATCTAGTATTAATATAATACTACATTAATATTCTTGTGATAATATTAGATTTTGAACAAATGTATGAACATAAACTATTTATGACAGAGGGAGGAGTGAGAGCATAAGAATCTTCAATCTATTAAAAATGAGAACTAATCTCATTAAAAAGGAAGGAGGTGTGCTGGTTTTAGGTCTTTGGGAAGGGCATGCCTACTCTTGCTTTTGGTCTTACCCAAACATTAGGGTAGGTCTAGCTGTGTAAGAGTAATTGTGTTGTTTATGCATTAAAACAACCAACTAATCACAACCCTAACCACCTAATTAAAAAACCGGTCCCCTTTCAAAATGGACCTTCATTTTATCTTACATATTTTGTCAATTGTCATACAATGTGTAATATGTGACATATGACATGTTGTTAGTCATATTAATGCATATTTAACAATTAAATATCATTACATATCAAATAAATCACACATAACAAATTAAATAGTAATTCATAATTACATGAATGTAAAATGGATCATTTTGAATTTAGTTAATATAATCAACAACATTTTATAATTATAACTAACTAATAATTCTTATCTCAAATGTTTTATAAACATTAATCAATTTTAGTAATATAACATTTTAATTACTAAATTGAATCTTCTTTAATCATATTACAATTAGATATAATATTCTCACTTACAATAAAATTTGTTCAAATTTAAGAAATTAATTAATATGTATCGATATACAATTAATTAAATTTACTGTTAAGGGAATTGGTCTATAGGTATGACCTTAAGGGATCAACTGATCACGACCGTCAAACGACAGTAACGTCAAACTCTAGTTAGCCAATAGTTACCGATAAATGTTGATCAGTTGACTGTATAATTAAATCATCCCTTATGTATTCTTATATTGAGATTTAATAATGTGATCGCACTATTGTTGAGGACACTTACTCCAACAAAAACATCTTAGGTCTGAACGGAACGAGTCTAGGGACAGAAGCCAACTAAGAATAGGCACATCTAGTGGGGTGCCCCCTTTGAATAGGCACACCACCTGTTGTGTCCGTTCTTAGGTGGATTCTGACTGCGGAAATTAAATCCACCTTATGTTATATTACGAAAATAAAAAACGATTTGCACAGTTAGAATTCACTTAAGAACGGACCAAAAACGCCTTTACTTATGATTTATAACGCTTACCAAAAACAATGAGCGCAATAAGATCTAAATATTTGAAAATCGACCCTAGGGCTATTAGGAACCTAGGATCGAGTTCAAGAAAAGAAAGTGAAATTTTTCGAAATTTAATTATGAAAACTTTATAATATTTTAAATCTCAATTAAAACTTCCAATATGAATTAGTAGAGATCTAAATTAATAAAATAGGATTAAAATAAACTCAAACCTTCTCATATCGATTGTCAGAGATATTCAAATCGATTTAAACCAAACAAAGATTAAAGCTTTATAAAATATGTAAAAGTAAAATAAAAACTTATTATAAGAGAAATAAGAAAATGATTGAAAATAAAAAAGTTAAAAAACAAAGTCTTGGGGATCTATGAAGACCCCCATGTAAACGATAATTAATCACATAACCTGAGTTAGAGAACCAAGGAAGAAAACAAAAACAGATTGGCAGGCCCTAAGAAGAGGCGCGCCAAATTGTACGTTTCTTCTAATGGACGCATTCGTTTATATATTTCTTCGTAGTGTGTGGTCAGTTTATATGGTTAATTAACGCTTAAATCCCGTAAAGATTAGATCCTACTTATGAATGTGTGAAAATATGATCAAAAGTGTAAAAATAAATAAAACAATATTTACAAAGTGAAAACGAATTAGCGTGGTTGTGACAGGAAATAGTGGTTGCTAAGCTTCAAAGGAAGTTTTGAGAAAGTGGTGCTAATTCATGGACGAGTTTTACTTTTTATGGACGAAAATGACCATTTTACCCCTCTTATTTTAACTCCCCAATTTTCAATTTTCTACCTCTATGTTCAATTCTCATTGAATTCCACCACCTCCCTCTCCCACTCTTGCCACCACCTTGCCACTGCCCTTCCCGGCCTCACTAGCCGCCAACCACCGCCTCATTCCCTCGCTTCCCTTGACCGGCGACGCCCACCATACTAATGCCCAACCCGTCATTCACCATCCACAACCGTGAACGTTGCCCCCTACTACATCAGCCCGTCTTGACGACCTCCTCGGACCGGCCACCGTCTAGTCATCTCGACACTCTCCCAATTTCCGGCATCATGTATGCTTGAGAGCAATAAACATGGAGCATAATCTTGTGGGTACCGTTCAATAAGTTGTTCAGAAGTTCTCTTTCTGAGCTCGACATTCTCGTTAATCCGACAAACACCAATCAAAGTATTCCTTATTAGATCATCACCTTTATGACGAGAAACACCAATGAGAAAATCTCGGACAAGCAAGAAGAAGTTGGAAATAGCATAATACTGATGAATCTTGACTGACGATTAGTTCGATATAAAAAACAGACAGTTATTGAGTTATTTTGCATTACTCATCTACAAGAATGCCGATGAATATTGAGTATTTATCGATTTAAGAAACAGTATCTTGCACCTCAGATTGAATGTATTTGAGTAATTGATGGCAACAGGTCTATTCTCGGGAATAATTTTCAAACAAACTCTTGCACCTCAGATTGGATGTATTCGATCAACGATAATCCAAAATAATTTCTGTAAATTTGTCTACATATTTCAATGAAAATTTAGTTATTTTTGTATTTCTTGTCACAACTTCATGCCCCTCTATTTTCATCATTGGTGAAGAGGGAAGTTGTCTACTTGCCTGAATTAGCGTTTCTTTGGTGCGTCAGGATCGTGAATGCTTATTTCTTGCTCAGCTTCGATTTAGATGAGGTTTGTTATCTGTCATACGTAAACGGCGTGAGGATTTATCAACAGACTCAGACTTTCTGTCAAGGACTTGAAGCAACACTGAAGTTTGTGAAGATAGAGACGAGATGATCATCTGACATAACTCATTTGTGTACTAAATTTTTTGTAAATGGTCATTTAACCAAATACGAATTGTTCAACTTAGAAGTACAAACTAGTCTTTATTGGGTGTGCTTCTGAGCATCACATGCCTCTGGCCTATCATCTTGCGCTTGAGACTCTGTTCATCTTCTCATGCTTTAGTTACTAGTCGCGACATTTTTAAGGCAGAGAAGGAGAAATAATGTAGTTCATAGTTAACAGTTAACATGTTCTACACGACTACGTGGAGTATGTCGGCGACGACAACCATACTATGCCACCACGATCAGGCCGGCTGCAGCTGTAATACTACGATTTTATGAGTCTTTGGGTACTCTATCGAGTGGGGCTTACTCTGTCGAGTAAGTATGTTTGGTATACGAAACAGTAGTTTGCCTGTAGGGTACTCGATCGAGTATCCTTGTGATCGGAGCCATTTGGTGTTCACAATTAAGCATATGTGGTCGTTGGTCAATGGTCGATACAAAACACAATTTATACTTCACAAACAACTCTACAATTAGTAAAGAGGCAAGTAAAGGTCGGATCCCAAGGGACGGGTATTGAAATGAAGATTCTATTGTAACTAGCGGTGTCTAGGGGTGTCACAAATTGGGTTGATGTAGAAGGTTACTAAACTAAAATAGCAATGAAAATAAACTATCAAGGTAAATGAAATAAGGGTGTAAACAATTGATTAAAAGCACTAGGGTGTCATGGGTTCATAGGGGAATCATGGGATATGATCATACAAACATGTTCTCAAATTATAAGCAAGCAATTATTGTTGTGATGGATTGAGTTGGGTTATATCTTACAATCCTAGGAAAGTTTGGGTCCCGGAGCCGAATCTCTTGGATTGTACAACACCTACAAGTCGACTTAATCTTCCCTACTTAACACATGCATGGTCTAACAAGACTCGAGTTGGGTTATGTCTTACAAGTCAAGTTGAAAGGATAGAAGATGATAGTAAATGCAAGGATTCATAGGCTTAGCATTTCATCAAATATAACATGTGCATGCATTAAGATCAAAACAAGCAAGCAAATAAGATATGAAAGCATATTAATTTAAGCATGAATCATTCCCCATGTTGGTTTCCCTAATCACCCATTAAACCCTAGCTAAGAGACTACTCACTCATTATCATATTGATCATGCTAGAAAGGTTGTCAATCATACTAACATAATGAAACATGATGAATAAATGAAAGTAATTAGCAATAATTAAAAAGGGATTAAGAGATTATACCTACTAATGATTCCAATAATAAAGCAAGAATAATAGAAGTACTTGAATCCTAGATTGAGAGGTTGTCAATCTCCCAATAATAACCCAAATAATCTTCAATTACCCAAAATAAAGTAAGAACAAGAGAGAGATTAAGGAACTAAAACTTGGATTAAAACTTGATTAATATTTGATTACAATATTGAAGAGAGATTTGATTGATATTAACTACACTAATTATTGATAAGAAGAACATCCTCCTCTAATTAGACTAATGGGGTATTTATAGTGAGAATTAGGAGGATGCATTAGGGTTAACTAAGGGCTAAACTAGTAATTACACTTTTTAAGTTGAGCAAGGAGCCTCCGGGATTGTCCGAGAGAAGGGCTTCTTCATTTCGTAGCTTGAAGAACGAAACTGCGCTGTGCTGTGATCCGTGCGGCTGGGAGTCGGGACGGCCGGATCTGGGGTGGACAATCCGAGCGGATCAAGGAACAAGACGCACGGACTGGGCATGGGCAATCCGAGCGGATTCCTGGTGAGGACGCTCGGACTGGCGAGGACGGACGGATTCTCTACAATCCGTTCGGATTGTAGCTCAGCAGCTTTCCTTCTTCTTTTTCTTCCCTTTTCTTCATGAATTCCTTGGGGATTTCCTTGGGGACTCAAGGATCCTTTTCTCAACAATGCTCTTCTACTATGCTATGTACAAAGGCCTTCTAGTCTTGTCTCTCCTTGATGCTTGGTCATTGAATATGATCAATTTAGCCTTGTTTTGCCATGAAAATGCAAGATTCTTACTCCTTTCCTACCAAGGGATCAAAATCTCAAAGAATATGCAAAACAAAGATCTAAAGATAAGAAATGACCCAAATAGGCACTAAAAAGCATAGAAACAATGGTAATTCGGGGGCTAAATATGCGCCAATTATGGTCGCATCAAATATCCCCAAACCGAACCTTTGCTCGTCCCGAGTAAAGAGGTGACAAAGACTAGGACCAATACTAACCTAACCTAATAATAATAGCCGATATGAGACAATTAGCGGGTCTCACTCCGCCCCTTCAACTCACAACAAGACAACCATGAGGTAGGATGCCTTCTTGCAAGGCAAGGTGGGTCTTGCCAAAATGGCGACACATCCAAACATTATGCACACAAAATCACATAATGGATGCATCTACTAAAATAATAGCCACTTTCCTCATCTAAGTGGCGGAAATTATCTACAAGGGAAGCAATTCAAGGGTACACACTCCTTCATAGATGCAATTTGTTCAAACTACTAAGCCTAGAAGGATACCAATAAATCACCTCCAAGTTGTGTCAAGCTAGGGTACCTTTGTCCTCAATCGTTAAATGCTTTTGTCAAGAATAGACTCCCTATGGTGTTAGAAACACTGGAGGATCGCGGAATTCCCCCTCTTGCCTAGACAAGAAGAAGGGTCGTCCCCTCTCTACCATGCACAAAAATGGATACGATGGATAAAGGGATCGATAGATATTTGAGTTTCACTTTTGGGAGTTTGCTTTCGTTTTTGTTTTCCCCCCAAATTTCTTTGGCATTTGACTTTTTGAGAACACTTTCTTGCCATTTCTTTTTGATTTTTGGCATTTCAATACTTGACAACTTTTTGCATTTTCTTTTTGAACATTTTCAAAGTCACCCCAATTAGTAACGAGGGTGCCTTATTTTTGAAGCTTTAGGAGTTCTATTTTTGCTCCTCTTTTCTTTTGATGCATTTTTGCAAACTTTCTTTCACTTTTCATTTCTTTGAACTCAAATCAATTTCTTTTTGTGCCCATTCCCTTTGATGACAAAAATGTATGGTAGAATATGGATGAATGATAGAAGTATGCATGGTTTCAAGGGTCACCTTGGAATAAACGGTAGCCAAGGAGTTATCACACCACAAGGTACTCTTGACTAGGCCTTAAACCATGGGTCAAAGGATACTAGCATGACACATCCTAGGGTGTTTTACAAGCATTCTAACAAGCAAAGTCTTAAGAATAAAAAGCATCTACTAGGGCCTATATACACTTGTCAAGCTTCCCAAGTAGACGGTTTCGCAAAATTTTTCTAACATGCAAACTACATGCCATGATGCAACTAACATATAAACATCCTAATGCAAATGATTCTACCAACTAATATGACATATAAACTAAATGCAAGTCCTAAGTTCACATTGTTTTACCGCATCAATCAAAATAAAGCCACATAGTCATTAACATAAAGAGGAAAAAGGAGATTGGAAAGATCATACCATGCGGTCTTCAATATCCTCATGTCTCGGATGTGGCGTAGTCAATCAAAGTGAACAAGGATGAAACAAACATAATATATACAAGACAATATATACAAAGGAAATGAACTTGTTTTTGGTTTTTTTTTCAATTTTTCAAATTTTTATGATTTTTGAAATTTTTCAATTTTTATGGTTTTTGAATAAAAGTTAAGAGTTAGAATTCCCATCCCCACACTAATATGGGCATTGTCCTCAATGGCCAAAATGATGGAAATTATGCAAAGAATGATGCATGATTTCTATGCTAAATGCAATTCTACACTAAGCTATACTACATGATGCATGGTTTTTGTTATGACGGAGAGGATAATTTAAATTACCTCCCGTTGCGTATGCATTAACTTCCCCAAACCAAGCAAGACACTATTGCTAATGTCAAAGCATAGGGGAGTTCATGCACATGCAATGCTATGCATGAGACTAGATTGTCATTTTGGATTTTACAAAAGTGGGAACAATAAAGAACACCTCAAAGGAACCGAGGTGTGAGTCCTTTGATGTTGCTAGGACTAAACCAACAATGATCAAAATGAAAATAAAATACAAAGAGATATAGACAAACCGTGGGAGAGTAGGAATCTCCAAGGCTAGTCTTCCATCATGCTACTATCATCACCACTTCCCTCATGAGAAGTGGTCACATTGCCACTTTCCTTGGCACTTTCTTCTTTGCTTTCTTCATCATCATCTTCCTCATCATTTTCTTCACCATCTTCACCATCTCTTTCTTCATATCCACTTGCTTCTTCCTCAATATTATCATCAATCTCCTCATCATTTCCAACAACCTCATTGTCTTCCACCACGTCCCTAGATGCACCCTAAACAAGGCTTCTCTATCCGCCCAACTAGGCAAAGGACAAGATGGATCAAGGAGTCCTTGCCTAGCTAAATGTAGGAGGGGAGGATATTGAGCTAAATAAGCATTCTTCCGATCTTCATGAGCTTGCTTGTGCATGGCTTGCATTAGAAGAGTTACATAGTCTTTCCCAATTTCAACTCCTTGTGGTTTGAACTCTTCATAATCATAGGGGTAAGGTGGTATAAAAATGGAAGAGGAGGGGGTTTCATGATTACCCTTTTGTTGTTGAATGATGTATTCGGCTTCTTCGGATAGGGGAAGTAAATAGTTGGTCTGGTGGACACTAAGACGGCAAATCTTTGCGGGTAAAGTGAATGATCGAGCCTCACTTGTAAGCCACCCATACTTGGTATCAAGGGAATTGTGAACAACCCACTTAAACTTGTTAATCAAGGTGGACATATCAATGAGATGGCCACCATCCTTAGCCTTGTACTTGCTATCCTTATTGAAATTAGGATCAAAGTGCTTGGCTAGGACCGTGACAAGGCCGCCATTAACAATTACGGTTTGACCCTTCTTCCCACTATCTATATGGAGCCATCTATCAACCAATAGCCTCAAAGAATTGTAAGGCTTGGTGTGAATTCTTCCAATATTCAAAGTTGATTCAAGGAGAATAAAATCGAGTCCCGTGAAATGATTGGTGTCTTTTCTAGCAATTATGGTATTTCCCACAACTTTGTGCCATATTCTTATGCCCGGATGATGGACCAAAAGAGCACGACAAGCTTTAAAATCTTCAAATTTCTTCCCGGAGATTGCCTCCCAAAGAGGCTCGGGATCATACTTCCCATATTGCTTATAGAATTTATGTTCATCGCTAAGACCCAAAATTGCACCCAATTCCGAAAAGGAAATGCGTCTACTAGTGTTAGCTAGACGAAACTCAATATTTTCCCTATTCTCAACTTTTGTCACTTTCAAGGAACTTAAGAATTCCAAGACAAGGGAGGGGTATGTTACTTCCTTCATTTCAAACAATTTCTTTAAACCCATGGCATTGAAAAAGACTCTCATTTGTTCAAGAATACCCAACTTCTCTAAAGCATCTTGGCATATGAATTTTGTGGATTGAATTTGTTTCATAGCAAACTTGACAAATGTATTTCTATGGGAGTCGGAAATGAATGTTACCTCCAGGTAATGCAAGAGTTGATTAATTACCGGAGTAGAGGGTGATGCTTCCATAGAAATTTGTTGAGTTTGTTGCACTTCCAAGTTTGGTGTTGATACCACCATTGCCAAAGCTTTCTTCATTTGTAGAGCTTTTTGCCTTTGAGAGAGAGTTGTAGTCTTTGGTGCCTTTGTTGCCTTTGCCTTTGCTTTTGTTGCTCCCTTTGTTCTTGCCATTTGATGAGCTAACCAAGAAAAAGATCAAAAATCTTCAATTTGTAGAATGCCCAAATCGATTTTGAAAGTGAAAGGCTTTGCCTTTATGAGAACAAAAATCAATTCAAAGGTGAAGATTTTGGTCTTGGTTTTGATTATTAATGAAGATGGAGTGATTGATTTGTTATTTGAAAGATGGTTTGATTTGATTTTGGTGAGTTTTGTTGAGGGTTTTTGTTTTTGAGATGGGGAGGATGAGGGTTTTGGTGGTATGGGTAGTGTTTATGAGTGAATGAATGAATGAATGAAGGTGGGGTGGGTATTTAAAGAACTCGACAATGTTAGGACGCAGGGACAATCCGTGCGGATTAGGCGCAATCCGCTCGGATTCTTCAGCTTCAAATTTTCAAAAATCCCGCCTAGAGACGGGCGGATTCTGGGAATCCGTTCGGATTCTCGAGACAAGACGGGCGGATTTCACTTGAGACGGACGGATTCTTGTCCGTAGATTTTCTTTGTTTTTCTTCACCGCAAGACGGGCGGATTGTCCACGAGACGGACGGATTACGTGAGACGGGCGTCTTTCCGAATCCGCTCGGATTCTTCAACGATCAAGAATTTTGCGTTTTCAGCTCAGCCCAAGACGGGGCGTCTTCTCGCAGGACGCTCGGATCCTCTGTAGACGGGCGGATTCTGGGGAATCCGCTCGGATTGGTCCTTGTGTACACGGATTCAGGTCCATCCGTGCACCAACGCATTCCCTTATCATTCTTTCTTTCAAATCTTGTGTTCTTCATTGTGGGGCACTACTAAGGCATGAATAGCCTAGGCAATTTCCATCCCCACACTAAGGTAAATCACTACACATTAATTAAAATCATTAGTCCCTCCCTCACTTCTCTCTTTTCATGACAATTATTTTGATCAAAGTAAAAATAAATCCAAAAATGACAAAAATGCAATGCAAAAATTAAATGTAAGTTAGGGAGTTAGAAATATTTACAAATGGTGGTTTAGGGAGGACTCCACCAAACTCTCATTCTTGATGAGATGTCAAGGAGGCATGTTCAAGGTGTTGTTGATGTTGCTCAACACCTCGAAGAAGTAATTAAAAGCTTGTTCGTTGTTATGGTAGAGGTCCTCAATAGACCGTGGTTCTTGTTGTTGATCATGATCGATGGCATGCCCAATGTAGGGATTAAAGATCCCTTCAAATTCGTCGTCCCAAAGACCACAAACTTCATTGAGTTGATCATTGAAAATCTCTTGCTTGGATGGAGACAACTCTCCCGAATTCTTCTTTTGGCCAATGAGGCCATCATCTTCTTCCTTGGTTGATTTTGATGAGCTTTGCAAGCTCTCCTTGTCACAATTCACTTGCTCTTTGAATGGAGCATCTTCAACTTTCTTCCTCCATTGGAGTTCCGATCTCTTCTTCTCATCTTTCCTAGCTATAATGATCAATCATGAAACATGGCTCATGCAAACGAGGAGCTCTCATGGTCTTGTCAAGATTAAAAGTTATGCTTTCATCTCCCACTTCTAGAGTGAGCTCTCCATGCTTCACATCAATCACCGCACCAGCGGTGTGTAGGAAAGGTCTTCCTAAGATGATTGGAATGTTGGAATCTTCCTCCATATCAACAATGACAAAGTCCACCGGGATGAAAAACTTCCCGATTCGCACGGGGACATCTTCCCATATCCCTAGCGGTGTCTTCGTCGATCTATCGGCCATTTGAAGAGTGATATTGGTACATTTAAGCTCTCCCATTCCCAACCTTTTACTTACCGAGTATGGCATGACACTCACGCTAGCCCCTAGATCACATAAGGCTTTGTTGATCGTTGTGTCGCCAATGGTACACGGTATTGAGAAGCTTCCCGGATCCTTTAACTTTGGAGGTGAACTCCCTTGAAGTATGGCACTACTCACCTTAGTGAAGGCGATAGTCTCAAGTTTCCGGATCGACTTCTTCTTTGTGAGGATATCTTTCATGTACTTTGCATAGGCCGGAACGTGATTGATTAATTCCGTGAAAGGAATTGAGACTTCTAAGTTCTTCACAATTTCCATGAACTTTCCAAGTTGATCATCAAATTTAGGCTTGGCTTGACGACTTGGAAAAGGAAGTCTAATCACAATGGGCTCCTTTTCTTTGGCTTTATCTTCATTTTTCTTTGAACTTTCTTCTTTTGATGATTCCCCTTCTTTGGGACTTTGCACCACAACTTCATTCTCACTAGCTCTCACAACTTCATCCTCAACTTGCTCCTTCGGTGCTTCATACCTTGTACCACTTCTCAAGTGAATGGCACTAACCGTTTCATGTCTAGGGGGATTACCTTGAGGTGGTAATTGCCCCTTTTGTCTTTGTGAGCTCGAAGATGCTAGTTGGGTCAATTGTGTTTCCAACATCTTGGTGTGAGCTAGAATGTTGTTGATGGTGGTGTCTTTTGCTTGGCTATCTTTTTGCATTTGGGTGAAAAATTCTTGTTGATTCTTTTGCATTTGAAGGACCGCTTTTTGGACATCAAAACTTTGGTCATTGTGGTGATTGTATGGATTTTGATTTTGGTAACCTTGGTTTTGATTGAAAAAGGGTCTTTGGTTTTGATTTCTCATGGGTGGTGGAGTGTATGTTGTTTGAGGGTTTTGGACATTTTGGCTTTTGTATGAGAGATTTGGATGGAATTTGGTGTTTTCATTGTAAAAATTTGAATAAGGGGTACCGCTTTTGTAAGCTTGGAAAGCATTGACTTGCTCGGTTGTTCCCCTACATTCACTTGAGTCATGACCTAAGGTTCCACAATTCTCACATATCCCGCTTGGGATTGATGAGGATGCCGTCATGGCATTGACATGGTGCTTTGATGATTTTGAGCTTTCCTCAAGTCTAGCCATAGCTTGTTCAAACTTCAAGTTGATTGTGTCAATGTGAGCACTAAGTTGAGCACCCAATTGAGTAACGGTGTCCACTTCATACTTTCCTCTAGTAGCCTTGCGAGGCCTACTATATTGCGAATTATGGACCGCCATTTCCTCAATCTTGTTCCATGTTTGATTGTCATCAACTTCGGTGAACATTCCATTTGATCCCATATTGAGAATGTTCCTTGAATCTTCATATAAACCATTCCAAAATTGTTGCACTAAAAACCATTCGCTAAGTCCATGGTGAGGACATGAGCGACAAATACCTTTGAACCGCTCCCAAGCTTCATACAAAGATTCTTCATCCCTTTGCTTAAAACCCGTAATTTGAGCTCTTAGCATATTGGTCTTTTCCGGTGGGTAGAATTTTTTGTAGAAAGCTAGAGCTAGCTTCTTCCAAGAATCTATTCCAAGGGTGGCCTTATCAAGGCCCTTCAACCATTGCTTTGCGGTGCCGATTAACGAAAAAGGAAATAAGACCCATCTTATTTGGTCTTGAGTCACGCCCGTTTGAGAGATAGCTTCACAATAATCACAAAATGTTTCCATATGAGAATGAGGGTCCTCACTAGGCATTCCCCCGAATTGGCTCCTCTCAACTAGTTGGATGAAGGCGGACTTGGCAATAAAGTTTCCGGTAAGATGTTGTGGGGTAGGAGTACCGTTTGGTAGATCCTCCTCGGTGGGTATAGAGTGAGACGAGAATTTAGGCATTGTAGGTGGATTTTGTGTGGTATTGTTTAATGGGTTCTCTTCTCCTTCTATTGCGAAAGGATTGACAAACTCACTAGTGGGTTGAACAACTTCACCAACACCTCCCAAATTCCTCCTAACAAGTCTCCTATTATTCGTCAAGGTTCTTTCGATTTCACGGTCAAAAGGTAACAAATCTCTTTGTATCCTTCTAGACATGCAAAATATCAAACAACTCAAAAACAATTAGGACAAACCTTGAGGAGTTTTACTTCCCAAGGTGAAAAAGACACAACTAAAAACAATAAAAGAAATCTTAAATCAATTAAACACCGTCCCCGTCAACGGCGCCATTTTTGATCGGAGCCATTTGGTGTTCACAATTAAGCATATGTGGTCGTTGGTCAATGGTCGATACAAAACACAATTTATACTTCACAAACAACTCTACAATTAGTAAAGAGGCAAGTAAAGGTCGGATCCCAAGGGACGGGTATTGAAATGAAGATTCTATTGTAACTAGCGGTGTCTAGGGGTGTCACAAATTGGGTTGATGTAGAAGGTTACTAAACTAAAATAGCAATGAAAATAAACTATCAAGGTAAATGAAATAAGGGTGTAAACAATTGATTAAAAGCACTAGGGTGTCATGGGTTCATAGGGGAATCATGGGATATGATCATACAAACATGTTCTCAAATTATAAGCAAGCAATTATTGTTGTGATGGATTGAGTTGGGTTATATCTTACAATCCTAGGAAAGTTTGGGTTCCGGAGCCGAATCTCTTGGATTGTACAACACCTACAAGTCGACTTAATCTTCCCTACTTAACACATGCATGGTCTAACAAGACTCGAGTTGGGTTATGTCTTACAAGTCAAGTTGAAAGGATAGAAGATGATAGTAAATGCAAGGATTCATAGGCTTAGCATTTCATCAAATATAACATGTGCATGCATTAAGATCAAAACAAGCAAGCAAATAAGATATGAAAGCATATTAATTTAAGCATGAATCATTCCCCATGTTGGTTTCCCTAATCACCCATTAAACCCTAGCTAAGAGACTACTCACTCATTATCATATTGATCATGCTAGAAAGGTTGTCAATCATACTAACATAATGAAACATGATGAATAAATGAAAGTAATTAGCAATAATTAAAAAGGGATTAAGAGATTATACCTACTAATGATTCCAATAATAAAGCAAGAATAATAGAAGTACTTGAATCCTAGATTGAGAGGTTGTCAATCTCCCAATAATAACCCAAATAATCTTCAATTACCCAAAATAAAGTAAGAACAAGAGAGAGATTAAGGAACTAAAACTTGGATTAAAACTTGATTAATATTTGATTACAATATTGAAGAGAGATTTGATTGATATTAACTACACTAATTATTGATAAGAAGAACATGCTCCTCTAATTAGACTAATGGGGTATTTATAGTGAGAATTAGGGAGGATGCATTAGGGTTAACTAAGGGCTAAACTAGTAATTACACTTTTTAAGTTGAGCAAGGAGCCTCCAGGATTGTCCGAGAGAAGGGCTTCTTCATTTCGTAGCTTGAAGAACGAAATCACCGTGGCTTTGTGATCCGTGCGGCCGGGCCGGAGTCGGACGGCCGGATCTGGGGTGGACAATCCGAGTGGATCAAGGAACAAGACGCACGGATCGGGCATGGGCAATCCGAGCGGATTCCCCGGTGAGGACGCTCGGACGGGCGAGGACGGACGGATTCTCTACAATCCGTTCGGATTGTAGCTCAAGACTTTCCTTCTTCTTTTTCTTCCCTTTTCTTCATGAATTCCTTGGGGATTTCCTTGGGGACTCAAGGATCCTTTTCTCAACAATGCTCTTCTACTATGCTATGTACAAAGGCCTTCTAGTCTTGTCTCTCCTTGATGCTTGGTCATTGAATATGATCAATTTAGCCTTGTTTTGCCATGAAAATGCAAGATTCTTACTCCTTTCCTACCAAGGGATCAAAATCTCAAAGAATATGCAAAACAAAGATCTAAAGATAAGAAATGACCCAAATAGGCACTAAAAAGCATAGAAACAATGGTAATTCGGGGGCTAAATATGCGCCAATTATGGTCGCATCACCTTGGCACTCTATCGAGTAGGTGGCACTCGATCGAGTACGTGACTTACTCGATCGAGTAAGTCGGTTATCGGGTGATTTGCGACGGGTTTGTTAATAGTGCGGATTAATATATAATACTCCATCATCTTTTTCCTAAACACTTTTACAAACCTAAAAATACAAAAAGGAGAGATTTCAAGTTACGTTGTTCAATTCATTCGCATTATTGGCAAATCCCGGAGCTAGAGGTGTCGGTTTCCTTTGTCCTTTATACCATTGTGATCCTTGCGTCAAGGGTAAGTTCTACGTATCTTTTTTATAGCAATTGGTTAATGTTGGTTAAACCATAATTTTGGGAATTGGGTATTTTTATGATTGTATTGTTATGGTAGTAATTGTATGAATGTGTGTATAGGTGGAGGGTCCGTAGAGGAGAGGTTTTGAGAAAACTGCTAGATCGTCTGATTCTGTGATTGCATTCCAGGTAGGGTTTTCCTACTCGGTATTAATTACATGATGTGTGTGGTGGTTGTATTCTTATTATTGATTTATCATACTGCTGGTGTTTGAGACGGTTGTTGAATAATATCGTTGATTGTTGTTGTATCTGTCTGTGATCTTCGGGGTGCGTCCCTGGCTGAGTGGAGTCACTTGCGGGAGTGACTTCACGCCCTTGATTCGCCCTCTGTGGAACCCGCCACAGAGGGGATGTGCACATTAATGAATATGGGTTTATCGCTCGATGGAGATTAGCGGGGCTTAGGTGGGAACGGTTGCGGTCCCCCACTGGCGGTGTGGAGTATCTGTTGCGATGGGTACTCTGGCAGGACTACACACTTTAGTATGTAGTCAGTTGTGTGGAGATTGATTATGGAGGTTGGGTTTTGATGTGACGATTGAGCTGTTTGACATTTGTTTTATTGTGATTTGTATCGTGTAATTAGTACTGACCCCGTTGTTTGTTTTGTAAAACTGTGGTGATCCATTTGGGGATGGTGAGCAGTTATTGAGCAGGTTTGATACGATGCTTTTGGGCTAGCTGGGATGAGTCATCACTTGGCATTAGAAGAGTCTTCCGCTGTGTCAGACGATGTCTGTAGTTGTTCAGTTTTGCCAGTAGACAGTTTTGGTTTTGGATTGTATTTCATTTAACAGTTTTGGTTTGAGACATGTAATCACTTAAACTATATTTAATTTTAAAGTACGTTTCTTTATTGTCTTATGATATTCATTGCCTCGGGTAACCGAGATGGTGATGTTCCTATACGTGAGTGGTCCTGGTAAGGCACTTGGAGTATGGGGGTGTCACAAAGTGGTATCAGAGCGACGATCCTGAAATCTGTAACCAATGAATCTAATAAACACAGGGAGTCAAATTAAAATGAACCCGGGGTAGAAGTTGTAGGAGCTAATGCAAAGGCTTGGGAGACGTCCTAAAGTCGCGAACTCGCCCTGTAATTTTGAACCGGTCACATGGGATACGTGTCGGGATCGTATGTGTTATCTTCTGGTTTGTGTATCTATAAAGTAACATGTGGTGTGAATTGATGGATGTATGAATGTGGAGGATTGGAGGTATGGAATAGAAGTTGAAAGATATGTGATTTATATGTTGGATTGGATGAAGGCATGTTGTTTGTTTTATAATGTGGCATATTAGTGATATGAAGCAAAGTTATTATGCTGAGTATATAAAGTGCTGCGTTTATACGTATGAATCGTTGTTGTTGTTATGTTAATAATATGAAGCTTGTATTATATAGTGGGAAAGGAAAGTTAAGCATGCGGGTAGTTGTACGAGTCTGCATGACTCGATCGAGTGGGGGGCACTCGATCGAGTAGGTGAGAGGCTCGATCGAGTGGGTCTGACTCGATCGAGTGGGTAATTTTGTGTTTTCTGGGCAGAAGTGTGTTTTTGGGCACTCGATCGAGTAGGTAGAGGCACTCGATCGAATGGGGTCAGCTCGATCGAGTGGCTTGTCAGCTCGATCGAGTGTGTTTTTGAGCAGAGGTCTGATTAGGTCTAAAGTCGAGGCACTCGATCGAGTAGGTGGGGCACTCGATCGAGTGGCCTCAACTCGATCGAGTGGGTGTTGGTACTTGATCGAGTGGGTTTTATACAGGTCGTATGCGAGTTTTGGGTTATAGTATGAGTGTTTATGTCTACATTTTCTTATATAGTTACAAGATGCCGCCAAAGAAAACCGCCTTGTATGCTAGAGCTGAGAGCATGAACATTGAAGACATAATAAAGATGTTAGAGCACCAAGATGCTCTTCCGGAAGCTTTGAAGAGAGTGGGAAAGGATAAGGAGGTTGATCACTCCAAGATCAGCATCCATATAGCGAGGTTCAATCCGAAAGAATATAAGGGAACTGGGGAGCCAATTCTTCTGGATAATTGGTACAGGGAGATGGAGAATATCCTGAAGTTAGTTCACTGCCCGGATGAGTTGAAAGTGGAACAAGCTGCGTTCTACTTGAGGGAAGCGGTAGGTGAGTGGTGGGATAAGGTCAAGGTGAGTGCTAGGGAGATGTATATGAAGCAGGGACTACCTGCAATACCTTGGGATGAGTTCAGAAGAGCCATGAGACGCGAGTTTGTGCCGGAACATGTGAGGAGTAAGCTGGGGGAGGATTTTGATGAGTTTAAGATGACATCTGATATGACGGTGGCTGAGTACTACCGTAAGTTTAATGAGAAGTGTAACACCCCCATACTCCAAGTGCCTTACCAGGACCACTCAGGTATGAGGATGTCACCATCTCGGTTACCCGAGGCATGATAATCATATGACAATGAAGAAACATACTTTATTAAATAAGTTTAAGTGATTACATTACAAAACCAACTGTAAGCAAAATACAACTGTTCTCAAACTATAAACCAACTGAAAGGAACTGTTCTAATAAACACAAATGAAGACTAAAGACTCGATATGTGATGACTCCATCCCCACTAGATCCCACGCGTATCCAAGATATACCTGCTAAAACCGCTCGCCACCACCCCCGAATGGATCACCACGTTTTTAAAACATTTAAACGGGGTCGCACTAATCACACAACTTATATATATATATCAATAATAAGACAAACAGACAATGAAATCACACACACACACACCACCAACCAATCCCCATCATCTCAATATCGACCGTCCACTGGACTACCGCCACAGCTGGGGGACCGCACCGTTCCCACCTAAGCCCCGCTCATCATACCGAGCGATAACCCTGTCCCATTAATGTGCACATCCCCTTCCGTGGCGGGTTCCACGAAGGGCGAAACTAGGGCGTGAAGTCACTCCCGCAAGTGACCCCACTCAGCCGAGAACGCATCTCGAGAGCCATAGACAATCAATCACAATCACAATCACAATCACAATCATCATATCAAATAACTAACTACAGCACATCACCAATATCCCATTATGGGACTAATACGAGTAGAAATCCTACCGGAAAGCACAACAAGCGGACGGTATCTCTACAAATTTGTATCAAAAAGGCTCTTCTACAAAACCTCCTCCTATCATACAAACATACAAACACTACCGAATCACAATCTACACAAAAACCCCCAAATCCCTAAATTAGGGTTTAACCAAATTAAAGGAAATACAATAAAAAGGGTACATAGATCTTACCCTCTACGCAAGGAACTCAACGGTACGAACAACGACAAGAACTGACCGTCTGAACTCCGGAAATTGCTAAGAATGCGATTAAGAAGATGGACTGACTGCTTTCTCTCTTAAACAGGGTTTTAGGTTTTGCAAAAGTGATTTAAAACAATGACGATTATGTTTAAATACCTTAATCGCATAATTAACAAAACCCGAGAAAACTCCCCGTAAAACCGGACACTCGATCGAGTACCCAAGGTACTCGATCGAGTACCCCCTTACTCGATCGAGTACCCAAGGCTACTTGATCGAGTACCCCCTTACTCTATCGAGTACCTAAGGCTACTTGATAGAGTACCCCCTTACTCTATCGAGTACCTAAGGCTACTTGATAGAGTACCCTACAGGTCAGAAACTTTTCTAAAACGCAACTTACCCTTACTCGACAGAGTAAGGCCTACTCGATAGAGTACCCCAAGACTTATAAATACGGAGTATTACAGTCTTCCCTCCTTAAAAAGAACTTCGTCCCCGAAGTTCAACCCATACTCTAAAAACAACCATACTAACTCGACCCAGACACAACAACATAACTAAGAACTCAACAACTCGACCAAACATAAAACATGAACTCTTAACACCCACTCCACCAACTATGTTTACTTCCTTAACATGACTCACGATATCGCATCCACCACATATATATCTCTCACGACACCAACTTCATACATAACCAACCACCATCCACTAACACTGCTAGCTCCATAATATCATCCACTATCAAATCCAAAATCAAGACACTCCTAGACATCAAACGGAATGTTACATTCTACCACCCTTAAAAGGAACTTCGTCCTCGAAGTTTACTCGACTCATAACATCATCCTCCAACTCAACATTATATAAAATATTCCCACACTCAAAGCATCACACTACTACAAGCACGGCCATGGCCTTTTATAAGTATTATCCACAAAACAAATCCCTCCTTTACGCTACGCTAACACTCTACTTCCAATTATATTACCGCATGCACCACCATGAAACTCTCTTTTATTGCATTCTACTCCTCTTAAGACAAATGTTACGTCCTCGTAACTCACTAATACTAAATCCTAGATATATCTTTTCATAATCCTCATCACCGTCGCATGTCAAAGATAACCACCTATAATCTAAACACTCGCCATGCACCTACCCAAGGCTCACTTACTTAAACAACTCTCATACTTCACTTCTCTCGTCACACCACCTAACCTATACCACAAAATCCTTAATTTAACCCAAAACTTCACTTGTTCCCTATTACCGCAACATGACACACCTCTCTATATAAACTACATAAAACTCTTACCACCAAAAGCATAACTCACGATCCACACTTGTTACGTACACTCACACTAGATCCTCAAGTTCCTTTCTTTTATTACCGCAAGCCTCATACATAACTTAACACGACACTAATTCCCCCAACACCCTACACTCACTGTCCCAACAAAAGATTATGAACTACCTGCCGCTTTCAGATCATTACTACACATGTTCTACGAATCACTTGCCATTACCATGTCCACTAAAACCTTATCTAGAACAAGATCAAAATTACTGTAACAACCTCTCACAACCGTGTCCCATCAACAGAATATCACTATACCATGACAACAACGAAAACATATTCAACTCTATTTCATATCATACTCTACCTCATTCTTAACTTAACCTGGTAAAGAAAACATCAATAAGCAAGACAACTGTCTACATGTTCAACCAAAACTCACAAAGAACATCAGCAAACAAAACAACAATCTATGTATAACTGGTATGCACTTTCGAAAACTCGTATCATAATCATCCCGCCTACTCCACCACAACCGGTGACGGCATCACAACACCGCCACCAACAAATTACACCGTAGTGCGAAAATACCCGCATCACAACACTAAATATCGAGCCCGGATCACCACCCGAGGCACCCCAACCACATCGATAGACATCACAACTACATACAATTCCATAAATACGACTTTAAATAACCTTTCTGGACAAGAAAACTTACTCAAATCCACTTTACTCAATCACAACGCAACATATTATATGAATAAACAGATAAGCATCTCATGAACATCATCTCTACCATTTCACGGAATACACATGTGTTATTAATACACATAAAATTATAACTAGCCATGTCAAATTAATCAAATTATTACCTTTTTGGATATCATTCAATTAAACTACCGTGTCCAACATATATATTACAGAACATTCATAAAACAGCTTTATAATTATCACACCATACCACTTCTTGTGAGGTCAGAACCTCACACAAACATTTACACATATCATAGACCCGTAATCACAACCAACTAGTCAATCCTGACCACGTAAGTTACCACTCAACAAAGGTTACCTGTTGTCCGAGCTTAACTCGCATGCCCCTCATCACATTCTTCCATTCGCATCACCAAGACCTTCCGCCATACATAACCATACAACTAACACTCATTATGAGAAACCACCTCCTAAGACTATGTCTTATACTTCCGACAACCATACTTTTATCAATTCGCCTTTACAAAATCACCTCTTTAGAATTGCCACTTTTCTAATATACCCTTAACCTTAACCACTAGTCAAAGACCATAACACTACCACTGTCCGGACATCAAACCTCTTCACTCATCTCTAAACATCATGATTTCTTTTCTATCTTTGGTTAACATCCCAAACAACGAACATCGAATCCATGAACAAAATTACCTCAACATTCTTCCCAATATTTTCCTTAATTGAATCATCATCCATTTTTCCACCAAAATCTCATATCATGCCGATATTCTACTAACTTCTTACTTTCCTTAATTTCTCGAAACTCATTATTAAACATGTTGTCCTGAAGCTCCCATATAACCATTAACTAACATCCTCATGATAATATCACACATTTCGATGATTCCTTACCTTTATATCACATAACTCCGGTGAATATTTTCCTCGACCTTACTTTTATCCTTCTTTTCTCTTTACACTCAATAATACCAATTAATAGTTCAACTCCTTATTCCTTCTAGCTAACTCTTTAGAAATCCAGTTACCCTTTCGTTGCTCCAAAACTCAAATTCCATTATTTTCTACCGACATCATCCCACTCTTTCTTACCATGGATCGTCTCTTATTATGCTATCACTCACACTTGCCACTAATCTATCCATAGAATCAACGTTTAATGTTCAAACAATTGCATCTCCCTTTTACATCTCTAGAAATCATAATTCATTTAATACCGTTAATTACCCAAGGAAATCACACGGTAGTTTCGTCTCTCGATAACACAAATTTCCAAACTCACCACTACCGCAAATCCACGTCACGACATGTCCCATTAAGTTCGCTATATACCACTATTTCCAAACGACCTTTCATTACATATGTTCTTACTCAACACTATTTCTAACCATCTCCCTCCATAATTTATTATACATCTCAAGTTGCTACTATCCACATCCTTTCTTTCAATCTTTTCATTCTCACGTTCCTTAAACTTACATCATGCCTTGCCCACATTCACTTACATTTTCATTACTCAACATACAATCATGTCACTCATCTCGTCTCACACAACATGCTCTATGCCTCAATTAAGTCTTACTAATCCCAACACATATAAATCATGTCCTCCCCACCGAACTCATACTCATCATAGGTGCCACTCTTTACACCACAAAATTGGGTAACTTACGCGTCAAGACCAACATACATGTAAAACAATGCATAAAGAAGCAAAATAACGCCTTTGAATTAAACATAATATGCAACGAAGTCAAAAGATAAACATATGACCCAAAATAGGGGTCACTAGATCGAAATCTAGCCACTCGATCGAGTAAGGGACTTACTCGATCGAGTAGGTCAAGATCCGAAGCACGTAAAACAAATCACCAGGGCTACTCGATCGAGTAGCTAAGGTACTCGATCGAGTGCCCCTTACTCGATCGAGTACCAAGGATACTCGATCGAGTACCCCAATTCTCAAAGACTGTCCAGTTTTCGTAAAACAGTCATAACTCACTCATTTCTTGGTCGTTTTGGACGTGTGACCTATCGTTAGAATCGTAAAAGAACAAGCTATCACCTCCAATTGGAATCACATTAAAATCATTTACGCATCTCAAGTTATAACAGTTTAAAGACAACTTTGCTGTAATCAGACGACATAATTATTTGATTTTTACTTCCAAACAACTTAAACAACAACCAAGTTAAACGAAAACAACCCAATACTCATGAAACCAGTAGCCCCAATCACATATTATTATTATTTTCGAAAACAACGCAACAACATTCATCATGCACTACCCACATGCTTTTATTCTATAGCCTTTCGTAAGACAAATCATACTCATACATTACAAATCCTATTCCATGTTACTAACATAACAACACTATAAAATAACTTCCATTATATAACCTGCTTAATCCGGAACCATGTTATCATACCACGATGATCCATCATACCACATATTTACCCACCATATACGTTCAACATATTCACCCAGCACATGTTCAATTCATACTCCTAACCTTCTGTACTTTTACTCAACACGACAACAACAACAACATGTATACTTACACATCGCTTTATATATATATATATATATATATATATATATATAGACAAAACACTTTTCCTTACGTAATTATAACATGTCAAATTACATGTATCAATAATTATACTTTCATGCTTTACAATCAACCAACATACAATTCACGTCATTATCATCTTTCATCCATCAATTCATACAATATACTACTACATAAATACACACAGCACACAATAAGCACATAACGATCCCGACACATATCCCATGGTGACCGGTTCAAAATTGTAGGGCGAGTTCGCGACTTTAGGACGTCTCCCAAGTCTTTGCATTAGCTCCTACAACCTTTACCCCGGGTTCATTTTAATTGACTCCCTAGATTCATTAGATTCATTGGTTACAGGTTTCAGGATCGTCGCTCTGATACCATTTGTAACACCCCCATACTCCAAGTGCCTTACCAGGACCACTCAGGTATGAGGATGTCACCATCTCGGTTACCCGAGGCATGATAATCATATGACAATGAAGAAACATACTTTATTAAATAAGTTTAAGTGATTACATTACAAAACCAATCAAGCAAAATACAACTGTTCTCAAACTATAAACCAACCGAAAGGAACTGTTCTAATAAACACAATGAAGACTAAAGACTCGATATGTGATGACTCCATCCCCCCTAGATCCCACGCGTATCCAAGATATACCGCTAAGCAACCGCTCACCACCCCGAATGGATCACCACGCTTTTAAAACATTTAAACGGGGTCGATTAATCACACAACTTATATATATATATCAATAATAAGACAAACAGACAAATTTAACCGTCACACACACACACACACCACCAACCAATCCCCATCATCTCAATATCGACCGTCCACTGGACCACCCGCCAAAGTGGGGGACCGCAGCCGTTCCCACCTAAGCCCCGCTCATCATACCGAGCGATAACCCTGTCCCATTAATGTGCACATCCCCTTCCGTGGCGGGTTCCACGAAGGGCGAAACTAGGGCGTGAAGTCACTCCCGCAAGTGACCCCACTCAGCCGAGAACGCATCTCGAGAGCCATAGACAATCAATCACAATCACAATCACAATCACAATCACAATCACAATCACAATCACAATCACAATCACAATCATCATATCAAACAACTAACTACAGCACATCACCAATATCCCATTATGGGACTAATACCGAGTAGGAAATCCTACCCGAAAGCACAACAAGCGCATTTGTATCTACAAACAGTATCAAAAGGCTCTTCTACAAAACCTCCTCCTATCATACAAACATACAAACACTACCGAATCACAATCTACACAAAAACCCCCAAATCCCTAAATTTGGGTTTAACCAAATCAAAGGAAATACAATAAAAAGGGTACATAGATCTTACCCTCTACGCAAGGAACTCAACGGTACGAACAACGACAAGAACTGACCGTCTGAACTCCGGGAATTGCTAAGAATGCGATTAAGAAGATGGACTGACTGCTTTCTCTCTTAAACAGGGTTTTAGGTTTTGCAAAAGTGATTTAAAACAATGACGATTATGTTTAAATACCTTAATCGCATAATTAACAAAACCCGAGAAAACTCCCCAGAAATGACACTCGATCGAGTACCCAAGGTACTCGATCGAGTACCCCCTTACTCGATCGAGTACCCAAGGCTACTTGATCGAGTACCCCCTTACTCTATCGAGTACCTAAGGCTACTTGATAGAGTACCCTACAGGTCAGAAACTTTTCTAAAACGCAACTTACCCTTACTCGACAGAGTAAGGCCTACTCGATAGAGTACCCCAAGACTTATAAATACGGAGTATTACAAGAAGTCCAGATACGCTGAGGATATGGGGGGTGAGTGAGGAGAATCTAGCTTTGAGGTTTGAAAAGGGGTTGACCCCTAAGATTATGGAGAAGCTACCGGTGGGAGTTGTTACAGATGTTAAGGAAGTCTATGAGAGAGCTGGGTGGGCTGAGAGGTTGGTGGAGATGACCAGGGAGAGGGGTGTTGAGAAGAGTAAGGCTAAGAGCGAGGGTGGTGGTAAATCCAACTATAAGAAGGGTAACCACACTCAGGCGAGAGCATATTCATCTGGCTCGGGGTTTAGTGCTGGGGATTCATTTGGGCGTGGTCGTGGGAGTAGTAGCAGTAGCTGGGGAATGACTTGTTTTAACTGTGGCGGTGTGGGCCATAAGAGATATGAGTGCACTAGTGCGGTGAGTGGGGGTTTCCAGAGGCCGTTATAGGGGAGCTTTTCACAAGGTCCTGCACAGAGTTATGCAAGTAACAGACCGGCTGGGTCATGGAACAACAGGGGAGGTCCGAACAACGGTGGGGGCAACCACAATGGCGGTAATTCTTATCAGAAACCAGCTACGAATACCAACAACAACCAGGGGTCGGGTGCTAAGCCGACTACCTCAGCTAGTACTGTCCAGGGAGGTGGGCAGAAAACCAGTGGCAAACTGTTTATGATGGAGAAGAAAGTAGCCGAGGACGACGCTCATGTTATCACTGGTACATTTCATGTTAATGGTGTTTATACCTTTGTTTTGTTTGATTCGGGAGCGTCACAGTCGTTTGTATCTTCGAGTTATGTTAAACAGTTGGGTTTGAGTGAGTATGAGTCTCTAAGAGAGGAAGTTTTTATACCTTCGGGGGAGTCTGTATCTTGTGGGAGGTTTTATAGGGGTGTGTCCATGATAGTTGGGCAAGTTGATCTTCCTGTAGATTTGTTGGAGTGTCCTTTAGATGGGTTTGAGATGATAGTCGGGATGGATTGGTTGGGAAAGTACAAAGCTAAGATAGATTGCCATCAAAAGAAAGTTTCTTTGAGAGGTCCTAAGGGAATTAGTGTGTCTTATCGTGGGTTTGTTGTCAAACCCAAAGTTAAGTTGATTGTGGCTATGACCTTGAAGTCCTATCTGAGGAAGGGGTGCCCGTTGATCTTGTGCCATGTAAGGGATCACAGAGTGGAGAGTTCGACAGTTGAGCAGATACCAGTTGTGGGAGAGTTTCCATATGTCTCTCCAGAGGAGATTTCGGGGTTGCCACCGAAGAGGGAGATAGATTTCGGTGTTGAGCTGAAACCGGGGACGGGGCCAATCTCTAAGACACCGTACCGGATGGGTCATAAGGAGTTTGAGGAGCTAAGGAAGCAATTAGATGATCTGATTGAGAGGGGATACATTAGACCTAGTGTATCACCGTGGGGAGCACCAGTTCTGTTTGTGAAAAAGAAAGATGGGAGCCAGAGGTTGTGCATAGATTACAGGGAGCTGAACAGAGTGACGGTGAAGAACAAGTATCCTTTACCAAGGATAGATGATTTGTTTTATCAGTTGAGTGGTGCAGCAGTCTTTTCTAAGATTGATTTGAGGTCGGGTTACCATCAGGTGAAGATTAGAGAGGAGGACATACCAAAGACAACTTTCACGTCGAGGTATGGCCATTATGAGTATGTGGTGATGCCGTTTGGGTTATCTAATGCACCAACTGTGTTTATGGATTTGATGAACCGGGTCTTCAGTCAGTTTTTGGACAAGTTTGTGGTGGTTTTCATAGATGACATCTTATTCTTTTCTAAGACTAAGAAGGAGCATGAAGAGCATCTGAAGATTGTGTTGCAGACCTTGAGGGAACATGATTTGTATGTCACGTTGTCCAAGTGTGAGTTCTGGTTGGAGGAAGTTGCTTTTCTGGGGCATGTGATTTCAAAGAAAGGGGTAGTTGTGGATCCTGCAAAAATTGAAGCAGTTACCAAGTGGGAAGCACCAAATAATGTAGCTGAGATCAGAAGTTTCTTGGGTTTAGCAGAGTATTATCGACGGTTCGTGAAAGATTTCTCCAAGATAGCTAGACCTATGACAACTTTAATGAGGAAAGAGAACAGGTTTCGTTGGGATGAAAGTTCTGAGACGGCATTCCAAACATTAAAGGAGCGTTTGACCATAGGTCCAATCTTAGCATTACCTGAAGGGAGTGAGAACTTTGAAGTGTATACAGATGCTTCAAAGAATGGGTTGGGATGTGTGTTGATGCAGAATGGGAAAGTGATTGCCTATGCTTCTAGGCAATTGAAGCCTTATGAGGAGAATTACCCTACACATAATCTGGAGTTGGGTGCAGTTGTGTTTGCTCTTAAGATTTGGAGACATTACCTATATGGGACGACCTTTAAGGTATTTTCAGATCACAAGAGTCTCAAGTACATCTTCACTCAAAAGGAGTTGAACATAAGACAAAGGAGGTGGATGGAGTTGATTGGCGATTATGACATGGATATTATCTACCATGAAGGGAAAGCCAATGTGGTTGCAGATGCTTTGAGCAGGAAGAGTGTGAATTCTTTGTGCACAGCTATATCTTTGATGAGATTGAGAGATGAGGTGGGGAAGTTCGGGATTCATATGATCCAGAAAGGGGATGCTATGGGAGATTTGACAGTGCAGCCTAACCTTTATGATGATATTCGCGGTAAACAGGTGTTGGATCCTAAGATTATGGAGTGAAGAGTTGGAGTAGAGAAAGGGACAGTGTCAAGATTCTCTATTCATGCAGATGGTAGTCTGAGGTTTGATGGGAGGTGGTGTGTCCCTAGTGATGAGGAGCTGAAAAAGATGATCATGACAAAGGCTCATTGCACACCATACTCGGTACATCCAGGCGGTGACAAACTATATAAGGATTTGAAGAAGACTTTCTAGTGGCCTGGGATGAAGAAACAACTGAGTTCGTGGCTCGTTGCTTGACATGTCAGGGAGTGAAAGGGGAGCAGCGTCGACCACAAGGTAAGATTCAGTCTCTTGAGGTACCTGAGTGGAAGTGGGAGTCCATTTCTATGGATTTCATTGTGGGTTTACCGAAGAGTCAACAAGGTAACAACATGATATGGGTTATTGTGGATCGACTGACCAAGTCAGCTTATTTTGTGCCAATGAAAGATACATGGACTAAGGCACAGTTAGTTGTGACCTATCTGAAGAATGTGGTGAGATTACATGGGGTGCCTAAAGATATAGTGTCTGACAGAGATTCGAGGTTTATTTCACGGTTTTGGAAAGAGTTGCAGGAGTCTTTGGGAACTACCTTGAAGATGAGTACATCATTTTATCCTGCGACAGATGGTCAGACAGAGAGGCAAGACTCTAGAGGATATGTTTCAAGCTTGTGTTATGGATTTTGGTGGTAGCTGGGAACAGAGGTTAGATTTGATTGAGTTTTCTTACAACAACAGCTATCACACCAGTATTGGCATGGCGCCGTTTGAGGCTTTATATGAGAGGAGATGTAGGAGTCCGATTTGTTAGGACGATAGTGTTGAGGCAGTAGTATTGGGACTAGAGATGGTACATGAGATGGTAGAGTAGATTAAGCTGATCAGACAGAGGATGAGAGCGGCCCACGATCGAAAAAAGAGTTATGCTGATCTACATCGACGGGATATAGAGTTTCAGGTTAGGGACAAGGTTCTTTTGAAAGTGTCTCATATGCGTGGGGTCATGATATTTGGTAAGAAAGGGAAGTTCAGTCAGAAGTTCATAGGACCGTATGAGATCTTAGACCGTGTTGGAGAGGTTGCTTATCGGTTGGCTTTACCGTCTACTTTGGATAGGGTACATAATGTGTTTCATGTATCTCAGCTGCGTAAGTATGTTAGTGATCTGTCACATGTGTTAGAGGTAGAGAACATAGAGCTGGATGAGTCCTTGTCTTATCTTGAGGTGCCTAAACAGATTCTTGATTGAAAGGTTAGGAAAACTAGACATGGTGAGACAGTGTTGCTTAAGGTTCTTTGGTCTAATCATGAGGTTGAGGAGGCTACTATAATACCCGCCCTTTAAGGGACCCGTTGACCAGCGTTGACCGACCTTGGGAGCAGGTAATAGTCCTTAATGATACGTGCCAGAGTTACCGTGTGCCTTGATTTCCTTTAAATGCGGGTGGTACTCGATAGAGTAGAGGTTAATCGATCGAGTAGCGTGGATACTCGATCGAGTAGGGGCCACTCGATCGAGTACGTTAGTTACTCGATTGAGTAGCGTCTTTTCAGCGAGGGTTTATAATCGTGTTTTCTTAAAATCGCAAATCTTTTCCGCCTCTTTCCTCTAAACCTAGATGTCTTCCCTTCCTCTTCCCTTTACCAAATACCTTCCATGGGAGCCTTTGAGGATGCTTGTGCCATAGGAGTGCATAGCTTGAGTCGGGTAGCAGTTCCTCTGCCGGATTTCCTCATGTAGGTATGTCGTCATCATCATCCGTGTCTTTGTGTTTTCAGTTAGGGTTAGAAGGGTAATGATAGAGGATTGTATTGTGTGTATAGGTGTTGCTTGTTTGCTGGGTATTGCGTGTGTGGTCATGGAATCGTTGCAGTCGCTTAAAGGTAGGTTCGCCTACTCAGTTTCTGTTGATTGTCTAGTGTGACGTTCATCGTTATACCTTGTTGTTGTGTTCATGTGGCTGAGTATATGTGGTGGTTGGTTGGTTGTGTTGTTTCATTGGTTGTTGTATTGCAGATGTTTGTGATTGTTTGTCTCTAGTTCGCGAGGTGCGTCCTCGGCTGAGTGGAGTCACTTGCGGGAGTGGCTTCACGCCCTAGTTTTGCCCTCCGTGGAACCCGCCACGGGAGGGGATGTGCACATTAATGGGACAGGGTTATCGCTCAGTATGATGGGTGGGGCTTAGGTGGGAACGGATGCGGTCCCCCACTGGCAGGGCTGGTCCAGTGGACAGTCAGTGACGGAGATTGATTGGAGTGAGTGTGATTATGTGTGTGTGTTTGGTTGTGGTTTTTATAAATTGGTTATGATTGCTGTGTCTTTTCTCAGTTACTGACCTTGTGTGGTTTATCTTGTTTGTTTTGTTGAGTCTGTCGTGATCCCTTATGGTGAGCAGTCAGTCTTAGAAGGTGTGGTCTTGAAAGGTTGCTGGAGTCATGGCTGGGATAAGTCCTCACGATAATGATAGCAGTAGAATACAGTTGATGGGTTGTATCTTTTGTTTATTAGTTTGGCTGTAACACTTGTAATATAACTGTAATTGTTCTTTTATCGACTTTTGATGATTACTTATCTCGGGCAACTGAGATGGTGATGCCCCTATATGATAAAGAAGGTCTAGTTAAGGCTCCTCGGTATATGGGGATGTCACAAAGTGGTATCATAGCAACGATTTTGGAACCTGAACAAATGAACCTAACGAACGTAGTGAGTCTAATAAAATGAACCTGGTGTATGTATATTGGGAGCCTCAGCCGATGCTAGATTTTGGGTGAGAAGGCGCCCTCATTACAAAATCTTGGCCCCATTGTGCTTAAGCCAGTCACTGGGTATGGGAATGTAGAGTCGGTAATCATGTGTTTAATGTGTATGGTGAGTATGCTAGAGTTGATTGTGGTAGAGTCCCTGTTGAAGTTAGCATGTGCGTAATAGTTAAGTTAGAAGTATATATGGTAAAATTTTGTTGGAACTTATATGTGAGTGGGATGATAACGAGGAACGTGAAAAGGTCTAATACGATAGAAGTATGCGAAAGAGTAGAAATGTGTGATGTGATCTGGAATGTAGTTACGGCTATATTTGCTTCAGCTTGTTAGTAATGGTAGTTTTATACGATTTTATAAGTCCTATAATAGTGTTAATGCTGGTAATTAAAATAGTTATAGAATTGTAATGAGAATTATAAAATGTTAATGGATGAATGTGATACATGTATGGCTGAAAGCTTCCGCGTATGATGTGATTAATTTGAGTAGATTAGTTGTTTAGGTTGAAGCATAATCATGTTGCTAGTACATTTGAATGATGCTGGTCGGACTCACTTGGAGCTTAATATTCGGTTACTTGTCGTTAGGAGCACCTAGACCAAAATAATATTTATATCTCCACAAACAACTCTACTATTAGTAAAGAGGTAAGTAAAGGTCGGATCCCAAGGGACGGGTATTGATGTAGGATTTTCGATTGCAAGTAGCGGTGTCTAGGGGTGTCACGATTTGGGTTGAGATAAGAAGATCACTAAACTAAATAGCAATAAAAGTAAACAAGCAAGATGATTAAAATGAGATGTAAACAATTGATTAAAAGCACTAGGGTGTCATGGGTTCATAGGGGATGCATGGGAATTCATCATACAAACATCTTCTCAAATTATAAGCAAACAATTATTGTTGTGATAGGATCGAGTTGGTTTATATCTTACAATCCTATGAAGGTTTGGGTCCCGGAGCCGAATCGATTAGATTGTACAACACCTACAAGTCGACTTAATCCTCCCTACTCAACTATATGCATGGTCTAATGAGACTCGAGTTGGTTTATATCTTACAAGTCTCATTGAAAAGGTAAGTGATGGGTAAAAAATGCAAGGATTCGTAGGCTCGCATTTCATCAAACATAACATGTGCATAAGTTGAGATCACAACAAGCAAGCAAATAAATTATGAAAACATATTAAATTAAGCATGAATCATCCCCCATGTTGGTTTCCCCTAATTACCCATTAACCCTAGTTAAGGAAACTACTCACTCATTATCAAGTTTAACATGTTAACAAGGTTGTCAATCATATTAACAAGGCAAAACATGATGAATAAATGAAGATGATTAACAATAATTAAAAAGGGATTAAGAGAATTATACCTAATAATGATTCCAAAATAAAGCAAAGAATAATAGAAGTACTTGATGAATGATTAGAAGGTTGTCAATCTCCCAATAATAACCCAAATAATATTCAATTACCCAAAATAAAAGATGAACAAAAGATAAATTAAGGAAATGAGATTTGTATTAAGACTTGATTAGAAGTTGATTACAAGATTAAGAAGAGATTATAATGATATAAATTACACTAAAGATTGATAAGAATATGATGATCAATCTAATTAGACTAATGGGGTATTTATAGTGGGGATTAGGTACACAAATTAGGGTTTACTAAGGGCTTAAATGACGATTAAGTCCTTGAGGAATCGCTCCTCTCAGAAAAGATGTGGGTCTCCTTTTAGCCGGTCTTTCAAAAATATGCGCATCTTTCATGGAGCAAGAAGAGGACGTGTGGGTCTGTAACACAATCCGGGCGCCCGAGGGTCGGGACGAGCGGATTCTCAGGTGGCTGGACGAGCGTCTGGGTAGCTTGGACGAGCGTCCTGAGAGTCTTCTAGACGGGCGTCCGAGTGGTTCGACGAGCGGATTCTGGCAGTTTTGGACGAGCGTCCCGGCTGTTAAGACGCTCGGATCTTGTCCTAGCCTTCCTTTTCTTCTTTTCTTCTTCTCTTCTCCCAACAATCCTCCGGGATTTTGTCAGGGATGCAAGGATCTTCTTCATCATTGCCCATCTACTACAATATGTACAAAGGCCTTCTAGTCTTGTCTTCCCTTTGATGCTTGGTCATTAGATTCGATCAATTTAGCTCTATTTTGCCATAAAAATGCAAGGTTTGCACTCCTCTCCTACCAAGGAAACAAAACCTCAAAGAATACGCAAAACAAAGTACTAAAGATAGTAAATGACCCAAATATGTACTAAAAAGCATAGGAACGAGGCTAATTCGGGGACTAAATATGCTCAAATATTGATCACATCAAATATCCTCAAACCGAACTTTTGCTCGTCCCGAGTAAATAGGTGACAAAACTAGGACCCTTATTTAAACTATCCTACTAATATAGCCGACATGAGACAATTAGCGGGTCTCACTCCGCCCCTTCAACTCACAACAAGACAACCATGAGGTAGGATGCCTTCTTGCAAGGCAAGGTGGGTCTTGCCAAAATGGCGACACATCTAATCATTAAAGCACATAAAATCAAGTAATGGATGCATCTTTAAAAAGAATAGCCACTTTCCTCATCTAAGTGGCGGAAATTATCTAAAGGGGAAGCAATTGAAGGGTACACACTCCTTCATAGATACGATTTCTTCAAACTACTAAGTCTATAAGGATACCAATAAATCACCTCCAAGTTGTGTCAAGCTAGGGTACCTTTGTCCTCAATCGTTAAATGCTTTTGTCAAGAATAGACTCCCTATGGTGTTAGAAACACTGGAAGATTGCGGAATTCCCCTTCTTGCCTAGACAAGAAGAAGGGTCGTCCCCTCTCTACCATGCACAAAAATGGATATGATGGATAAAGGGATCAATACAATTTGAGTTTCATTTTGGGAGTTTGCTTTTTGTTGTTTTTTTTTTCCCCAATTTCTTGTGGCATTTGACATTTGAGAACACTTTCCTTTGCCATTTCTTTGATGTTTGGCATTTCAATACTTGACAATTTTCAACTTTTTGCATTTTCTTTTGAACATTTTCAAAGTCACCCTAATTAGTAACGAGGGTGCCTTATATTTGAAGCATAGGAGTTTTCATTTTTGTTACTCCTCTTTTCTTTTGATGCATTTGCAAACTTTTTGACTTTTCATTTCATTTCTTGAACTCAAATTTTTGAAAAATTTCTTTTTATGCCCATTCCCTTTGATGACAAAATGTATGGTAGAACATGGATGAATGATGGTTGTATGGTTTCAAGGGTCACCTTGGAATAAACGGTAGCCAAGGAGTTATCACACCACAAGGTACTCTTGACTAGGCCTTAATCCATGGGTCAAAGGATACTAATATGACACATCCTAGGGTGTTTTACAAGTATTTTAACTAGCAAAGCCTTAAGAAGAAAAAGCATCTACTAGGGCCTATATACACTTGTCAAGCTTCCCAAGTAGACGGTTTCACAAAATTTTTCTAAATGCAAACTACATGCCATGATGCAACTAACATATATATACATCCTAATGCATATACTTCTACCAACTAGTATGCCAAATAATCTAAATGCAATCCTAAATTCACATTGTTTTTACCGCATCAATTAAAATAAAGCCACATAATCATTAACATAAAGAGGAAAAAGGAGATTGGAAAGATCATACCATGTGGTCTTCAATATCCTCATATCTCGGATGTGGCGTAGTCAATCAATGTGAACAAGGATGAACAAACACATTATATATAACAATATATACAAGACTACACTACAAAGGAAATGAACATGTTTTTGATTTTTCAATTTTTCAAATTTTTTGAATTTTTCGAAATTTTTGATTTTTTTTTTTTTTTTTTGAATAAAAGTCAAGTTAGAATTTCCCATCCCCACACTAGTATGGGCATTGTCCTCAATGGCCAATACGATAGGAAATTATGCAATGAATATGCATGATTTCTAAACTAAATGCAAATTATATTAAGCTATACTACATGATGCATGTGTTTTTGTTATGGCGGAGAGCGTAATTTAAATTAGCTCCCCATGCATATGCATGGACTTCCCCAAACCAAAATAGACATTATTTCTAACGTCTTGAATTTCGGGGTAGTTCATGCACATGGAATGCAATGCATGAAACTAAAGATTGTCATTTGGATTTTACAAGTGGGAACAATAAAAAAGAACACCTTAATGAAGCCAAGGTGTTAGTCCTCCATGTTGCTAGGACTCCTTAAAATGATCAAAATAAAATAAAGAAAACAAAAGAAGTAGACAAACCATAAGAGAGGTGAAAGAATGTAGGAGCCTCCAAGGTTTGCTAATCCTCCATCATATCATCATTATCATCATCTTCCTCCATAGATGTGGAATTATCTCCACTCCCACTTTCACTTCCTTGCTCTTCCTCACTTTCTTCTTCTTGACCTCTTCTTCTTCACCTTCTTCATCAACACCCTCATTATCAACATTCTCCTCATCAACATTCTCCTCTCCACCCGGGCTTTCACCACTAGAGGTGCTAGAAAATAAAACTTCCCTATTCGCCCAACTAGGCAAAGGACATGATGGATCAAGAAGTCCTTGCCTATCTAGATGTAGGAGGGGCGGATATTGGGCCTTGTAAGCATCCACTCTATCATTATAGGCTTGTTTGTGCATTTTCCTCATGAGTAGAGTCATGTAATCATTTCCTACCTCGATATCCTTGGGTTTGAACTCGTGATACTCAAATGGGTAGGGTGGTGTGATAATGGAGAAGGAGGGCTCGTCAATCTCGCCTCTTTGTTGTTGGATAATATACTCGGTCTCCTCGGAGAGTGGAAGTAGGTAGTTTGGTCGGTGAGCATTCAATCGGCAAATCTTTGAAGGCAAGGTGAAGGATCTAGCTTCATTGGTTAACCACTCATATTTGGTGTCAAGAGAATAATGCTTGACCCACTTAAACTTGTGAATCATGGTGTCCATATCAATGAGATGGCCTCCTTTAACCGCCACATAAGTGTTGTCTTTGTTGAAATTTGGGTTAAAGTGCTTGGCCAAATGGGTAACTAGTCCTCCATTTACAATGAAAGCCGTGCCCTCTTTACCACAATCGACATTAAGCCATCGCTCAACCAAAAGTCTTAGAGCATTATATGGCTTAGTAAATTCCCTTCCTATGTTCAAGGACGACTCAAGAAGAATACAATCGAGCTTGGCAAGATGATTAGTGCCATTTCTTGCTGTCAAAGTATTCCCAATGACCTTATGCCATACTCTAATGCCCGGATGGTGGACTAATAGAGCACGACAATCATGAAAGCGCACAAATTTCTTTCCGGAAATTGCCTCCCAAAGAGGAGCGGGGTCATACATGTCGGGGATCTTTGTATATTTCAGGGTATTGTAAGGCCTAAAATCTTACTCAATTCGCCATAAGTGATGCGTCTATCAACATTTTCAAGATGAAACTCGATGTGGGTTCTAGTCTCCACCCTTGTGACTTTCAAGGAACTCAAAAATTCCAAGGTGAGGGAGGGGTATGTCAATTCTTTCATGGTAAACAATTTACCCAATCCCATGGACTCAAAGAAGGTTTTGGTTTGTTCAAGAACACCCAACTTTGTCAAAGCATCTTCACAAATATATTTTGTAGGCATAATGGGCTTCTTAGCAAAGAGAACAAATTTATCCTTATGAGAGTCGGAAGTGAAAATTACCTCCGGATAATTGGATAATTGCTCAATGACCGGAGTTGTTGATGTTGTAGCTTCCACAGGGGGACCTTGTTGAACCTCCAACCTTGCCTCATGGACTACCAATGCCTTTGACAATTGTTTTGCTTGAAGAGCTTGTTGCCTTTTTGAAAGTGTCTTCTTTGGGGGTGCCTTGTTACCTCCTTTAGTTCTTGCCATTCTTGATTACACCAAAGAAAGATTGAAATCTCCAATTTTTAGTTATGCCCAAATCGATTTAAGATGAAAGAATGTTGCTTTGTATCTTAAAATCGACTCAAAAGTTGAAGATTTTGGTGTTTGAATCAATTGTTGTTGCAAAAGGAGTGATTAATTTTTGTTGGAGGAAGTTTGGATTTGATTTTGTTGAATTTGGTTGAGGAAATTTTGTTTTTGTTGATGGAGAGGATGGGGGTTTTTGGGTTTTGGGTAGTGTTGAATGTAGAAGAAATGAAAATGAATGAGGGAACAGGGTTTAAAAGACCCGTTATGTTTGAAACAGCAGGGGAGGACGAGCGGACCAAGGGTCGGGACGCTCGGATTCTTCGTGTTTTGTCTCAGGAAAATACGCCATAGGACGAGCGTCTTTCAGCGAAGACGAGCGGATTTTTCAATTTGAGATGAGCATCTTCCTGGACGGACGCTCGGATTCTGTTACAGGGAGAAACTTTAAAATTCAACAGCAGAAAGACGGGTGTCTTTCCTGTAAGACGAGCGTCCAGGATCAAACATGCGGATTCTCAATTGAGACGCTCGGATTCTGTGTCAGACCAGTTTTTTGAATTCTGCAGCTCTGCCAGACGAGCGAATTGTATCTTAGACGCTCGGATTCCTTGACGACGAGCGGATTCTCCTTTTGGCCGCTCGGATTCTTCCTTGACCACACGGATTCAGGTCCATCCGTGGGTACTATATAACCCGTATCATTTTCATTCTTCAATTCTCGTGTTCTTCATTGTAGGGGCACTACAAAGGCATGAATAGCCTAGGCAATTGCTATCCCCACACTAAGGTAAAGCACTACACATTAATGAAATCATAAGTCCCTCCCTCACTTTTCTCAAAATGATGAATATCTTGATCAAGGCACAAAAATATAAATCAAAAAATGACAAAGAATGCAAGGTAAAAATTGAAATGCAAGTTAGGGAGTTAGAATATTTACAAATGGTGGTTTAGGGAGGACTCCACCAAACTCTCATCCAATTGTGAGATGTCAAGGGGGCATGTTCAAGGTGTTGTTGATGTTACTCAACACCTTGAAGAAGTAGTCGAAAGCTTGTTCATTGTCATGATAAAGGTCCTCAATAGATTTTTGCACTTGTTGTTCTCCGTGATGGTCTTGGTTCATAGCATTACCAATGTAGGGAATGAATATCCCTTCGAACTCATCATCCTAAAGACCGCAAACTTCGTCTACTTGATCACTAAAAATTTCTTGAGTTGATAGAGCCAACTCTCCTTCTTTCTTGTTTTGGCCAATGAGGCCATCTTCTTCGCTTGTCATGGGTGAGCTTTTCAAGCTCTCATTGTTGCTATTTCCTTGCTCTTTTGATGGAGCATCATCAACTTTCTTTTTCCATTGGAATTTTGACTTCTTCCTATCATCCTTCCGGCTATAGTGATCAACCATAAAGCATGGTTCATGCAAACGGGGAGCTCTCATGGTCTTGTCAAGATTGAAAGTTATGGTCTTGTCTCCCACTTCTAGAGTAAGCTCTCTGTGCTTCACATCTATCACCGCACCCGCGGTGTGCAAGAAAGGTCTACCTAGGATGATCGGAATATTGGAGTCTTCTTCCATATCAACAATGACAAAGTCCACCGGGATGAAGAATTTGCCAATTCTCACGGGAACATCTTCCCATATCCCTAACGGTGTCTTCGTTGTTCTATCGGCCATTTGGAGTGTGATGTTGGTACATTTAAGTTCTCCCATCCCTAGCCTTTTACTAACCGAATACGGCATAACACTCACGCTTACTCCTAGATCACACAAAGCCTTGTTGATCGTGGTGTCGCCAATGGTACACGGTATTAAGATGCTTCCCGGATCTTTAAGTTTCGGAAGTGAACTCCCTTGAAGGATTTCACTACTCACCTTAGTGAAGGCGATGGTTTCAAGCTTCCGGATCGACTTCTTTTTCGTAAGGATGTCCTTCATGTACTTTGCATAGGCCGGCACGTGATTGATTAATTCCGTGAAAGGAATCGAGACTTCCAAATTCTTCACAATTTCCATGAATTTTCCAAGTTGGTCATCAAACTTAGGCTTAGCTTGACGACTTGGGAATGGAAATCTAATCACAATGGGCTTCTTCTCCTTGGCCTTTTCTTCACTTTTCTTTGAAACTTCTTCTTTTGTTGGTTCGCCTTCCTTAGAGTTTTGCACAACTCCCTTCTTTGTCACTAGCTTCCACAATTTCATCCTCAACTTGCTTCTTTGGTCCTTCATATCTCGTACCACTCCTCAAGTGAATGGCACTAACCGTTTCATGTCTTGGGGGATTACTTTGAGGTGGTAATTGCCCCTTTTGTCTTTGAGAGTTTGAAGATTCTAGTTGGGTCAATTGAGTTTCCAACATTTTTGTGTGGGCTAGGATGTTATTGATGGTGATGTCTTTTGCTTGGCTATCTTTTTGCGTTTGAGTGAAAAATTCTTGTTGATTCTTTTGCATTTGGAGGACTGCTTTTTGAACATCAAAACCTTGGTCATTTTGTTGATTGTATGGAGTTTGATTTTGGTAACCTTGGTTTTGGTTGAAAAAGGGTCTTTGATTTTTGTTTCTCATGTGAGGTGGGGTGTATGTTGGTTGAGGATTTTGAACATTTTGGCTTTTGTATGAGAGATTTGGGTGGAATTTGGTGTTTTCATTGTAATAGTTGGAATAAGGGGTACCACTCTTGTATGCTTGAAAAGCATTCACTTGTTCATTTGTTCCCCTACATTCACTTTGGTCATGTCCCAAAGTTCCACAATTCTCACATATCCCACTTGGGATTGATGAAGATGCTACCATGGCATTAACTTCAAGTTGATGGTATCAATATGAGCACTAAGTTGAGCACCCAATTGAGTAATAGAGTCCACTTCATGCTTTCCTCCTCTAGTAGCCTTGTGAGGTCTACTATATTGTGAATTATGGACCGCCATTTCCTCAATCTTGTTCCAAGTTTGATTATCGTCAACTTCGGTGAACATACCATTTGATCCCATGTTGAGAATGTTTCTTGAGTCTTCATAAAGACCATTCCAAAATTGTTTTACCAAGAACCACTCGCTAAGTCCATGATGAGGACATGAACGACAAATTCCTTTGAATCGCTCCCAAGCTTCATACAAAGATTCTTCGTCCCTTTGCTTAAAACCCGTAATTTGAGCTCTTAGCATGTTAGTCTTTTCCGGAGGGTAGAATTTTTGTTAGAAAGCTAGAGCCAACTTCTTCCAAGAGTCAATTCCAAGAGTAGCCTTATTGAGGCTCTTCAACCATTGTTTTGCGGTGCCAATTAGAGAAAAAGGGAATAAGACCCGTCGAATTTGGTCTTGAGTCACACCGGTTTGTGAAATCGCATCACAATAGTCACAAAAAGTCTCCATGTGAGAGTGAGGGTCTTCACTAGGCATCCCCCCAAATTGGCATCTTTCGACTAATTGTATAAATGCGGATTTAGTAATGAAATTTCCGGTTAAGTGTTGTGGTGTGGGAGTTCTATTGGGTAGGTTATCTTCGGTTGGTACGGAATGTGATGAAAATTTAGGCATTGTGGGTTGATTTTGTGATTGATTTGGTGGTTGATTTTGTGTTGGGTTCTCCTCACTTTCTCTTGCAAAAGGGTTGATGAACTCAAGAGATTGAATATCTACAACCTCACCAATTCCTCTCAAAGTGTTTCTAGCAAGCCTTCTATTGGTTGTCAAAGTCCTTTCAATCTCGTGATCAATGGGTAACAAGTTACCTTGTGATCTTCTAGACATGCAAAATATCAAACAACTTGAAAACAATTAGAACAAACCTTGAGGAGTTTTACTTCCCCAAGGTAAAGAAAGACACAACTAATAACAATCTAAAAAAATCAAATCAAGTTAACACCGTCCCCGGAAAAGGCGCCATTTTTGGTCGGACTCACTTGAAGCTTAATTTTCGGTTACTTGTCGTTAGGAGCACCTAGACCAAAACAATATTTATATCTCCACAAACAACTCTACTATTAGTAAAGAGGTAAGTAAAGGTCGGATCCCAAGGGACGGGTATTGATGTAGGATTTTCGATTGCAAGTAGCGGTGTCTAGGGGTGTCACGATTTGGGTTGAGATAAGAAGATCACTAAACTAAATACCAATAAAAGTAAACAAGCAAGATGATTATAATGAGATGTAAACAATTGATTAAAAGCACTGGGGTGTCATGAGTTCATAGGGGATGCATGGGAATTCATCATACAAACATATTCTCATATTATAAGCAAGTAATTATTGTTGTGATAGGATCGAGTTGGTTTATATCTTACAATCCTAGGAAGATTTGGGTCCCGGAGCCGAATCGATTAGACTGTACACCACCTACAAGTCGACTTAATCCTCCTTACTCAACTATATGCATGGTCTAATGAGACTCGAGTTGGTTTATATCTTACAAGTCTCATTGAAAAGGTAAGTGATGGGTAAAAAATGCAAGGATTCATAAGCTCGCATTTCATCAAACATAACATGTGCATAAGTTGATATCACAACAAGCAAGCAAATAAATTATGAAAAGATATTAAATTAAGCATGAATCATCCCCCATGTTGGTTTACCCTAATTACCCATTAACCCTAGTTAAGGAAACTACTCACTTATTATCAAGTTTAACATGTTAACAAGGTTGTCAATCATATTAACAAGGCAAAACATGATGAATAAATGAAGATGATTACCAATAATTAAAAAGGGATTAAGGCCCTGTTCTTTCTGGCTTATTTTCAGCTCATTTCAGTTTAGCTCACTTATTCAGATTCGATTCAAATTTCGATTCGATTCAAATTCACTCTATTCGATTCATTATTTCATTCGATTCAGCTCACTCTATTTAGTTTAGTTCATTCATTTCACTCGCTCCATTCATTCACTCACTAAATTCAGCCATTTTCAATTTTGCGAATCTTAAACTTAATAATAATTATTTTTTTTTATTATTATTATTATTATTATTATTATTATTATTATTATTATTATTATTATTATTATTATTATTATTATTATTATTATTATTATTATTATTATTATTATTATCATCATCATCATTAATTTATTATTAATTAATCATCCTCATTATTGTTGTTATTATGAATATTATGGTTATTAAAATCAATAATATTCATATTAATATAATTAATACTATTACTATTATTATTAATAATATGAATATGAATATTAATTAGTAATAATATTATTAATAAGATTGTTAATGTTAATATTACTATTATTAATACCTTTTTCATATACGAACTTTACTATTTCACATACACTTTTTCATAACGTTCTATTTTGTACCCTTTTCACCTAAAACTAAACCAAGTGAACTCTTAAATCAATATTTTTCCCTAAAACTGAATTTAATTGCTCAAATGACTTAAAACTTACAAGATGGATTCTAATTTATCAAATAATAAATTAATTTACTTGTTATCGGTTATTAATATTATTTGTTGAGTTTTAATTAATCAACCAAATTTGATTTATTTGTTAAAGATGAAATTAAGGTATGTCAATTTTTATTTATCTAATTAATTAAATTAGGATTGTTGGTGCTTCGTGATGACTACCTAATCAGTCAAATTAGGATGATAAACGGCTAGACTATGAACATCAATCTAGCAAATTGGTGCTCAATTATTTCACCTAATTAGATTGATGGTGAACTGTGGTTCATGATGGCTACCTAGTTAATCATTCAAATTAGTACAATATTTCCTTTTAATTGGCGGCTATCAAAAAAATCAGAAAATGTTACAAAATTTAGATTAACTGAATTCAATATAAGTTCAAGACACATCAGAGCCCGAACTAAATTTCGACTCGTGACTAATCCATAGATTATTAATATTAATAATATTAATATTAATATTAATATTAATATTAATATTAATATTAATATTAATATTATTAATATTAATATTAATATTAATATTAATATTAATATTAATATTAATATTAATATTAATAATAATATTATTATTATTATTATTATTAGAAGAAGAAGAAGATTAATAATAATAATAATAATAATAATAATAATAATAATAATAATAATAATAATAATAATAATAATTATTATTATTATTAATATTATTATTATTATTGTTATTATTATATTTAGTATTAATATTAATAATATTAATATTATTATTATTATTATTCCAGTTCAATTCACTCAATCGGCTTAGTTCGGCTTCAAATTTCACTCCATTCGATTCGATTCGATTCTATTCAATCTACTCTATTCGATTCAGTTCGCTCGATTCAGTTCTGCTCGCTCCATTCATTCGATTCGATTCAGTTCACTCCATTCGATTCATTTCGATTCGATTCATTCAAAAAAAGCCAGAAAGAACAGGCCCTAAGAGAATTATACCTAATAATGATTCCAAAATAAAGCAAAGAATAATAGAAGTACTTGATGAATGATTGGAAGGTTGTCAATCTCCAAATAATAACCCAAATAATCTTCAATTACCCAAAATAAAAGATGAACAAAAGAGAAATTAAGGAAATGAGATTTGTATTAAGACTTGATTAGAAGTTAATTACAAGATTAAGAAGAGATTATAATCATATAAACTACACTAAAGATTGATAAGAAGATGATGATCAATCTAATTAGACTAATGAGGTATTTATAGTGGGGATTAGGTACACAAATTAGGGTTTACTAAGGGCTTAAATGACGATTAAGTCCTTGAGGAATCGCTCCTCTCAGAAAAGATGCGGGTCTCCTTTTAGCCGGTCTTTCAAAAATATGCGCATCTTTCATGGAGCAAGAAGAGGACGTGTGGGTCTGTAACACAATCCGGGCGTCCGAGGGTCGGGACGAGCGGATTCTCAGGTGGATGGACGAGCGTCTGGGTAGCTTGGACGAGCGTCCTGAGAGTCTTCTGGACGGGCGTCCGAGTGGTTGGACGAGCGGATTCTGGCAGTTTTGGACGAGCGTCCCGGCTGTTAAGACGCTCGGATCTTGTCCTAGCCTTCCTTTTCTTCTTTTCTTCTTCTCTTCTGCCACCAATCCTCCGGGATTTTGTCGGGGATGCAAGGATCTTCTTCATCATTGCTCATCTACTACAATATGTACAAAGGCCTTCTAGTCTTGTCTTCTCTTTGATGCTTGGTCATTAGATTCGATCAATTTAACTCTATTTTGCCATGAAAATGCAAGGTTTGCACTCCTCTCCTACCAAGGAAACAAAACCTCAAAGAATATGCAAAACAAAGGACTAAAGATAGTAAATGACCCAGATGCCTGTAAATTTAATGTTAAAGGAGCAATTAGAGTAATGTGTTTATAAGTTCATTAGCGGAATGGTAGACAAAGGTTTAATTATGAGGTAATGCATTAAATGTATACATGAACGATTTAATAATATGGTAAATAATGTCGTGTGAAGTTCGTTGTAGAATAATATGATATGAATCTGAGTGATGAAACCGTTGCGATACAATTGAGTAGTAATGGTATAATGTGTGTGAATATGATAACAAGTGACGACTTCCGACGAACTTGGTTTGAAATCGACACGTGATATTGTTTTGCAGGAATCTTGAGTTAATCTTGTAATTCCGACCGTGTACCCAACCTTACTTGACCGAGTGTGAGTGCTTACTAGACCGAGTAGACCTCACTCGATCTAGTTAGGAAGCTATGACGTCGAGGATGTAGGAATTTCCTAAGAATACTCGATCAAATAGCGCCTACTCGATCGAGTACCCGAGACACTCGATCGAGTAGGCTACAGTACAGGAACTTCCGCGGGGTTCATAAACCCTTTTTCTTCCTCATTCTTCTTATTTCTTCCTCACATCTCGCAAACCCTAACTCCTAAACCTCTCTCAAACTCTTGAATCCTTGTGTTTGTGGTGATTTATTTGGGTGATTTTCATTGCTTTTATTCATTCTTTCACTTCCTAATTGCTTAAGGTATGAATTTCTTTAATATATTGATGTTTTCCATTAATTAGGAACAATTAGAATGGTAGAAAATCTGAAAATTCGAATTACATGGAAGAAAATTTGCTTGTAATTGTTGTAATATAATCTAGATGCTCCCCTTTTACGATTGTTGTTGTTTGTAATGCTAAAATTGAATAGAAATTGCATAATTTGGGGGCCGAATTTTCTAGGGTTTGAGAAATCAAATCGATTTTTGGTTGTCTTTTACATGTTGAAGGATAAAATTTGAGTAATGTAGGTTGTATATGTCATGTGAGAAGTTGATTTTTGCGATTTTTCGCCTCAAAATTTGCCTTAAAACTCCGTCTTAAAAGTGCCCCAAATTATATGTAAAATTAGCATGTTTTGGTGCATACATGTTGGTATATTTAAATTATATGTTGAACAGATGCCGAGACTAAACTTGGGAACCCGACAAAGTAAGAGGGGAAGGGCTTCTTAACCCGAAGTTGGGGAGGGTAGCAGACCAGTAGTACCGGCTGTACCAGAGTACCTTTCGGTAGTTTTTGTAGACTTTAACCAACGGAAGAAATTTGTAGCTTTACAGTCTCGCAAGATGAGACCAACCCATTGTGTTGACACGACTATCTTAAAGGACCTGGGTATTGAGACGGATGTCCGTCACATTTTCGAGACTTTGGGGTTCACCGGGCTATATCGTTTACGGAAGCATTCTTATGCTTTTCTGACCCTTGAGTTCATGAGCTCGTTTAAATACGAGCCAGCTGAGCAGACTGTGCAATTCCGTCTTATGAACACCAGTTTCCTTTTAACCATGGACCTGTTTGCCTCCCACCTTGGTTTGGCTAAGCCTCCCAAGGGATCTCTCCGTGACATTCCAGCTGAGTGCGGGGTTTGCCGCCTTATACCTTGCATTACCAGGAAGTCAGCTCCCACCGCTAGTAACATGTCGATTAATGATGTGAAACATGTTACCTTGAGGATCTTCCTACGTGTTGTGTCGAACCTTCTTTACGAGAGGTCGGATATGAGTAAGTTGAACTCCCACGAGTTGTTGCTTCTGATGGCTTACCTCAACCCTGAGCGGACCGAGAGGGTGATCTTTAATGCTTCCGCTATGATTTATGGTCGGATTATCATTCCGACTCGCGGTTATGTGATATTATACATATATCTTGTGTTATGTTAGGAAGTTTTCGAGGAGTTTTTGTAATACTACGTATTTATGAGTCTCTGGGTACTCTATCGAGTAGGCCTTACTCTGTCGAGTAAGGGTGAGTTGCAGTTTAAAATAGTTTCTGACCTGTTGGGTACTCGATCGAGTAACGTGGATACTCGATCGAGTAAGGGGGCACTCGATCGAGTACCTTGGCTACTCGATCGAGTAGCCGGTTTACGGGGGATGATTTCTCGGGTTTTATTAATAATGCGATTAGAGTATATATTACTTCCGTCATTGTTCTTTAAACACTTTTTAAAACCTAATCACTGTGAGAAGAGAAATCAAACTACGTCATTCGCTTTAATCGCATTGTTGGCAAATCCCGGAGCTTGGAAGGTCGGATTTTACCTTTCTTTATACCGTTGTGATCCTTGCGTCGAGGGTAAGACCTATATACCGTTTTTATAGCATTTCATTAAAGTTGGTTAAACCCTAATATTGGGATTTGGAGGTTTTATTGTTTTGTATGATTGGTAGTGATTATATGTTTGTATATTAGGAGGAGGAAGCGTTTTGATATCAACTGTGAGATCATCTGATTGTGTTGTGCTTTCCAGGTAGGGTTTCCCTACTCAGTATTGATTACATAATGTGTGCTGATTGTGCTGTAGTTAGTGATTGTTGATTGATTCATACGGTTGTTGATGTTGTATTGTGATTGCTGATTGTTTGTCTCTGGTTCTCGAGATGCGTTCTCGGCTGAGTGGAGTCACTTGCGGGAGTGGTTTCACGCCCTAGTTTCGCCCTTCGTGGAACCCGCCACGGAAGGGGATGTGCACATTAATGGGACAGGGAGCTGAACCGAGTGACAGTGAAGAACAAGTATCCTTTACCAAGGATAGATGACCTGTTTGATCAGTTGAGTGGTGCATCAGTCTTTTCTAAGATTGATTTGAGGTCGGGGTACCATCAGGTGAAGATTAGAGAGGTGGACATACCGAAGACAGCTTTCACGTCGAGGTATGGCCATTATGAGTACGTGGTGATGCCGTTTGGGTTATCTAATGCACCGGCTGTGTTTATGGACTTGATGAACAGAATCTTCAGATAGTTTTTGGACAAGTTTGTGGTGGTGTTTATCGATGACATCTTAGTCTACTCTAAGACTAAGGAGGAGCATGAGGAGCATCTGAGGATTGTGTTGCAGACTTTGAGGGAGCATGAGTTGTATGTTAAGCTGTCCAAGTGTGAGCTCTGGTTAGAGAAAGTTGCTTTTCTGGGTCATGTGATCTCTAAGGAGGGAGTAGCTGTGGATCCGGCAAAGATTGAGGTAGTGACAAAGTGGGAAGCACCAGAATGTTGCTGAGATCGGGAATTTCTTGGGTTTAGCTGGATACTACAGACGGTTCGTGAAAGATTTCTCCAAGATAGCTAGACCTATGACAGCTTTGATGAGGAAAGAGAACAGGTTTCGCTGGGATGAGAGTTGTGAGAAGGCGTTCCAAACATTAAAGGAGCGTTTGACCACACTCCTATCTTAGCATTGCTGAAGGGATCGAGAACTTTGAGGTTTTTGGATGCCTCAAAGAATGGGTTGGGATGTGTGTTGATGCAGAACGGTAAGGTGATTGCCTATGCTTCTAGGCAATTGAAGCCGTATGAGGAGAACTATCCTACTCATGATCTAGAGTTGGGTGCAGTGGTATTTGCTCTCAAGATTTGGAGACATTACCTTTATGGGGCGACCTTTAAGGTATTTTTGGATCACAGGAGTCTCAAGTACATCTTCACTCAAAAGGAGTTGAACATGAAACTGAGGAGGTGGATGGAGCTGATTGGCGATTATGACATGGATATAATCTACCATGAAGGGAAAGCCAATGTTGTTGCAGATGCTTTGAGTAGGAAGAGTGTACATTCCCTATGTACAGCTCTATCTTTGATGAGGTTGAGAGATGAGGTGGGGAAGTTTGGGATACATATGATGCAGAGAGGGGATGTTGTGGGAGATTTGACAGTACAGCCTGATCTTTATGATGATATTCGCGATAAACAGGCTTTGGATCCTAAGATGGTTGAGTGGAGAGCTGGAGTAGAGAAAGGGACAGTGTCTCGATTCTCTATTCATACAGATGGTAGTTTGAGGTTCGATGGTAGGTGGTGTGTCCCTAATGATGAGGAGCTGAAAAAGACTATCATGACAGAGGGCACATTGTACAATCGTATTCAAGACATCCAGGTGGTGACAAGCTATACAAGGATTTGAAGAACACGTTTTGGTGGTCTGGGATGAAGAAAGAAACAGCTGAGTTTGTGGCCCGTTGTTTGACATGCCAGAGATATAAAGGGGAACAGCGACGACCACAAGGTAAGATTCAGTCTTTAGAGGTACCTGAGTGGAAGTGGGAATCCATTTCTATGGATTTTATCGTGGGTTTGTCAAAGAGTCAACAGGGTAACAACATGATATGGGTGATAGTGGATCGACTGACCAAGTCAGCTCGCTTTGTGCCAATGAAAGATACATGGACTAAAGCACAATTAGCTATGGCTTATCGGAAGAATGTGCTTAAGTTACATGGAGTCCCTAAGGACATAGTATCTGACAGAGATGCGAGATTTATCTCAAGGTTTTGGAAAGAGTTGCAGGAATCTTTGGGAACAACTTTGAAGATGAGTACAGCTTTTCATCCTGCGACAGACGGTCAGACTGAGAGAATAATCAAAACTCTTGAGGATATGTTACGAGCTTGTGTGATGGATTTTGGTGGTAGCTGGGAACAGAGGTTGGATTTGATAGAGTTTTCTTACAACAACAGCTATCACACTAGTATTGGCATGGCACCGTTTGAGGCTTTATATGGGAGGAGATGTAGGAGTCCGATTTGTTGGGATGATAGTGCTGAGGCAGTGGTTCTAGGACCAGAGATGGTACATGAGATGGTTGAACAGATAAAGATGATCAGGGAACGGAGGAGAGCAGCTCAGGATAGGCAAAAGAGCTATGCAGATCTACATCGCCGGGATATAGAGTTTCAGGTTGGGGACAAGGTTCTTCTGAAAGTGTCTCCTATGCGTGGGGTTGTGAGATTTGGGAAGAAAGGCAAGCTGAGTCAGAAGTTCATCGGGCCTTATGAGATCTTAGAGCGAGTTGGGGAGGTTGCATATCGTCTGGCTTTACCAGGTGCGTTAGAGAGAGTGCATAATGTGTTTCATGTATCGCAGCTGCGGAAGTATGTGAGTGACCCGTCACATGTGTTAGAGGCAGAGAGCTTAGAGTTAGATGAGTCTTTATCATATCTTGAGGTACCTAAGCAGATTCTTGACCGGAAGGTTAGGAAGACTAGGAGCGGTGAGACAGTTTTGCTTAAGATCCTTTGGTCTAACCACGAGACTGAGGAAGCTAGATGGGAGGCAGAGGATGCCATGAGAGAGCGCTACCCTTTCTTTTTTGATCATGTATGTATGGTTACGGGGACGTAACCTTGTTTCTTTTAGGGGGTAGGAGATGATCGCAAAGAGTTTTTAAGAGTTCTTATACCCTTTTGTGTTGTGTCGGTATAGTTGGTGTCGTCGAGTCGAGTTGAGTTTGGGTTAGTAACATGTTTTATGTTGAGTTTGCTTTGGTTGTTGAGTCGGGAGTGTCGTAGTGTGAGTCTTTGTTTTGTTGTGGTTTGAACTTCGGGGACGAAGTTCTTTTTAAGGAGGGAAGACTGTAATACTACGTATTTATGAGTCTCTGGGTACTCTATCGAGTAGGTCTTACTCACGTCGAGTAAGGGTGAGTTGCGCTTTAAAATAGTTTCGACCGTTGGGTACTCGATCGAGTAACGTGGATACTCGATCGAGTAAGGGGGCACTCGATCGAGTACCTTGGCTACTCGATCGAGTAGCCGGTTTACGGGGGATGATTTCTCGGGTTTTGTTAATAATGCGATTAGAGTATATATTACTTCCGTCATTGTTCTTTAAACACTTTTTAAAACCTAATCACTGTGAGAAGAGAAATCAAACTACGTCATTCGCTTTAATCGCATTGTTCGCAAATCCCGGAGCTTGGAAGGTCGGATTTTACCTTTCTTTATACCGTTGTGATCCTTGCGTCGAGGTTAAGACCTATATACCGTTTTTATAGCATTTCATTAAAGTTGGTTAAACCCTAATATTGGGATTTGGGGGTTTTATTGTTTTGTATGATTGGTAGTGATTATATGTTTGTATATTAGGAGGAGGATTCGTAGAGGAAGCGTTTTGATATCAGCTGTGAGATCGTCTGATTGTGTTGTGCTTTCCAGGTAGGGTTTCCCTACTCAGTATTGATTACATAATGTGTGGTGATTGTGCTGTAGTTAGTGATTGTTGATTGATTCATACGGTTGTTGATGTTGTATTGTGATTGCTGATTGTTTGTCTCTGGTTCTCGAGATGCGTTCTCGGCTGAGTGGAGTCACTTGCGGGAGTGGTTTCACGCCCTAGTTTCGCCCTTCGTTGAACCCGCCACGGAAGGGGATGTGCACATTAATGGGACAGGGTTATCGCTCGGTATGATGAGCGGAAATTTGGTGGGTACGGCTGCGGTCCCCCACTGGCAGGGCTGGTCTAGTGGACAGTCGGTGACGGAGATTGATTGGTGTGGGTGATTGTGTGTGACTTTTGAGCTGTGTTGTTTTTCTTTCTTCGTTGATTATATAAATTGTGTGATTAGTACTGACCCCGGTTAATGTTTTAAAAACTGTGGTGATGCATTCGGGGATGGTGAGCAGTTATTGAGCAGGTATGAGTCGATGTACTGGGATAGCTGGGATGTGCCACGGTCTGATGATAGAAGTCTTCCGCTGTAGCTAGTAGTTTAATAAACATTTCAGTTAGCTGATTAGACAGTTGGTTTGAAACATGTATTCGTACTTTTGGTTTGGTTTTGAGATTGTAACCTGTCGCTAAAGGATTTCTATTTAAATGTTGTTTCATTATTGTTTATTTGATTATCATTGCCTCGGGTAACCGAGATGGTAGCATCCTTATACCTGGGTGGTCCTGGTAAGGCACTTGGAGTATGGGGGTGTTACAAAATGGTATCAGAGCGACGATCCTGAAACCTGTAACCAATGAATCCAATGAATATAGGGAGTCAATTAAAATGAACCCGGGGTAAAGGTTGTAGGAGCTAATGCAAAGGCTTGGGAGACGTCCTAAAGTCGCGAACTCGCTCTACAATTTTGAACCGGGCACATGGGGGGGTGAATGTCAAGGTCGTATGTGTTGTTTGTTAGCTTGTGTGTGGATGTGATGAAGTATGTTGTAATTGTTGGATGTTTGGAGTAGGAGGTTGAGTTTGTGAATGAAAGGTTGATGAAGTATATAGAACTGTTGGTTGAACATGAAGCATGTTGGATGTTTACTATGTGGCGTTTGATAACATGATATAATCGTTTTGTTGATCGTATGAAAAGCTTGGTAGAATCGCATGCTTAACTATAGTATAATGTTGAGTTTATAAAGTTGTGTAGTATGTTGGATATGATATAGCATGTGGGTAGCATATTCGAGTTAGCATAACTCGATCGAGTGGGTATTTGACGTTTTTGCAACCAGAATCGTGTTTTTGGGCACTCGATTGAGTACCTCGGGCACTCAATCGAGTAGGGGGTCACTCGATCGAGTAGCGTGGATACTCGGTCGAGTATGTTAGAGATCAGAAGGTCTGTTTGGGGTCTGATGTCGAGGCACTCGATCGAGTATGGTGGGCACTCGATCGAGTAGCCTCTTACTCGATCGAGTAGGGTTAGACACTCGATCGAGTGTGTTCTGGGAAGTCCGCTTTCGTGTTTTGAGGTTTTAGTACGTATGTTTATGTCTACCCTTTCTTATATAGTTTCAAGATGCCGCCCAAGAGAAACGCTTATTATGCGAGAGCTGAGACCATGAACATAGATGATGTCGTTAAGATGTTGGAGCATCAAGATGCTCTTACAAAGGCTTTAAAGAAAGTGGGGAAGGAAAAGGAGGTTGATCACTCTAAGATCAGTCTCTACATAGCGAGGTTCAACCTAAAAGAGTACACGGGAACCGGGGAACCAAACCTTCTTGACAACTGGCATCGTGAGATGGAGAACATACTAGACCTGGTTCACTGTCCTGATGAGATGAGAGTAGAACAAGCTGCGTTCTACCTGAGGGAAGCAGCTGGCAAGTGGTGGGATACGGTGAAGGTGGGTGCTAGGGAGATGTATGCGAACCAGGGCTTACCTGCTATACCTTGGGAAGAGTTTCAGAGGGCTATGAGGAAAGAGTGTACCGGAGCATGTGAAGAGTAAGCTGAGGGAGGAGTTTGATGGGTTTAAGATGACATCTGATATGTCAGTTGCTGAGTACTACAAGCAGTTTAATGAGAAGTCTAGGTATGATGAGGATATGGGTTTGAGTGAGGAGAACCTGGCACTGAGATTTGAGAGAGGGTTGACACCCAAGATTATGGATAAGTTACCCGTGGGAGTCCTTACCGATGTTAAGGAAGCTTATGAGAGGGCTGGGAGAGCTAAGAGGTTGGTGGAGATAGCTCAGGAGAGAGTGAGTGAGAAAAGAAAGGCTGAGAGTGAGGGTGGTGGCCAATCTAGTCATAAGAAAGGCAACCACACCCAAGCTAGAGGGTTTTCTTCTGGGTCAGGATTCAGTGCTGGGGCTTCCTTTGGGCGTGGCCATGTGAGTGGTAGCGGTAGTTGGGGGATAACCTGCTATGGTTGTGGCGGTGTAGGCCACAAGAGACATGAGTGCACGAGTTCACCGGGAGCTTTTCAGGGATCGGCTCGGGGGAGCTATTCTCAGGGACCTGCACATAGTTATGCGAGCAATAGACCGTCTGGGTCATGGTCTAACCGGGGAAGTCAGAGCTATCAGGGTGGAGGTAACCGCAATGGCGGTAATTCTTATCAGAAACCCGCTACGAACAACAACAACAATCGAGGTCCAGTGTGCTAAGCCGACCACATCGACCAAGATCTTGTCCGGGGAGGTGGACAGAAGACCAGTGGAAAGTTGTTCATGATGGACAAGAAAGCAGCTGAGGAGGATGCACATGTTATCACTGGTACTTTTCTTGTTACCGGTGTTCATACCTTTGTTTTGTTTGATTCGGGGGCGTCTCAGTCGTTTGTATCTTCGAGTCATGTTAAACGGTTGGGTTTGAGGGTATATGAGCCTGTAAGTGAGAAAGTTTTTATACCTTCGGGTGAGTCTGTACCATGTGGGAGGTTGTTTAGAGATGTGTCTATGATAGTTGGGCAAGTTGATCTACCTGTAGACTTGCTAGAGTTTCCTTTTGACGGTTTTGAGATGATAGTCGGGATGGATTGGTTGGGAAAGTATAAAGCTAAGATAGACTGTCATCAGAAGAAAGTGTCTTTGAGAGCGCCTAAGGGTGTTAGTGTGTCTTATCGTGGGTTTCTAGTCAAACCCAAAGTTAAGTTGATTGCAGCTGTGACCCTGAAGTCTTATATGAGGAAGGGATGCCCTTTGATTTTGTGCCATGTGAGAGATGACCGAATAGAGAGTCCGACAGTTGATCAGATACCAGTGGTGGGAGAGTTCGCATATGTTTTTCCAGAGGAGATTACGGGTTTGCCACCGAAGAGGGAGATAGATTTCACCGTTGAGTTGAAACCGGGGACAGGGCCAATCTCTAAGGCACCGTACCGGATGGGTCCTAAAGATATGGAGGAGCTCAGGAAACAGTTAGATGATCTGATAGAGAAGGGATACATTAGACCTAGTGTATCGCCGTGGGGAGCACCAGTTCTTTTCGTGAAGAAGAAAGATGGGAGTTTGAGGTTGTGCATAGATTACAGAGAGCTGAACCGAGTGACAGTGAAGAACAAGTATCCTTTACCAAGGATAGATGACCTGTTTGATCAGTTGAGTGGTGCATCAGTCTTTTCTAAGATTGATTTGAGGTCGGGGTACCATCAGGTGAAGATTAGAGAGGTGGACATACCGAAGACAGCTTTCACGTCGAGGTATGGCCATTATGAGTACGTGGTGATGCCGTTTGGGTTATCTAATGCACCGGCTGTGTTTATGGACTTGATGAACAGAATCTTCAGACAGTTTTTGGACAAGTTTGTGGTGGTGTTTATCGATGACATCTTAGTCTACTCTAAGACTAAGGAGGAGCATGAGGAGCATCTGAGGATTGTGTTGCAGACTTTGAGGGAGCATGAGTTGTATGCTAAGCTGTCCAAGTGTGAGCTCTGGTTAGAGAAAGTTGCTTTTCTGGGTCATGTGATCTCTAAGGAGGGAGTAGCTGTGGATCCGGCAAAGATTGAGGCAGTGACAAAGTGGGAAGCACCAGAATGTTGCTGAGATCAGTAGTTTCTTGGGTTTAGTTGGATACTACAGACGGTTCGTGAGAGATTTCTCCAAGATAGCTAGACCTATGACAGCTTTGATGAGGAAAGAGAACAGGTTTCACTGGGATGAGAGTTGTGAGAAGGCGTTCCAAACATTAAAGGAGCGTTTGACCACAGCTCCTATCTTAGCATTGCCTGAAGGGATCGAGAACTTTGAGGTTTTTACAGATGCCTCAAAGAATGGGTTGGGATGTGTGTTGATGCAGAACGGTAAAGTGATTGCCTATGCTTCTAGGCAATTGAAGCCGTATGAGGAGAACTATCCTACTCATGATCTAGAGTTGGGTGCAGTGGTGTTTGCTCTCAAGATTTGGAGACATTACCTTTATGGGGCGACCTTTAAGGTATATTTGGATCACAAGAGTCTCAAGTACATCTTCACTCAAAAGGAGTTTAACATGAGACAGAGGAGGTGGATGGAGCTGATTGGCGATTATGACATGGATATAATCTACCATGAAGGGAAAGCCAATGTTGTTGCAGATGCTTTGAGTAGGAAGAGTGTACATTCCCTATGTACAGCTCTATCTTTGATGAGGTTGAGAGATGAGGTGGGGAAGTTTGGGATACATATGATGCAGAGAGGGGATGTTGTGGGAGATTTGACAGTACAGCCTGATCTTTATGATGATATTCGCGATAAACAGGCTTTGGATCCTAAGATGGTTGAGTGGAGAGCTGGAGTAGAGAAAGGGACAGTGTCTCGATTCTCTATTCATACAGATGGTAGTTTGAGGTTCGATGGTAGGTGGTGTGTCCCTAATGATGAGGAGCTGAAAAAGACTACCATGACAGAGGCACATTGTACACCGTATTCAGTGCATCCAGGTGGTGACAAGCTATACAAGGATTTGAAGAAAACGTTTTGGTGGCCTGGGATGAAGAAAGAAACAGCTGAGTTTGTGGCCCGTTGTTTGACATGCCAGAGAGTTAAAGGGGAACAGCGACGACCACAAGGTAAGATTCAGTCTTTAGAGGTACCTGAGTGGAAGTGGGAATCCATTTCTATGGATTTTATCGTGGGTTTGTCAAAGAGTCAACAGGGTAACAACATGATATGGGTGATAGTGGATCGACTGACCAAGTCAGCTCGCTTTGTGCCAATGAAAGATACATGGACTAAAGCACAATTAGCTATGGCTTATCGGAAGAATGTGCTTAAGTTACATGGAGTCCCTAAGGACATAGTATCTGACAGAGATGCGAGATTTATCTCAAGGTTTTGGAAAGAGTTGCAGGAATCTTTGGGAATAACTTTGAAGATGAGTACAGCTTTTCATCCTGCGACAGACGGTCAGACTGAGAGAATAATCAAAACTCTTGAGGATATGTTACGAGCTTGTGTGATGGATTTTGGTGGTAGCTGGGAACAGAGGTTGGATTTGATAGAGTTTTCTTACAACAACAGCTATCACACTAGTATTGGCATGGCACCGTTTGAGGCTTTATATGAGAGGAGATGTAGGAGTCCGATTTGTTGGGATGATAGTGCTGAGGCAGTGGTTCTAGGACCAGAGATGGTACATGAGATGGTTGAACAGATAAAGATGATCAGGGAACGGAGGAGAGCAGCTCAGGATAGGCAAAAGAGCTATGCAGATCTACATCGCCGGGATATAGAGTTTCAGGTTGGGGACAAGGTTCTTCTGAAAGTGTCTCATATGCGTGGGGTTATGAGATTTGGGAAGAATGGCAAGCTGAGTCAGAAGTTCATCGGGCCTTATGAGATCTTATAGCGAGTTGGGGAGGTTGCATATCGTCTGGCTTTACCAGCTGCGTTAGAGAGAGTGCATAATGTGTTTCATGTATCGCAGCTACGGAAGTATGTGAGTGACCCGTCACATGTGTTAGAGGCAGAGAGCTTAGAGTTAGATGAGTCTTTATCATATCTTGAGGTACCTAAGCAGATTCTTGACCGGAAGGTTAGGAAGACTAGGAGCGGTGAGACAGTTTTGCTTAAGATCCTTTGGTCTAACCACGAGACTGAGGAAGCTAGATGGGAGGCAGAGGATGCCATGAGAGAGCGCTACCCTTTCTTTTTTGATCATGTATGTATGGTTACGGGGACGTAACCTTGTTTCTTTTAGGGGGTAGGAGATGATCGCAAAGAGTTTTTAAGAGTTCTTATACCCTTTTGTGTTGTGTCGGTATAGTTGTTGTCGTCGAGTCGAGTTGAGTTTGGGTTAGTAACATGTTTTATGTTGAGTTTGCTTTGGTTGTTGAGTCGGGAGTGTCGTAGTGTGAGTCTTTGTTTTGTTGTGGTTTGAACTTCGGGGACGAAGTTCTTTTTAAGGAGGGAAGACTGTAATACTACGTATTTATGAGTCTCTGGGTACTCTATCGAGTAGGTCTTACTCTGTCGAGTAAGGGTGAGTTGCAGTTTAAAATAGTTTCTGACCTGTTGGGTACTCGATCGAGTAACGTGGATACTCGATCGAGTAAGGGGGCACTCGATCGAGTACCTTGGCTACTCGATCGAGTAGCCGGTTTACGGGGGATGATTTCTCGGGTTTTGTTAATAATGCGATTAGAGTATATATTACTTCCGTCATTGTTCTTTAAATACTTTTTAAAACCTAATCACTATGAGAAGAGAAATCAAACTACGTCATTCGCTTTAATCGCATTATTGGCAAATCCCGGAGCTTGGAAGGTCGGATTTTACCTTTCTTTATACCGTTGTGATCCTTGCGTCGAGGGTAAGACCTATATACCGTTTTTATAGCATTTCATTAAAGTTGGTTAAACCCTAATTTGGGATTTGGGGGTTTTATTGTTTTGTATGATTGGTAGTGATTATATGTTTGTATATTAGGAGGAGGATTCGTAGAGGAAGCGTTTTGATATCAGCTGTGAGATCGTCTGATTCTGTTGTGCTTTCCAGGTAGGGTTTCCCTACTCAGTATTGATTATATAATGTGTGGTGATTGTGCTGTAGTTAGTGATTGTTGATTGATTCAGACGGTTGTTGATGTTGTATTGTGATTGCTGATTGTTTGTCTCTGGTTCTCGAGATGCGTTCTCGGCTGAGTGGAGTCACTTGCGGGAGTGGTTTCACGCCCTAGTTTCGCCCTTCGTGGAAGCCGCCACGGAAGGGGATGTGCACATTAATGGGACAGGGTTATCGCTCGGTATGATGAGAGGAAATTTGGAGGGTACGGCTGCGGTCCCCCACTGGCAGGGCTGGTCCAGTGGACAGTCGGTGACGGAGATTGATTGGTGTGGGTGATTATGTGTGACTTTTGAGCTGTGTTGTTTACTGTACTGTTGATTATATAAATTGTGTGATTAGTATTGACCCCGGTTAATGTTTTAAAAACTGTGGTGATCCATTCGGGGATGGTGAGCAGTTATTGAGCAGGTATGAGTCGATGTACTGGGATAGCTGGGATGTGCCACGGTCTGATGATAGAAGTCTTCCGCTGTAGCTAGTAGTTTAATAAACATTTCAGTTAGCTGATTAGACAGTTGGTTTGAAACATGTATTCGTACTTTTGGTTTTGGTTTTGAGATTGTAACCTGTCGCTAAAGGATTTCTATTTAAATGTTGTTTCATTATTGTTTATTTGATTATCATTGCCTCGGGTAACCGAAATGGTAGCATCCTTATACCTGGGTGGTCCTGGTAAGGCACTTGGAGTACGGGGGTGTTACAGTTTTGACCTGTATCCTCTCGACCGAGTGCCCCTCACTCGATCGAGTAGCTGCAGGTGCGATAGGTAAGGAGTATTCTGATCCCGGGCTACTCGATCGAGTACCCTTTACACTCTATCGAGTAGCACTGTTTCAGGGACATTACGATAATTAAAATTGTTATAATGTTTATATTATTACATGCTTCGATGTTTAACATGGTTGCTGACAATTAGTAACGTGTCTGGACCGTTAATTTGATATGTTGGAAGTCGTGCTTGGATTATGAATACAGATTTGTGAGGAATAGCGCAAGTAGTAGTTGGTTCTTATTGCAACGTCTACTAGTTTAGTAGCCTAACTTATTTATTTACGAAAAGACTTGTTATTTATTTCACAGAATTCGCATATTTCCTTTATATACAAATTGATACATACATGTGCTCATGATTGTTGCTAAACATTCGAGTAAAGTAGCAGATGCATTTATAAATTCATGTTTGTTATGATTAATGAGTAATGTCGACAAGGAATTATATGGGTTGGGTAAATGACGAGAGATAATTATTAGTAATGTGTGTAATAATTCGATGGTGAACTTCGGGGGCGAAGTTCCTTTTTGAGGGGAAGAGTAATGTCGCAAAATAAAAAAGTCGATATTATAATAATTTTGTTGTTTGTTTATAATGTTTTCTATTGTTTCTGTTACATTTCTAGTACGAAACTATAATTGTTTTCGTTGTTTGATGAGTAATTTGTATGTTTAAGTAAAAGTTGAATAATTTGCTATGAAAAGACGGTCATAGAGAGATAAGTATGTCAGGAACGGTAACGAAGTAGTACAGCTTTGAGTCATGCATTGTAATAGGATCGTTGAGTAACATGTTTGTGATATGCGACATGTTTTGTGTCGGTAATCATGGACTAGTGGGAGTATTGTCCCTTGGCTGCGTGGCTAAAAGTTTGGGGTAGTAGTATGGTCGTTAGTTGTGTTAGTACATATGGTGAATTTGGTAATTAACGTTGTGATTCGTAGAAGTTTGTGTATATGGTATTAGACAGCTGATGATGATGACATGGTGGGATGGTACTTCTAGAGAGTAGTGACCTATGTCGGAAGAACGGTGGTGTGGACCATGTTTCCGTGTCTTGTGCTTTGGGGAAGGGTGAGTTGAACTTCGGGGACAAAGTTCTTTTTAAGGGGGAAAGACTGTAATACCCGCTCTTTTAGGGACCCGTTGACCAGCGTTGACCGACCTTGGGAGCAGGTAATAGTCCTTAATGATACGTGCCAGAGTTACCGTGTTCCTTGACTTCCTTTAAATGCGGGTGGTACTCGATAGAGTAGAGGCTACTCGATCGAGTAGCTTGGATACTCGATCGAGTAGGGGCCACTCGATCGAGTAGTGTCTTTTCAGCGAGGGTTTATAATCGTGTTTTCTTAAAACCGCAAATCATTTTCGCCTCTTTCCTCTAAACCTAGATGTCGTCCCTTCCTCTTCCCTTCACCAAATACCTTCCATGGGAGCCTTTGAGGATGCTTGTGCCATAGGAGTGCATAGCTTGAGTCGGGTAGCAGTTCCTTTGCCGGATTTCCTCATGTAGGTATGTCGTCATCATCATCCGTGTCTTTGTGTTTCCAGTTAGGGTTAGAAGGGTAATGATAGAGGATTGTATTGTGTGTATAGGTGTTGCTTGTTTGCTGGGTGTTGCGTGTGTGGACATGGAATCGTTGCAGTCGCTTAAAGGTAGGTTCGCTTACTCAGTTTCTGTTGATTGTCTAGTGTGACGGTCATCGTTATACCTTGTTGTTGTGTTCATGTGGCTGAGTATATGTGGTAGTCGGTTGGTTGTGCTGTTTCGTTGGTTGTTATATTGCAGCTGTCTGTGATTGTTTGTCTCTGGTTCGCGAGGTTCGTCCTCGGCTGAGTGGAGTCACTTGCGGGAGTGGCTTCACGCCCTAGTTTCGCCCTCCGTGGAACCCGCCACAGGAGGGGATGTGCACATTAATGGGACAGGGTTATCGCTCGATGTGATGAGCGGGGCTTAGGTGGGAACGGCTGCGGTCCCCCACTGGCAGGGCTGGTCCAGTGGACAGTCGGTGACGGAGATTGATTGGAGTGATTGTGATTGTGTGTGTGTGTGTTTGGTTGTGGTTGTTATAAGTTGGTTATGATTGATGTGTCTTTTCTCAGTTACTGACCTTGTGTGGTTTGTCTTGTTTATTTTGTTGTGTCTGCCGTGATCCCTTATGGTGAGCAGTCAGTCTTAGCAGGTGTGGTCTTGAAAGGTTGCTGGAGTCATGGCTGGGATGAGTCCTCACGATAATGATAGCAGTAGAATACAGTTGATGGGTTATATCTTTTGTTTATTAGTTTGGCTGTAACACTTGTAATATAACTGTAATTGTTCTTTTATCGACTTTTGATGATTACTTATCTCGGGTAACCGAGATGGTGATGCTCCTATATGCTAAGGAAGGTCTAGTTAAGGCTCCTCGGTATATGGGGGTGTCACAGCTACATGGGAGGCGGAAGAGGCTATGAGGGAGCGGTACCCGTCTCTTTTTGATCAGGTATGTATGGTTACGGGGACGTAACCTTGTTTCTTTTAGGGGGGGTAGGAGATGCTCGCGAAGAGTTTTTACATAGAGTTTTTACATGTTTTTATGTTGATTTTGAAATAGTTAGTAGTTGTTTGAGTCGGGTTGAGCTTGGTTTGGTAAGTATGTTTTGGAGTTTTATGTTGAGTTTTGTTTTTGTTGTTGTGTCGGGAGTGTGTTAGTGTGTTTTTGTTTTGTTGTGGTTTGAATTTCGGGGACGAAGTTCTTTTTAATGAGGGAAGACTGTAATACTACAGTTTTATGAGTTTTTGGGTACTCTATCGAGTGGGGCTTACTCTGTTGAGTAAGTATGTTTGGTATACGAAATAGTAGTCTGCCTGTATGGCACTCGATCGAGTAAGTGGCACTCGATCGAGTACGTGACTTACTCGATCGAGTAAGTCGGTTATCGGGTGATTTGCGACGGGTTTGTTAATAGTGCGGATTAATATATAATACTCCGTCATCTTTTTCCTAAACACTTTTACAAACCTAAAAACACAAAAAGGAGAGATTGCAAGTTATGTTGTTCAATTTATTCGCATTATTGGCAAATCCCGGAGCTAGAGATGTCGGTTTCCTTTTTCCTTTATACCGTTGTGATCCTTGCGTCAAGGGTAAGTTCTATGTATCATTTTTATAGCAATTGGTTAATGCTAGTTAAACCCTAATTTTAGGAATTGGGGGTTTTTATGATTGTATTGTTATGGTAGTAATTGTATGAATGTGTGTATAGGAGGAGGGTTCGTAACGGAGAGGTTTTGAGACAACTGCTAGATCGTCTGATTCTGTGATTGCATTCCTGGTAGGGTTTTCCTACTCGGTATTACTTGAGTGGTCCTGGTAAGGCACTTGGAGTATGGGGGTGTCACAGCAGCCCCGACACCACTACCGGCAGGCCGCACGCCATTCATCAATACAACGGTGGTCGGCGGCCGACGGTTTAAACAAATCCTAATTTAATTAATGTAAATCAATTTCTTAATTTGATATAATATTAGTGTTTTTGTAAATAACCTCCTTATATGTACCATTTTTTACAAATAACCCCCTTATATGTCTATTTTTTAGAATAACCACTGTAATTCCTTCATAATTCAAAAATTTACCACCTAAATTGGATTACCCGACAACTTTTATAAAACCCAAACTAATTACAACATGACGACTTTAACTTAACAAAACTACCTAAACTACCCTTACTAATTATACTCAGCCAACCCTTACATATTAAAACCCCAAATCAATTGAATCTCTACAACCCCAAATCAATGATGTGGATGCCAGAAAAGAGATCCGACCACCAGCACGCAACAGCACCACGACTCCAGAGGAGCAGTAATCCCCTCAACCTGACAAAGTCCTTTGCCTGCCCCTTCACACCAACAACGATTAACAGCCACTGTAATCAAACTCGTCTCCGCTGCCTAGTGCCTAGTGCACGAACAGCAGCAACCTAAAAATGGCAACCTCTCAAACTAGAAATGAACCCGAGTCCAGACTACCAAACTCCAACAATTCGACTTGCATTAATCACCATTTTAACCAACAAGACGCGGCATCGAAACACGATTCGAACCTTCGACGTGCACCAGCCTCACTCCCACATGCTTCTCTCTTGATTCTCGCCAAACTCACGAGCTCCCCCATGGCTCACCCCGTAACCCAATTCGTTATAGCAACTCAGTCGCACAGTCGCACCACCGGACTCAAAGCAGTAATCGTGGGGCAACCACATCGACAACACCAATCGAACCACCAGTAAAGCCCGACATCGACACCTTCAAGTAACCCGACATTAGCTCGTAAACCTCTGTCTTCATGATGAGGATGGAGAATGTCATACTATACAATTGATGATTTGGGGTCGTAGAGATTCATTAATTGATTTGGGGGTTTTAGTAAGCAAGGGTTTGGGTGAGTTAATTAATAAGGGTAGTTTAGGTACTTTGGATAAGTTAAAGTCGTAATGTCGTAATTAGTTCGGGTTTTATAAAAGTCATTGGCGTAATCCAATTTAGGTGGTAAATTTTTGGATTATGAAGGAATTAAGGTGGTTATTCTAAAAATAGACAATTAAGATGGTTATTTGTAAAAAATGGTACATGTAAGGGGGTTGTTTACAAAAAACACATAATATAATTGGTAAAATTAAGAATTAGAATTATTACTTGATGATATGAGAACTAGCATCCATAATTGTGTAATTTGAAGGATTGATTTAATATTTGCGAGGGAAAGAATTAAGCAAAGAATATACTAAAATGGAAAAATAATGAAAAAAAGTCTATTAATAAACAAACACTATTAAGTAAAATCCGTATGTAAATGTGAGAAAAACAAACGTCAGAAAAACAAACACTCATTTAAACATGCTTATAATGTGCGTAATAGGACGGAACAAGTAGGCATTTATCAGTCTCAGTCACTAGTCCGACTCACTTCCATTGTTGGAAGCCGAAGAAGCCAGAACCAGAATGAATCAGTGTATCTCAATTCGATCGATTTAATTCGAAACCCTAATTTATCGATCATCATGAATCTCTAATATACCTTCATATCATATACCAATATCATCTCAAGAAATTCAATAATGGCGTTCAAAAATTCATGCGAAGAAATCGCAAAATCAAAGCCATTGTTTCTAACTATATATGCAACTGTAATTATTGGAGTTCTGTTATCCTTCGTTTTTGTATTCACTGCTGTTTACTCCTCCAACCCTTCATATCCTTCCCTTTCCCTCTCCTCTCTTCCTCCCGGTATGCTCCTCCTTCTTTTTCTCTAATTTAATTTAATTTAATTTAATGTTTCTGCTAAATCTCACTGTGTTTTTCACATTAACGATTATTTTGTCGCGGTGAGTAATGTTGATCTTTGGTTATGGTGAGAGATATGGCTGCTGTAAGACGGTCTTATTCTATAATGTCCGATAGTAGTAAACTAGCAATATGATCCTGCCTGTTACTGATGGAGTGAACGGGATTCTTAGTTGAGAAGGAAGTATTTGTGATATAATCGACAAGTCTTTTAGGAAGGATTCGTTGAGTTTTTTCTTTGATGAGAAAGATTGGCTGATTATCAAATTATTATGCTAGATGGAGATTGTGAGGGAGATTTTGAAGCCTTGTAGCTCTACAGTATTTAGTGAACAAAAGACTGTGTTTACGGTATGTTCGTATTTGCATAGAGAGGTTGGTTCCCTAATGATGGTTTATCAGAATTTGTAGTTATTTAGAGAAGCTATGTGTCTGAGAGTAAATATTGGAAAGAAATTCGATCCATGGGTTAGGCTTTCTTCCTCGGAGCTGCAGCTTAAGGTAGTTTCCTTCAGCTTAGATTACCCAATTTACACTAGTTCAGCCTTCAATTGCTCCAACAAAATGCTCTTACTAACTCAACTTGTATGCAACTCAAAAGAACCGGGGGTTTAGATTGTGACTAAATGTGTGAACCTGGAGGATTTTTAGTGGTTGCTACTATATTTTAAACTTCAATGGACCCTGATACAAGGGTTCATACTTCATACACTAGGCACACTACCCGTTGTTAAGTAAATTGAGAAAAATGTATATGATGGGCTGATGCCTGATGGTTGAAAAAGACATTGTTGTTTTACTTGTTTCATACTTTTAAAAGACAAGACTTGTTGTTCTCACAATGTTTCAAAATGATCTACTAGCCTCCATGTTGCCTTGATGCAGCAGAATGATGACTTTACTTTGTAGGAATAAAAGGATAATAGGTTTAATTAACTGTTCTATGTTCTTCAAGTGGTGTTTCAGGAGAGGATTCTGTTTTACAAGCTCCAATTTCTTCTCCATCTTCAAATCCAAGCACATATTCCGCGTCGCAATTCAAGTCTCAAGGCGTATTTTTGAAGCCTATTTGGGAGTCCCCTTCGTTAACCGAGAAAATGCCTTCTCTCGAGAACTTTCGCTTAACAAAAGATTTGGTGGAGAAGAGGGTGAAGGATAATATTATAATAGTGACCTTTGGGAATTATGCATTCATGGATTTTATCCTTACTTGGGTCAAACATTTGACTGACTTGGGTTTGTATAATTTACTAATTGGTGAGTGTTTCCAAACTGAAAAGCTCTGATTATTGAGGGAGATTTTTTCATTGATCGCAGTATTTTTTTGATTATTCTCTTTGTTGATAAGACTTCAAGAAAAAATTCTCCCCATATAAAAACACCGTGATGGCATCTAACCAACCCCACCCAACCCAAATTGTGCTGAATTAGTATAAGTATGAGACAATTTGTTATTTTGACCGTTATTGTAGGTGCAATGGATACCAAATTGTTGGAAGCATTGTACTGGAAGGGTATTCCAGTTTTCGATATGGGAAGTCACATGAGTACAGTAGATGTGGGTTGGGGATCACCCACTTTTCATAAAATGGGAAGGGAAAAGGTTGTCTTGATTGACTCTATTCTCCCGTTTGGATACGAATTACTGATGTGTGACACAGATATGGTTTGGCTGAAGGTAGTATTCATATGAACTTTTCTACAGTTTCATTTATGTTTGCTCATCCAGCCATATAATGTAGCTGTTGTTAGTTGCTCCAAATTTTCTCAGGTCGTTAATTGTTAGTATAGTATGGGAAGTTGTAACTTCTAAGCATTATCTACAAGGTATGTACATTACTATTATTTTCTTTAGTGGCTATGAAGAACTTGTGGAGGCTCACAACCTGAAAGCTTAAATTGATGTATTTGTTTAAGTAAATGCTTGTAGTCAGTTGACATGGAGTGTTTGATTACTATGGTCAATACAACAACAAACAACAACATCAGAGCCTTAATCCCAAAATGATTTGGGGTCGGCTGACATGAATCATCCTTTAGAACCGTCCATGGGTGAACGCACACCTCAAAATGCGAATAGAAAAGGAAAAATGGAAAACAAAAGGGAGAGCGAAAATGTAATGGAAAGTCAAGGTAAACTTAGAGGTTTTAAAATCGAATACACATATAATATCACAATCTAGGATGTAGTGTGTCGCCACTAGTTGATGTCATTGTCTGAATAGGCGTCTGCATTCTTGTTTTCGGATATTTTATGTTTCACTGTTTCTATGTTTTTAAAGGAGCTATAATTTTTATTGTCCTTGTTAATTTCTGTGCTGAAATTTGAGGCAATTAAATTTCTGTGTGTTGTGGGCTTGTGGCAATAAAGGTCTGTTCGTGAATGCATCTTATTATGACTACGTTTCTGTCTCCTTCTCTATGCTTCTATGCACTGGTAGGCATGACAAATTCCATGCTCATGATTGATTTAGTTCCTCCAACCCCCCCCCCCCCCCCCACCCCCAGTTAGCGACTTCGTCCAGTTTGTCTGTTCTGAAAAAAATGTATGCTCGACATATCTTCACTCTGCTCATCAATTTGTTAGCACACCATAGATGATTCATGTTAAAAAAGTGCATCAGTATCTCTTTGCTAATTGTTTATGGCTACACCTTTTTCCAAATGCTTCATTTCAGTCTCATTTAACAGAATCCTCTCCCATATTTTGCTCGCTTTCCTGAAGCCGATGTTTTGACTTCAACTGATCAAGTTGTGCCAACAGTCGTTGATGACCGACTGGACGTGTGGCAACAAGGTCAGTCAGTAATCATATTACAGAGTGAATCTATTTTTTTATTTTTTTTTTGAGAGGAGTGAATCTATTACTTAAGCTATGTAAAAAGATGTTCCTACTAGATACCTTTATCTGCACAATAGGGATTAGGGAAAAGACAAATTGTCTGTGGCTCACACTTGCACGAAATTTTACAGAACACTTTTGCTTAATTCTAGTATGTGAATAATTGTTCCGAACTTCCGAAGTAGTTGTGTGATACTCCGGCCTTTATCAAATATAAGTGATGATATGTTATTTGAAACAATGTCCCTTTTCTTAATTACAGATTTTTCTGAGTTATGATTTACATGAAGTCCTTATCTTAATGTGAAATTAGTTAGTGCGGAGATCATCTTTCGTAAACCAACTCAAACCTGTTGGTGAAAACAGGTGTAACGCCTTTCCAATATGAATATATACATATCGAACTAACATGATTGAAGAAACGATAGTTTGTTTCACCGCGTTATTTGTTCCATCATACCAATGAACAGAGTATATGTAATACATCTGAAGCAAGGCGAGGGAGTCTTGACTGTTATGCAATAAGAACTGATTCATAGGTGTTTAGAACTGGAGTTAATGATATATTTTATGGCTCAACAGTTAGCGGTGCATTCAACATTGGAATATTTCATTGGAGGCCAACAGGTTCTTCGAAGAAATTGGCAAAAGAATGGAAAGAGTTGCTTTTGGCTGATGAAAAGATATGGGATCAGAATGGATTCAATGATATTGTACGAAGACAACTAGGGCCCTCCGTTGATGATGAGAGTGGTCTTGTATTTGCTTATGACGGAAATCTTAAGCTGGGGCTCCTTCCAGCCAGCATATTCTGTAGTGGGCATACATATTTTGTTCAGGTAAATTCTTTCTGTGATTTTCAGTATGCGACACGTGGTATCATCTTTGTGCCTAATAAGGGGGACACTATGAACAGTTTGGATTCTTGAAGCCTGTGTCAGTTGAGAGGAGCTTGTGCCTTCTTGGCTTCTTTACAAACGTTTGTCTTAAGAAGTGCTTGCAACAGGGATAATCTAGAAGAGATTATTAGGAATTGGAGAAAGATGATGGAATATATTATATATCTATAATCCGTTAATAGGTATCACGCAAACCTTAAAGGGTCTTTACACTTCAGAGTGTGATTATTGGGATTCTTCAATCAATCTGGATCCCTCTCTTAGGATTAGCTGAATTATATGATGGGTCAAATACAAAACAACATCACCCTAGTGCTTCAAAGACGCTGACCTATCACGGTCTAAGGGCTTGGTTTAGAGAACAATTCAGTTGTAATAGGAACATCAATTGGTTACTTCTAGATGATCTGTAATGGATATTGATTCGACCGATTGGCTTTTCATAATACAAGAAGCAGCAAACAATTTAGTCAAGCGTTTTTCTTATTTCATCATAGAGAATAATGAATCTTTGTCCTTGAGATGGAATTAGTGGTCAATATAGAATATATTATCTTTTTTTGGCTGTAGTTTCGACTAATAAAAGTGATTGAAAATGATACGAGCTTTCTAGGGTGCAAAGAAAGAGGGCATTGTGAAGGGAAAGGATTTGGTAGATGATGAAGTTTGATTTTTTTTTGGGGGGTAAAGCTCCGTCTTCTACCTAAACCTTTTCCTTCGCAGTGTCATATAAACCTATACTGTCTGTCTGGCTTATAAAAAAGGAGACTAAAGTGAATAAAGTGAATAAAGTAGATATAAATCATAAGCTTATTAAATGTCGTTTTTGCGTGCATGTCTTTGAAGTTTTTTTTTTCTTTTGCAGGCCATGCCTCAACAATTCAAACTTGAACCATATGCAGTGCACACCACATTCCAGTATGCAGGTACTGTAGGCAAGCGCCATCGACTGCGAGAAGCCATGGTGTTTTACGATCCACCTGAATACTATAACTCTCCAGGTAATTTATTATTAAATTTTCTTTACTATTCGTATAATCTTATGGTTGATTACATGACAATGTTGTGGAAAGTTAGCTTATTACTTTTCCATGACCATTCCACCATTCGAATGCATGTGGGTTATACTCCATTCATTTCTTTTATATCTTCCACTTCCAAAGTGACATTACTTAACAAAATAATAAACTATAGAAAAGTAGAGAGGAGATAAAGTAGTTAGGTTTGTCACATGTGGGAGAAGTGAACTACTAGAAAGAGAAAGTGGAAGAAATCAAAGAAAATAACAAAAAATGAAAACTGGAAGAAATCGATGAAAAGGAGGGAATACTATATATTGTCAACCTCGTTTCTTTTTCTCTACAGTGATGCTGTATTTCCTTTGCCTATTATTAATCTTGCCTCTCTAAAAATTGAAAATACAAAATAGCTGGTAAATTTTCGCAGGTGTAATCTATCCGCTCCCCTTCAAAATCTTCTAATGGACTTGTATAACACAATTACGCTTGCTATTATCAATGAACAAAATTGCACAAACCATGTGAAACATGGTTGGATTGGGCCTTAACCGCGGTGACCCACACGGTCCATAAGCAGCGTAGACCACCAGCCATCTGTTTTGACTTTAACCTATTGGTTTACATTAGTAAGGAAGCCGTTTTAGTGTGTATTTGCATGTTAGAATGCATTTAATCTGTCACTGGTGAATCTGATGCAGGAGGTTTTTTATCTTTTAAGCCTTCTATTCCAAAGAGTCTGCTGTTGGATGGGGGGCATAATGTTGAGTCACACTTTACTGTTGTAAATTATCAGGTATCACCTATACTCTCTTCTAATGTTTTTACATGCTGAAAATATCGCATCAGCTGATTGCTACTCTGAATCCTGCTCTACAGATAAAACAGATACGAACAGCACTTGCTATTGCTTTTTTGTTAAAACGTACCCTGGTGAGTTGTGTTAAGACAATGTTGCTTTATGCATTCCTTGGGGTTGTGGCTTGAATCTTCTTACAATCCTTCTTCTGTGAACTGCAGAGTGTGACTATATGATAATACTCATGCTTACTATTGGTATCTAAAGTTTCTTACTCGTCCTTATAATTATTTTGATGACTTTATGCACACACAAATCATAAAAATCTAAGGGTGATGATCCCTTTAATAAATGAAATTTGCAGTTTATATTTAATGAGAAAACAGGTAAAAAATAAAAAATAAAAAATCACAATACAAGGGTTTATTGGGGATAACAAATTCTTCTTTTACCCAAAAGATGTATTGTTGCCTTCCCCGCATGGGCGCGATACTTTTCTCAAGTAGTATACTAGTACTACCTCAATCAATTCCATTGAGTTCCTCTAATTTCATTGCGCACTGTTCTTAAGAATTATAATAGTTTATTCATTAACTTTTAACTGGGCTAGTCATTAACCCATAATATAATTAGCTCAAGTTAATCATCCCACCAGTTCGCTCAACCCGAATACCGTACTATTATCACCACTGTCACCCAAGAACCACACTCCCATCAAAACTTGCTGGTCACCCTTAACTTGCCAGACCAACCTCACCTATGGGCTATGGTTATCCTTTCACCGTAAAGGAACACAACTGCGTCATTGTATTACCGTCCACCATGATGAAGGCGGTGGCGAGCACTATCAGAAGCATGTGACCCACTGCCGCTGCTGCTGCAGCCACCACACTACATCAAAACCCGCCGACCACCCTATACATGCTGCACCACCTTCCCTTATGGTCATCTTCTCATCATACAAGCACACCACCGCTGACATTGAAGCACCGACCACCATAAGGAAGGCGACGATGAGAATGAGCAGAAACCTTTCAGTGAGGCCGGACTCCGGAGAACATAACTTTGATGGTATTTTCAAAAATGAGCTATATGTCCTTGTAGATCTGAGTTTGAGGTCTGATTTGGAGAGGAAAAGTGCCGGCTTTTAAAAGCATCAATGACATTCGTGCTTGTGTGCAAACCGCCCTCACCCCCCTAAAGCAGCCATAACCATCCTCTCACCTTGTACATCTTCGGCCATGGGTGGACAGTGAAAGTTGTGGTGGTGCTGCCAGGAGGTTGTGGTGGTGTGTTGGCTTCATTCATGGTGAAGCGCCGGCGTCGGGTGGTGTTGTGCAGGGTGTGAGGAGGAGGTGAGGAGGCAGGTGAGTTGGGGTAGCGACTGTTGTAGATGCGGGGGTGTAGTGGAGGCGGAGGTGGGACTTATGTAGGAGTTAGGACCTGGGGTTAGTGCTAATCATAAATATTAGGATGCCTGTTTTTCAAATATGTATAGTTCATATTTTAGTCTCTTATTCATCCTCTTTTATTTTCTTTAAGGTTGCTTCGGTGGTTGGAACACCTTCTTGTTGTTTTTGGAGACCATTTTCCACTATCTCCCATAGTGCATTTGCTCTTAAGAAAAGCTTCATTTTAATGCACCAATGGTCATAATTTTCTCCTCTAAATAAATCTAGAAAATCTAGAGGAGCGGGCAATGGAGTGTTTGATGCGGAAGCCATAGTTTTATTTTGTTGCCCTAAGATGTTTAGAGCTCTTGATACCACTTGGTGTATGGGGGAGTATAGGAGGTAGAGTGGAGATTAGTTGTTTGTTTAGTTGATTAGTTGAAGGTTGATTAGTTGGAGTTTAGTTTAAAGGAATTAGTTTGTGTATTGATTTGTTGTGAATTTGTTGGGATACACTTGGATTCACTTAGGTTCATAGAAATGGGAGGGGAGGTCCTCTATTTATAGAGCTTCTCCTCCTTCTTTTACATCCCAAGAACACTCTAGAATAGGACATTCTAGAGTGGCCTAGACACGGAACTCTCTAGAGTTCTTTACCAGCTATACACGTGTCTAGAAGGTTCTAGGTTGTTCTACATAAACCTAGAACATACATGACTCTTCTAGACTCTTCTAGTTGTTTCTACATTATTCTAGCATATTCCGGATAAGTTTAGAACATTCCGGAAACTTCTAGAATACACTAAAAGTCTCATACTTCAACAGAGCCAAATTCGAGCTCAAATCGAGCCTATATATAATTGCTAATGTTTTGAGTTTTTTCCTTCCAATATGTTCAATAAAAAGGCTCGAATCAGTAAGACATTTGATATGTGTGATACAAATATATAATCATGATAGAATATTTTTATAACATATGAGCAATATCTTATCTAATCATACAAGTTCGAGCCATTCGCGAGCTTTTCGAGTCGTTGCTCGGCTTGACTCGTTAAGTTCTCGAGCCAAGCCCGGAATCGAGCTTTGACCGAGTTGATCTCGAGTTGCTCGCCCGTCTCGTCTCATTAACACCCAGGTATAGATTCCTTAATTCCCTCTCAATTCCCTCTCGTTCTAGACAACTAGAATCTAGAGAATAGTAATGGAGTTTTGTATGGATTTGTTTTGTTGAAGTCACTGAAATCACTTTGCATATATATGCACACACAAATACAACAACAACCAACAACAACAACCACCACCACCACCACCACCAACAACAACAACAACAACAACAACAATAACAACAACAACTCAACAACGCCTTAATCCCAAATGATATGGGGTCGGCTGATATGCACACACAAATAACCAACTAATATTGGCAAAACATGAAAAACACGAAGGAGTGGGCTTGCCTCGGTGGTCTGGAGAAAACTCGGGTCAAAACTCTCCAACGCTGATGTTCCAAGAACCTTGTCCCGCTCAACCGGGGTCCGGTAGCCTGACTAGGGCTGTGGCTTACTAGCGTTTTTGTTGCATTATACTAGGAAACATTCTAAGTTTTCCTTGTCCAAAAACTCGTAAACTTAGAATCCGTTTATGTGAGCCGTGAGCGTGTATTCCACACTCCCATGCCCACATTATAACGTTCCAAATTTACATAGATTTGGTTGAATCCTGTCTACACTCTAATGAATTCGGTGATTCTCTTAAAGCACCAACATTTAACACATGGAAAAAAAAGATGTTTTTACTTGTTACTTGAAATTATTCCTTGTACGTGTTAACAGATTGTGTTAGTGTTTTTTAGGTGAGGTATTAGTTATTGCATTGTGTTGCCCATACACTAGTATATGGGTACATTACAATTGTCCGAGTCATCACAAGTCATATTTTGAGACACGGTGATCCTACACTAGAATGGCAGTATGGGTATGTGGACACGTATTCATAACAAAGTAAAACTAAAATCAACGGCGGAGCTAGTGGTGGCTGCCATCCCCAGGATACTATATATGAGATTATATTTGTTGTTTATCACTGAGTTTTGTGCCGTATGGTAATGTAAACATTGACAACAACAACAACAACATTACCCCAGTGCCTCAATGGCTTCCGCAAATTGCGGGGTAAGGGGTGGTCGGATGTACGTAGCCTTACCCTTGTGTTAGCAACACAAAGAGGCTGTATCCGAATGACCCAAGATGAAAATTGCGTCGAGAACTGCATTGAAGGACCGCTACTTCACAAAAGAAAGAAGCGCAGCCACTTTAGTGAGCCATTTTGATTTATTCCATTATAATCCATAACCAAAGAGTAATGAGTGTTTGGCTCCATTGGAAATATGGTTGTCACATTTGTGCTAATGGTAATCATCAGACCTCAAGTTAAATGTCTTACTATGACTTAGGGAGTCATGGTTGTCACATTTTACGGCTGTGCACATATGCCTCTACTCCCATTTTTACCCCACCTTGGGGGGAGGCCTCTTTTGAGTCTGTGGTTTAATGCAAGTGTTTTGCTGGTAAAAAATGTGTTGGACTGTTTGTATTTATTTTTCTTTTTATGTATATTTTATTTTACTTCCTTTTTTAAATATGTTCGCACAAACACTTTACTTGTCTCACATAATGTATATGTGCCAATTGAGATATGATTTGTTGAACCTGATTTAGTAAAGCCTTGATAACCGGGAACATGTAGTTGATATCTTATTATATTCTTATTGTGATTTATATAGGTCATGCCTCCAATATGGTGCAGGTTGGATCGGCTCTGGTTTGGGCATCCTGGAATTCTAGAAGGGACTGTGACAAGACAACCTTTCATATGCCCTCTGGATCACGTATTTGAGGTAGACCAATGTGTGAGATTTTGTCTTTGGATTGCTAATAATCTTCCCTTTACATTATTACTTTAACTATTGGAACTCTGGGCTATAATGGTCAGCCATTGGGTCCTTGCTGGAATATAATATTCATCATGTATTAGAAACCATCAGGATTAAACCACATCAAGGACCAAGGGGGAATCGTTTGGGCCTTTCATTATCTTTAAATTTATTACTCCGTGGTTGCTTTGTAGAAGTGACCAAGTTAGATTAGCTCAAAGAAAAACTACGTACTGCAGACACTTAAGTTGGTCTATGAAGCAACAGAGAAGTATTCGGATATTAAACCATTGATTGGGCTCTCAGCTAGCTGAAATTCCATCCATACCTTGTATTGAGTTTCCACTGGTGCGAATACGAGGTTCCAAGGATTTGAACTTGGGACTTCATGGTCATTGAGGCTCTGACTCTTTACAATGTGAAAAGACTATCTCAATCAGAAACTTGAACTGATTGTTGAAGCACAATCAATGATTTAATATCCTAATACGAAGATCCAGACTTGAAAATCAATGAAATCAGTTGCTGCTTGACGTGGTTGACAAATATGAAGATGGCAGATGATTTTGAGTGGAAGATACTGAGTAATTGACGTAGAATGAGTTTTTATTTTTTCTCTGTTATTACATAAGACCTTCTCTATCAATTATGGGAAAGCTACTTACTGGCCCGGTTTGATATTCCGCAATATAGGCAATTTCATGATATCTGAGCTATTACTTTTTTACTTCGAGCCCGATTATAAATTTTCAAGAGGGCCTAAACTCTTTTATCTTCCAATTTCATTAAATATTCTTTACAGGTTTGTCATAACGAAGTGGCTATACATGTAACGCTAGGAGAATTAAGAAAGGGCACAATGTCCCCGTAGATGAGGAATATACTAGACTAAATCATAGATGAAGCTTTCCTGGAGTTTGTCCACTGTCCTCGTTCCTCCATGGAAAGTGCCTAGATATTGTCTCCCAGAACTTGTTAAAACTTTTGTTTTCATCTAATAAATTTCTTTCTAAAGGCCGTGCAGCTTACACGATTGGTGTAAAATATGTTTTATGAAATTACAGATGTGGATGTTATCATTTACTCTGATTAGCTACCCATTAAGACAGTCCAATTGCTACTTATTTTTGAGTTTGAAACAAATGGATGTTTATAGATTGGGCTGAGCTCCTTTCTTTATTGTACTTGAGTGAATATTTGTTCTTGTGGTTGATGTTGATCTGAGGTTGTGTTATACTATTCATTCTGGTTTCCTTTGCTACTGCAGGTCAACGTGATGCTGAAAGACATGTCTGAACAAGAATTTGGCCCAAATATCGATATTAAAGAATACTCGTTCCTTGATAACCCATCACTGCCAAAACAAGTATGTTTACTCCAAGAAATGACAGTGATCTAATTACTGCGTTCATTTGTGTAAAAGTAAAAACTGCCTGAAGAACTTTCCTGTCCAGGTAAAAGAATCATGGCTTGATGTGCATCTTTGTCAAGTGGGATCCAAAGACTGTCTCCTTTCCAACAGTTCAAGTACATCTGGAGTGGTCAGACTTCCTAGACATAGCAGTGAAGAAACGGTAATCAGTTACTTACAAATGTTGGTATCAAGGATTGTTCACCGTACATCCTTTAGCTTGGCGGTAATAAGAGTAGACTGTTATAGTTTAGTCTACACCGTTCAATTCTAACAATGAAGTCCTTATCGGAGGGAAGTGATGATGGTGAATGGAAGATAATGGATGATGAGTCTCAAAACAAAGGAAAGAAACGAGGCAATCAGTTTGGTGCAGTAATAGAAATTACTTCATCTAATCTGCGTACTTGAACCCTGAATTTTATGTTTGGTTGTGTTAAGATGCTTTAATTCAGTTTGCTTTTGAGTCCGTGCTGCTTTTGCTGACTTTTATTGTTTACTGTGCAACAGTTTGAGAAGCTAGCTTCATCATTCAAGGATGTAAAAGTTATAAACTTCTTATCTATCCATGATGCTTTCCTTGGATTTGCAGACAAGGCGAGTTTTCATGTTTTGTTAGATATCTCAGGGTTTTATATTATTATTATTTTTTTCCTGGTGAAAGGTGTCAGTGGCAGAGCTAGGGGAACGGGGGCTGCAACTTCCTAAACAGTGAAAAATATGAAATAATTTTTGTTCAAAAACTTTAATTTTGTCCTAATTTAATCTATTGGGTTGCTAAGTCAATCTTTGTTTTGGCTCCTTAGCCCGGCAATTGTTGTTTTTAGCCTGCTATTCAAATCAAATCCTGGCGCTGCTACTAAAGAGAGCCACAAGACAATTTTGATGTTGATGGTATTCAACATAGTCATGTGTATCAGTACTGCTTGACTATATTAGCTAACTCACGCTGCATGTTTGTGTGTTTAATGTGACTATTGACTAACGATCTCTAGTCTTCCAGATCATGCTTAAATCCCGCTTATGTTTGTACATTGTCTTGTCTTTTAGGCGAGAGAACGGAAGTTCAGGAACCGTGTTAAGAGGTACGTTGGCATATGGTGTTGTGTGATGGACCACACTCCTGGACATATATATTACGACATGTACTGGGACGAGAAACCAGGCTGGAAACCCGTACCTCCTCAAAAACCAGAGGATGACCATCCTCCGTTCTGATATAAGAGATGCATCCTGTAACCACCAGACTACGAATGAGTGGCACTGCTTTACGCTCACGAATTACACTCATGTAAAGCTGAAGGCCAAGGCAATACTCACCAATAGCATAACTGCATACTACAAGGACCTACCACAGTATCATGTCTTCTGGAGATGGGGGAGTTCTGTTTATTGTAAAATTAGGAAAAACATTGATCTCAAAAAAAAAAAAAATTAGGAAAAACATCGATATATTTTGGCATTTTGCCTAGGAAGGAGGGGTTATCTTCCCTTTTGTAAATGTGAGATATTCTGTAGGACTACATTTGATGAAAATTTTGTCAAGACCGGTGTAGATACTGTTAGACAAGTCATTCTGTCTATTATCACTCTGGGAATCATCACATGTTGCACCAGCATACCAAAAAAAAAAAAAAAAAAAGGGAAGATATCTGGTAATTCCTCATGTATTTGTTTAATCGTACGATTATTTGTTATCAGTTATCACCCATTCACATTTCCAGGCAAAGAATGGAAAATGAAGATATCTCTGTGTCACGCGTATATATTTTCCTGCGAAGAATGAGGGATAAAAAATGAGTGGGAACTCGGAAGTAGAGATTCGGCTGCACATTTTTGTGCAAAGAATGATGAATGAACATATCTTTCTCCAGTTTTTACTAGTTTTGTTGGGAAGTAATTAGTAAAGATTTCGTCGAAGGATTTGCGCTTCACCATAACATCAGCAGCTCTTCTAATACACCTTAAAGTATAGGGCAATCTTTCATTGGCGATGTAATAACTTCGGATTTATAACGAAAACAACAAATTCGAATTTCCGGCCTCATGAAGTGTCCTTTCTAAAGGTAGTCTCCCATCTTTTATGTGGAATTTTAGGAAAATTATTTCGAGGTAGATTTAATTAGTTTCGTCTCCAATCTTTAAACTGCTTTGTTTCAATAAATGAAGAACCCTTAGAAAATTGAACTATCAATACACCGTGAGTTCCAGTTCCTGTGTGGCTCTGCAGGTGTGCGTAAATGGAATCCACGAGTGTTTTCAAAAACAAACAAGTCGCTCGTATTTACACAAAAATGGCCAAGAAAATACAGAAATCAGCAAATTACATAAAGCCGGAAACATAATACAATGTCAGATCATTACTCCAGTGCCGCGACTGAACAAACAGTGAAACAACATCCACAGACCACAATAATAAAGACGCCACAAATTTAAAATCCGAGTTAAGGTGTGCTAATCCACCAGCAGGATTATTATGTTAATGTTTACTCTTAATACATTACGAGTATAACACATGACACCAAGATTACTTCCACTTCCTTCCATGCTTTCCATGTTTACCGTGCTTGCCATGCTTGAACTTCCCCTGCTTAAACTTTCCATGTTTCCCACCATGCATCATGCCACCAAGACCTCCACCATAACCTCCGTGGCCATGACTACCACCAGGCATCATGCCACCCATGCCACCGTGACCTTGACCATGGCCATGACTACTGCCCATAAGTTTATGAGCTCCATAGGCAGCAGCTGCAGCTGCAGCACCACCTGTTAGCATTCCTCCCATAGCACCCATACCACCTGTAACATATGGGCAACAAGTTGTGCATTTCAGCAGTCATACATATACCTGAAACATATGTTAATGATTTGGTTGTATACAACGGTGATTATAATATTAATATACCTGAATGATGTGAGCCATGGCTGCCCTGCTGCCCAGGAGGGTATCCACCTTGGGGAGGATAACCTCCCTGCTGAGGAGGGTAGCCCTGGGGAGGATAACCACCCTGCTGAGGAGGGTAGCCGCCCTGGGGAGGATATCCACCCTGCTGAGGAGGGTAGCCTGAGGGTGGGTACCCTGCTGGAGGATATCCTTGAGGAGGGTACCCTTGCTGTGGAGGGTATCCCCCGTGACCCCCATGATTCCCACCAAGTCCCTGAGCAAGATTCGAGAATAAGCCTTTGTCAGATCCGTCATGATTGTCTTTTCCGCCTCCCATGTTTCTTCAACAGCTTTTATGTGAACAAGGAACATAATAAACATCAGGATCATCAAATCAAATACTTTATTCAATGTAGATATCATGCAAATATGACGATTACCAAATTAATGACCCATTTTGGTGAAGAAACATTATCTTACTTCCAAATTAACTAGTCAAGATTACAACTTCATCATGAGCTCCCCTTTTGATCTGTTTGCTATAAGATCATGGCATTTCTATTTCTAACATAACAACCTAACATGTTCATGACAATAACTCATAGTCTCATTTCATATTTCATAATATCTAGGCAAACTTGTCTTTATACAATAGTCTTATACAAGACTAACTATTTTTTTTACATAATTAATACTCCATTTGTATCAATCATTCATTTACCTTTTTTTTTAATTCAGAATTATTTTAATCAAAGCCAAACAAATAACACAAAATTGAGATGGTGGGTAGTAGTTTCCTAAAATGATCTTACACACCATCAAACCTTCTATTGCCAAAATGTTTATCAAGGGCCAAAATGGATCTATAATTTACATGACAATCTGAAAAGTCAATCAAAATGAAATTTCGTTGGCAAAGACCAAAATACTAAACTTGATGCTTAAACCAACACATCTGCAAACTGTAGGTCTACTTAATCATATCCTCAGAATCTCAATAGATGGTAAGAAAATGAATGGCATTTGATGATCACAACTAAATAAGATCAAAAGCGAAAATAAAAAGACCAAGAAGATGTAATCTTAAAGCTTGAGACAGATAATCCCGTCTTAAATAAGAAATAGAAATGGCATGATAATCAAAATGAAGAGATTGTAAGTATAAACAAATAGTAGAAGAAGAAAGAAAAGAGAGATAATTGTACCTATAAACAATTTACGTGTGAGGTTTGATTTTGATTGTAATGAAAAATTGGAGAAAAGTTTGTTATAATGTAAATATCTGGAAAATGGCGTAGATATGAATGAAAATTGGAATGGGATTCCGTTTTGTGGTGGGACCCTCTTTCCACGCGGCTATTCAACGCCCGCATCTCATTCTCTTCATTCATGCTCTCCACCTTTTCAACTAATTATACGTACTTTGACTCATACGCTGGCCGACTTCGCACCAATCTGTTAAGTTTAAAAACGGATTTAAATAAATACTCCCTCCGACCCAGACGAAAGGTAACATGGTGAAAAATGGATTATTTAAGAAAAGAGGTAAAAAGAAGGGGCAAAGATGGAAAGATTGGTGAGGGGCCACATGGATAGTGTGTATAATTAAATGGGTTTAGGTGAGTTAAATAAGAAGTTAGTGGGTGGGCCACATGATGGCATTTGTGTAAATATGAGAAGAATATAAGGATTATATTGTCCAAAAACATGCCATTTATAGTATGTTACCTTTGGTATGGTTCGTCCATTTTAGGTAACTGTTACCTTTGGTCTGGGTCGGAGGGAGTATATATTACCCCTCCTATTCTCTATAAACTTCCACATTTCCTAAAACGACAAATTCACTAAAATCTTACAGTTTCTTTATTTGTCAACCATTTGTGTTATAATAATTTCTAACCCCATATCCTATCTCCTACTTTCATTTTCATCCACATATTTCCATCCCACTAAATTTTTGTCTAAAACTAATGTGGAAGATGATAAGGAATAAGAGGTAGTATAGTAAAAAGACTAATCAAATTTACATTTCTATTGCAGTCTAGAGCCTCCCAGGGTATCTGTCTAATTTTCTTAGGGCTCTCCTTGATCTCGAGGTTCTTTCACGATTTTGATCGTGAGATTGGCTCTTCGTTTGTTTTCTTTGTTTGTTTTTGCTTTCTGTGCAGGGTCAGAAGATGGGTTATACACGGGGACAAGGAAGGAATGGGAAACAACCGATAGGGGATGTGGAGGCTCCAAATGGTGCGGCTTTTGAATGGGATGAGGAGTCTGATGGTGGGGAGACGAAAATTTGTACGATGCTTGTGGGCAAACTATGTGCAGGACGACGTTAAATGTCAGAGCTGTAATCGATACTATGATTTAAGATTTGGAATCCCTCACATTCAATGGTGGGGAATATTGTTGACGCGAAGGAGAAAACGTTCGTTTTTAAATTTGGCTCGGAACAGGATAAAACTAGGGTTTTGGAAGGACAACCATGGCACTTTGAGAAGTTTGTATGGTGCTTCAATGAACCGAATACATCAGGTAAACTCACAGATATTCCTCTTTTCCGTTTTCCAATATGGTCGCGGGTGTATGATCTCCCAATCAATGGTAGATCGAGTAGGGCGAATGCGATGAGAATAGGAGCGAACTTAGGGAAATTTGTTGATATGGAAGTAGGGCCAAATAATGAGTTAGATAGAGCAATTAGAATTCGTGTTCTTCATGATGTTCGACAGCCGCTAAAAGCTTGGATTCCTATCAAAATGAAAGAGGGTCGCATTGTGAAGTTTGATGTTAAGTATGAAAGACTATCGCTGTTTTGCTATGGTTGCGGAGTCATTGGGCATGGGGAAAAAGACTGTGAGGAGGGGCCGTATGAGGAGGATGAGCTAGTGTTTGGTGAATGGCTTAGAGCTTCGCCGTGGAAGGTCACTAAAACGATAAAGGAGGGGTCGAGCTCTAGTAAAGCACGAAGGGACCTGACGCCTGTTTTTGAATCTACTAAAAAAGATGATTCAGATGCGGATATTGTCAAGATGATTGAAAAGCTGCAGTTGATTGCTATTGAGCTGAAGGCAAAAAAAAGCGACAAGCAAGACTCGAAACAGCAACAAGTTCAGGAAGATGGAGAGGGAGCTGATGAGGGGAGAAGTGGAGGAGGAGGGACAGATGAAGAGAGGGTTCTCGCGTTTACACAAGTTAGGGAGAAGGAGCAGGGCTTTGGCCATGGTTATGAAACCGTGGAGGGAGAGGGAAGGAGGAGGGCTGAGCTGGACGAGGGACTGAATTTGGGAGAGGAACAGCGCTGCTTGGGCATGGATGTGGACGGGGGTTGTGTTCTGAGTCTATCTACTAGCTATGAACAGGGGGAGGGCACGAGGGGGAAGAGCTAGAGACGGTTGGTTAGGGATGGGAACTTTGAAGGGTGTAGTTTGAGAATGCCGGAATTGGGCAAGAGAGATATAGGAGACGTGGGGGTGGATGAGGCAGCGAAGAAGTTGAAAGCTAACATAGACGGGGGCGTCTTAATACCTGAGGCGGAGGTTGAGGGTACTCAACCCCGCCAGGCAAAATGAATCTCCTAAGTCTTAACTGTCGGGGTTTGGGCAACCCCGATAGTGTTAGAGCCCTCCGGACGCATGTGCGAAGGGAAGCCCCAGCCATGCTTTTTCTGTGCGAGACGAAGTTGTGTGGTCGTGATATGCGGAGAGTGAGGGAAGGGCTTGACGGGTACTATGGGATTGAGGTTGATTGTTTGGGAAGGTCGGGGGGTCTCGCTTTCTTATGGAAAAAGGATATAGACTGTACTTTTGTTTCCGCTTCTGTCCATCATATGGACTTTACCATTAAAGAGGAAAATCGAGAGTGGAGAGTTACGGGTTTCTATGGGTGGCCGGCTGTGGCAGACCGTCATTTATCTTGGGAGCTCTTACGGGTTCTTAATAGGCAATCCTCGTTGCCATGGATATGTGTAGGAGATTTTAACGAAGTCCTTTATTCGACGGAGATGAAGGGAGGGAGTAGAGCGCAATGGCAAATGAATAACTTTCAGGCGGCGGTGGATGAGTGTGGGCTTCGGGATGTTTCATGGGAGGGGTACCAGTTCACATGGGACAATGGCCAAGTGGGGGATGCGAATAGATAATGTATGCTTGATAGAGCGATGTGCACTAGCTCGTGGTTAGACTTGTTCACGTATGCGAGATTGTTTCACCTTGATCTTGAATGGTCCGACCATGCTCCAATTAAGTTGTTTTGTGATAGGAGGGATGTCAATGTGAGGGGCAGGAGACGGTTTCGTTTCGAACAGATTTGGGTGGGTGAAGAGGGGTGTGAGGAGGCGGTAGGTAGAGGTATTGAGCTGAGAAAGGGAAATTTAGTGGCATCGCTAAAAGCTTGTGTGAGAGAGCTACAAAAATGGAAAGGTATAAACATTGGGAAAATTGGTATGGCGATGGATCGAAAGCGTAAGCAGCTTGCTCGGTTAAATGAGGGCAGTCGAGATGAGGGGGATGTTAAGCGAAGGCGAAAATTAGTAGCTGAGATTGCGGAGCTTAGTCGACAAGAAGAACAATATTGGCGTCAAAGGTCTCGAGCTCTATGGTTACGTGATGGGGACCGAAACACGGCTTTTTTCCATAATAAGGCCGGTGAGCGCAGGAGAAAGAATCACATCTCAAAATTGATCGATGATGCAGGGGTTGTACGAACTGGGGAAGAGGCCGTTGCTGTAGTTGCTCAGGAATATTTTCAGAGCTTGTTCACGACCGCAAGCCCAACTGATTTCGATGATGTAGTTGCAGGTTTAGAGGGGCGAGTGACTGACCGTATGAATTTGTTTTTGAGAGCAGAGTATAGCGAGGAAGAAATTGTCGACGCGCTTAATCAAATGCATCCTTTGAAGGCTCCGGGTTCGGATGACATGAATGGCCTGTTTTTCCAAACTTATTGGCATTTAATTGGGCCCGAGGTGGTGAGTTCGACACTTAGAATTTTGAAAGGGGAAGCATCAGCGGAGGATGTGAACAAAACGAATATTGTCTTAATCCCGAAGAAGAAAGCTCCCGATAAAATTCGGGATTTTAGACCGAATAGGCTGAAGCTTTTCCTGGGGGAGATTGTCTCGGAGAACCAAAGTGCTTTTACACCGGGCAGATTAATATCGGATAATATTTTGATCGCTTTCGAGCTATTTCACTATATGAAAAATTGCAGACATGGGGAGGGGTATATGGCGATCAAACTTGGTATGGCGAAGGCCTGTGACCGGGTGGAATATGAATTTTTGAGACGAGTCCTTGTTACTATGGGGTTTGATAGAGCGTGGGTGCAGCGGGTCATGGATTGTGTGTCAACGGTCGCTTTTTCTGTTCTTATAAATGGCGAACCAACGGAGGAGTTTCGGCCTTCTCGAGGGCTTAGACAAGGCGACCCGTTATCCCCGTATCTCTTTATTTTATGTGCTGAAGCGATGTCAAATATGCTCAGAAGGGCGGTCGAATCAAATGCTCTACATGGAATTCGAGTGACGGCTAATGCACCGACTATTTCCCATCTGTTGTTTGCGGACGACAGCATATTTTTTGTCAAGGCAACTTTGGATGAAGCGGATGTGATTAATGACATTGTAAGGAGGTATGAAGCAGTTTCGGGACAACTCGTTAATTTGGGCAAGACAACAGTCTCATTTAGCAAAGGGGTCTCGGTGGAGCATAGGAATATGGTGGCTGGAAGACTCAGAGTGGTGGAAGTGGCTAAACAAGATCGATACCTTGGGCTGCCCACGGGCCTTGGTCGATCAAAGAAACCATTAACGGATATTATCCGTGATAAGCTGAGTAAACGACTTCACGGTTGGCGCGGAAAATTATTGTCGAGGGCTGGTAAGGAAGTTCTTATAAAGGTAGTAGCCAATTCTCTTCCTACCTATGTGATGAGTGTTTTCAAAATTCCGACCAACTTTTGTGATGAACTCAGAAGACTAGTATCCCATTTTTGGTGGGGGCATGAAGAAGGTCGAAGAGGGATGGCTTGGGTAGCTTGGAAAAATTGTGTAAACCGAAGGGGGAAGGAGGTATGGGGTTCCGCTACTTTAGGTTGTTCAATCTTCCTCTCCTTGGTAAGCAAGCATGGCGTAACAACGTGTCCAGATAGTCTTTGGGCCCGTATTATGAAAGCGAGATATTATCCAAACTGCGAATTGATGGAGGCGGAGATGGGTGGGAATCCGAGTTATACTTGGAGAGGATTGGTGGAAGCAAGGACTGTTTTGGACAAAGGGCTTAGGAGGCGGTGATATAGGGATTTGCCGTCACTTCCCAATCAAAAACAATTTATAAAACCAAATAAAAGTAGTATTTATTCGGGTGTCGAACACGAAGATGGCGGGGGTTAGATACTTGGTTTGTTTAAGTCTTTAGTTTAGTCAAACAAAATAAGATGTTGATTTATCTAAAACTAAGATGCAAACAAGTTAAATTAAACTAAATGGGATTGTATTCAATTGATGGAAGGCTAAGGTCTTTGGGTTCACAAAGGGCAATTAGGGGGAGAAACAAGGTCTAACAAGAAAAGGGTAATAATGGTGGTCAAGGGTTTAAGACTAATTTCTTAGTCACCTTAAGCTCCTCAATAAGTTATCACTTGATCGAGATGAACTAGCTACAAATAAAGCATAAAGACTACCCAATAGCATGAGCACCAAGACGGATTGAATGCATCAAAGAGATGTTCTAACTTTCATTAAAACTCATCTATAAGCACTTCTAAAACTATCTAATAGCACAATGCACCAAGGTAAGCCAAACATGTTAATGAAATGTCCAATTTTCATTGAGGCATTTCCACAAACACTCCAAATGCATTAAGAGTAGAAACCACATAATCACCCAATTCAAAAGGTTAACAACCCAAATTCATTCCCTTAATTACCCAAATTCCCCCTATGACCTTAGATAAGACTACTCACACATGTTCATGGGTGAGAAATTAACAACAAATTGCAACAAAACACAAGTAAACATGATAAAGATTACTACTTTAGATGAATAGCAATTAAACAACATAAGAAATGTAAACAAATGAAAATAATGTAAATAAAAGATGAGAATTGTACCAACAAAAGAGGAAAGTAACAATCTTGGACAATAATGGAAGAATGAATTTCTTCTAATCTCCCAAATACAACCCAATTAACTAATTGTATACTAATGAGAGATGAAGAACTTGCATAAACAAAGGAAGAATTTAACTAATAATTATAGAAAGATTGCAAATTTTATTGAATGAAAAATGAGAAAGGAAATATTAGGGTTCTTGAGTTACAATATTGAGAGAGAAGGATGGACTAATCTAATTTCTATTCTAATTTCTAAGGGTAGTGTAATGTAAGGTATGATGTGTCTTTTATACTACTAGCCTAATATTAATAATACTCCTAATAATAATAATCTTAATAATCTAATAATAATAATAATAATAACTCTAATTACATGAAACCATCGACACAAAACTCCAAAAACAAACCAAAAGAGATCTGCGATTAGAGCAAAACGCAGTAGGGGGATGGCTGTGCCGGCACACCGGCGGTCGGTGCGAGGTGCCGGCAGCGCGTAGCTTGAAGAAAGGGGTTGAATTAAATGGGGTGTAGTCTATGCCGGCCTGTCGGCTGCCGGGGCACCGGTAGAAGATCACAAAAGTTGATATTCGAGATTTGATGCGTGTTGTATGCCGGTAGGCCGGCTGCCGGTGGTTATGACCGGTAGCGAGAACTTCACAAAAAAGAGAGAAATTGATGTTGTTGTCTGCCGGTGTGGGTAGTCGACTGCCGGTTGAGCGGCATAGGACTCAAAGCTCCAAATAAACTCGGTTTCGATTCGAGTCTTCAGCAATTTAAGCGGGTCATCTTGAACTCGATTGCTCTGATCTTCTCTTCTTCATTCCTTTTGATTGGGGATTCGATGGAGTCAAACCTGAGATCGGTTTTGATACCGAAATTGAAGAGCAGGTGGGTCATGATAATGGTGGTGAAGAATGCTGCTGCTCATTGTTGCTGCTTGTTTGGGCGCTGCAATTGTCGTTTGTTGTTGATGCAGGTGAATGGAGGTGAATGAGGGATGGTGATAATGGAGTTGTAAATTGCTGCTGGTAAGAGTTGTTGGCGGTGTCGGGTGATGAAGGCTGTCATAGTTGTGGGTCTGATGGTGGGATTAATGTGGTGAAGATGGTATGAATGAGTGTGAATAGATGATGATAATGAATGATTAATGGTGGAATGAAGGTGAAGGTGAAGCTGGTAAGTGATGGTGGAATTGCTGTTGTTGATTGGAGTGGTGATGGAGCTCGGATTGAAAATGCTGCTGGTGCGCTTGATTGTTGAGAAGGAACGAAGGTGGTCTGGTGGTTTAATGGAGGTGAGCAGGGGAGGTGTAAAGACGAGCTGAAATGGTGATGTAGTGTTGATGATGAGCTCGGTTAATGAAGACGAAAATGGTGATGAATGATGAGTGGTGATGTCAGGTTGATTTGCGGAAATCGGAAATGAATTGGGCTGTGATGTCGCTGTTTATGAAGTTGCTGGTGATGATAAAAATGGAGGTAGGAGTTTATGATGATGGTGATGTCGAAGAAGGAAATGAAAGATGGAGGTGGTGTAGTATACTGGGTTTGTTTGGGAGTGTGTGGATTAAAAGTCAATAGTTGACTTGGCTACATTTGTTTAATGTATTAACCCGCTTTGATCTGCTTCGCTTCATTCGGATTTCCTCTCATCATTCCTCCTTCATTTCTTTACCATTTGACTCCGCTTTGACCCGCTTTCACTTGTTCGGCACCTACAAATATTATATAGACAAAAGCAGTAACTAATTCTCGAAATATGACATTATTCATATTATTTATAATTAAAATTATTAATTACTAATTAACAAATAAAACGAGCTACAAAACTAAATTCCGACATATAAATATATTTATTCGCGATAAATAGAATTAAACTATTAAATACTAATTAACTAATGAAACTAATAAATGAGCTATTTAAACATTTAACGCACACAAAATCGAGTTGAATAAGAGTAAAAGCGCGGGGTAAAAGCTACCAAAATACTACTCATCAGGCGGATAGGGGATGGACAGTCGACACTGGTGTGGAAACACGCTTGGATCCCAACTACAAATCCAGGCAACCACAACGGCCCTTTAAAAACGCTTATTCATGAAAATCACCAAAAGACGTTGTAGAATGGATAATTATCTTTGCGCGAAATTTTACTAAACTTAATTACAACGGTTATGTGAACCGTTGTTATTGGTTTTAACAACGGGTCAAACTTGCACAACCGTTGTTAATATAAAAACTAATAACAACAGTTTACTCTGTAATACATTATCACCGTTGTTAATAATTTGGCGCAAAATTAGTGAAACGTAATTACAACGGTTATATTAGTACCCATTGTTATTACGTTTTAACAACGGTTGTAGATGCAATAACCGTTGTTATTGAAGTTATGAAGATTAAAAGAACAAACACCACGTACAGATCGCTTTATTCTGCTATACGCTACAAAACACAAACACAAGCTAATACTGCTACACAAATATCATCCTCCATTCCTCCCTGATCGTCTCTCTCTGTCTTCATCTCCGTCACTGTTGTCACCGTCTTCTCTCCCTCATCGTGTTTATCAATCAGGTATATATGTTTCTTATTAACTATTTCTTATTAAGATTTTCAAGCTATATATATATATATATATATATATATATATATATATATATATATATATATATATATAGGATTGTTCAATTTCCTGGCCTATGAATGTCGATTATTTTTGAATTTGTGAATTTGTTGGGTTATTATCTAATTTGTTGATAATTTAGCTTAATTGATTTCCTGAATTTCGTTTATTTGTTTGCCTATTATTGGATTTTCTGAATTAGTTGCCTATATATTACGAATGTAGAAAAATGACTCGAACTTGGATGATTGCTGCAAATATGAGTGACCCCAACTATAAGGATGGTTTAGCTGAATTTTATGAAGTCGTTGCGAACAATTTGAAAGGTTCTTCTAGTATTCCATGTCCTTGTGAAAGATGTGGTAATATTAGGTATATGGCTTTTCCGGATGTTAAAATACACCTAGAAAAGTATAGTTTTAGTCGATCCTATACACGTTGGATTTTTTATGGGGAACCATTAGAGGACGAGAATAGCTTTGAAGAAGATGATGTTGAGGTATACGAATGGCTAACTGATGATCCTGAGTTTGCCGAGTTTTTTGAGTTGGAAGAGCTGGAAGCAGACAAGTTGAATGTTGGGTCTATAGATAATGAAAAGAATGATGATGAGTCGAATGCTTTTCAAGATGTAGGTGATGACACTATTAATTGGGATGACCTTAACAACATGTATGAGAAGTTGTGTGAGTTTGAAGCACCTATGTATCCTAGTTGTAAGTTCACAAAAATGTCGGCTGTGGTGAAGTTGTATAATATCAAGGGGGCAAATAGGGTGAGTGACACGTGTTTCACTAGTTTTTTTAGCCTTGATAAAGGAGTTGCTTCCAGATGGTAATGTTCTACCTGTTAAGACATATGAGGCTAAAAAACTAATAAGAGGAGTGGGTATGAAATATGAGAAAATACTTGCATGTCCAAATGATTGCATATTGTATCGAAAATTATATCAGAACTTAACCAATTGCCCTAAATTTTTGGAGTGGCGTTATAAGGATAAGGAAGGGATCCCGGCTAAGGTGTTGTGGTATTTTCCAGTGATACCAAGATTCATAAAGATTTATGCGAATAGCGATGATTCAAAAATGTTAACTTGGCATGAAACTGGAAGAATAAATGATGGAAATCTAAGACACCCGGCAGATGGTATGCAATGGAAATCGTTCGACGATAAGTATCCCGAGTTCGGCAATGAACCTAGAAACTTACGTCTAGCGCTGTCCATGATGGAATGAACCCACACGGAAACATGAGTAGCCAACATAGTACTTGGCCAGTAGTGTTGGCTATTTATAACTTACCTCCATATGTGTGCATGAAAAGAAAGTATTTGATGTTGTCGTTAATTTCTGGCCCTAAACAACCTGTAAATGATATAGATGTCTATTTGGAACTTCTTCTAGATGATTTGCGAATGTTGTGGGATAGTGGGAAAGAAGTATTTGATGCATATAAGAACGAAACTTTCAATTTGAGGGCGATGTTATTGTGTACAATATCTGACTATCCGGCTTATGGCGACCTTTCTGGGCACACAGTTCATGGGAAAGAGGCTTGTCCATTGTGTGGGGAGGATGTCGAGTCTGAATACTTGAAGTCTTCTCGTAAGTATGTGTATATGGGAAATATGAGGTTCTTGTATCATGACCATTGTTATCGCAAGAAGCAGAAAGCATTCAATGGAAGTCAAGAACTTCGTCAACCTCCTGGAATTTTGAGTGGGCATGAAGTTTATCAGAAAGTAAAGCATATTGAGATAGATTATGGGAAGAAGAGCGACTCTAAATTGTCTACTAGTGGGTATAACAAAAGATCCATATTTTTTTGATAAACTTCCATATTGGCCTGACCTGGAGGTCAGGCATTGCCTCGATTTCATGCACATTGAGAAAAATGTCTGTGATAATATTATCAATACCCTTCTGAATGTTCCCGGTAAAACAAAGGATAACGCCGCAGCTAGGGAAGATATGAAAATGATGGGTATTAGGCTTGCGTTAGCACCACAGAAGAGAGGTAATCGTACATTTTTACCGCCAACAGCTTATACCCTTTCACGAAATGAGAAAAAAGAGTTTTGTGCATGCTTGAATGGAATTAAAGTGCCACATGGTTATTCGTCGAACATCAAAAGCCTAGTGTCGATGCAAGACCTAAAACTCACCGGGTTAAAGTCACATGATTGTCACACTTTGATGCAACAATTACTACCTGTGACTATTCGTTCCATTGTACCTGAAAAGGTAAGATATTCTATAACTATATTATGTTTCTTCTTCCAGTCCATATGCGAGAAATTCATCGATCCCGATGACGCGGATTCATTGCAGGACCTCGTTGTAACCTCTCTTTGTCAGTTGAAAATGTATTTTCCACCCTCTTTCTTCACTATCATGATTCATCTGACCATTCACTTGGTTAGGGAGATTTTGTACCTCGGGCCCGTGTATTTGAGATACCAGTATCCTTTCGAAAGATTGATGAAAGTCTACAAGGACTATACATCTAATCGGTATCGTCCGGACGGTTCTATTGCTGAACGCACTATTTTAGACGAAGCTCTTTCATATTGTTACGCTCATCTCTCCCCTGAGGAGTTGATTGGCGTTCCTAAGAATCGTCATAGTGACTGGATGACCGGAAAAGGTATTAAGGGCCGGGTTGAAAAAATTGTGACACGTGAAATATTGCATTTAGCACATACGTATGTGCTAAACAACGAAGATGAGGCGCAACCTTATATTTAACAACACAAAGATGAGCTCAAATACGATCACCCAAACAAGACCGAGAAGTGGATTGCAAACGAGAATATGAAGACGTTTGGATAGTGGTTTAGGAATATTGTCTTACATTATAAGAATCAAACTGGTGATGACATCTCTCCTAGGTTACTACGTCTTGGTTTAGGTCCAAATGCCAGGGTCACCTTTTACAGCAGTTTTGCCATTAATGGATATACTTTTTATACCCGCGAGCAAGATGAGTTGAGCACAATGCAAAATAGTGGTGTGAGTTCTGAATTTGAGGCAATGCACTTTGCTACTTCAAAAGATAAAAAGCCTATTTGGGAAAAATGCCATTATTATGGTGTTATTCAAGAAATATTGGTATTAGATTACATTGATTTCACAATGCCTTTGTTTCAATGTAACTGGGTTGATAACAACATCCATTGTGTCCGAAAGGATAATATGGTATTTACGTTGGTCAATCTGGGTAAGGTTGGCAATAATAAGGATGATCCTTTCATAATGACATCCCAAGCTAAACAAGTGTTCTATGTCACCGATCCTATGGATAAGAAGTGGTATGTTGTACTGTCTATAAGGAGTAGAAAGAGTAGTGCATCCGATAATGGTGATGATGATCAGGATGTCGTTTTTTAGGGAATGGATCACTCTACCATTGTATCTTATTTCGACGATGTTGACACTGATCATGAGGACACTGAAAGCATCTATATGCGTGATGACCATGGTGAAGGTATTTGGGTTAACGAAGAAACTATGATATCCAAGAAACGTCCCCGATCCTGAGATGGTCTATAATGTAAGTTATTAGCTTTTATTTTTATTGTTATTTTTTAAATATATATATCTTCCTTTTAATTGTTTTTTTTTAAATAACTATCTCCACTGAACAGATTTGCATTTAGGAACTGCATATTTAATACAAACGTAAAGCACTGATACTCTCGACGCTACTTATACAACAGTACTGGAAATCTTACAAGACCACAGAGTTACACATTACCTTTATTTAAGTTGCCTTTTCATACAGGCCCACGACACTGCTTATGATAGGCGGATACAGACACACACATTTGACACTCAACAAATAACACACGACGTTGCTTGGAAGTTTCAAACCACGCATACGGACACATTTTGTAGGGGTTTTAGGGGTACATTGCTTGGAAAACACCACAACCTGGTTGTAGGCATCGACGCTTTCAATCGGGCCGATCGCGCCCATCAAATATGGTCGATACGGCACTGGACATAGTCCACGGTATTCTTCGAAGCTCGGCATCCTCGTCCTGTGGCTACCCGTATGTATGATTCGAGTGTTGATCTATTCGGAGCATTCCAATCGTTCCTGCCATGGCCTCTGAGTTGAAACATCATGTCAAGCTTAAATGCTGATTCTGCATGTGCAGGTGATGTTCCAAACTGAATGAGTAGACTCCCTTTGAATCTCCATGGCCCCCATTATGGCTTAATTCTGCTGACCGAGTATCCCAGCTCAATAAGCTTATTCCTCAAAGGATTAACGCTTTTGGCAGCACATTTTCCATTGTCTATATCTATGTGGCCTGGGGCATTCATCAGGGCACAGTGATATGGACGACCAACATTTTAAGTCATTTTCGGACATCAAAGAATTTGATGGTTTATTTGTGAGTTGTGGGGAGCTAATGGATACTGAGCTAATGGGATGCCCCTTTTCTGAATTTATAGCAAGTTTGAGATGTGTTGCTGGAGTGTATGTATGTTGTCTTTAGCTTTTGGTAGCTTTAAAAAGCCAATAGAAGTAATGGTCATTGTTAAAGATTCCCAAATTTGGCATGGTAAATCCTGTAGATATGCAGTATGCATGCTGTTGTTATTGTCTTATTTTCTTGATCTTATTATTAAATGTGGATGCTGTTGTTGAAATTGCTGATTAATGTTGCAGTATATAGTGCTTCATTGCTTTTTTACTTTACATTTATTCTGATTGTGATGTTTCTTTGTATTGTTACAGGTTTGGACTGTAATGCAATTACAGTAATTTAAAAAAAAAAAAAGTTAAACAATAACAACAGTTATATTGACATTACCCGTTGTTATTACTTTCAACAACGGGTTATAACACAGGAACCGTTGTTATTGGTCTTATTAGATTAAAAAAATGAGATAGGAAGTGACAACGGTTGTAGTACTTCTACCCGTTGTCATTGCTTTTTTTAGACATACATTTCATTTTGGCGCAAATTGGGTGAAAATATATTACAACGGGTATATTTTAACCGTTGTCATAATTTTATTACAACGGTTGACTTTTATTGACCCGTTGTTATTAACATATCACAACGGTTTTGTTTTAAGGACCCGTTGTCAATAGTTTGTCTTAATAAAAAACTAATTTACAAACACATACACATATACAACATACCACACAAACACAGCACAAACACACACAACAGTTCAACCGTTGGTATCCTGAGTTTATTCTCTCTCCCTCGCTTTCTACATTCTCGTTGCCGGCCATTGCCCAGTTTTCGACGCCCAGATTCCGTCGCCTTCCCTTATCATCCTGCTCGTTCTCTTTATCATTATCATCATCAGGTATGTTCACTTTTGTGTTTCGTCATTAGGGTTTTAAGATCATCTTTTTTGTTTTTCATCTGTTCGTTTTTCGTCTTCTTTGTTATCTTTATCATCCCGCATCATCTACTTCATTCCTCTTATTAGGGTTTTAGGATTTTAGAAACTCAAACTATTGTTTTAAATTTTCATTCCTCTTTAGGGTTTTAGATACTCTGCATGTCTTTGTTTATTTCCTATTTCATTCATATTTAGGGTTTTAGGATTATCATGGGTGAAAAACGGAAAAGAAGTCAAAAGGATAATAAGCCTGGAGATAATAAGCCTGGTGAGAGGGGTGCTACGAAGTGCCCTGCAGCCCTTGCAGCTATAGCGGCTAAACAGCCGCTTAGTATAACATGGAACGCGAAGGGTTTGCCTACTGGTCCAAATGCGATGGATTTATCAACTTGGATTGGATGTGTAACAAGACAGTTTGCCTATCCATTTAGATGAAATGAGGAATTTGAATCCTGTATTAGAGAAGTTATTATTGGATCGTATAAAGGTATGATAACTTATGTAGCGAAACAACATTTTATTTTGGAGGTAAATTGAATGCTATGATGATGCAGGAAGCCTTTGATATTGCCGAATGCTATGATAAGTATTAAGTAAAGAAGGCATGATCTGTCTTAAGGCAGTGGAAGTGTGACGTTGGTAAGTATTGGTTGTATGTGGACAAGGAGACGGGGGAGATGCGTAAGAGCCCACCGTCAAACAAGTGTCCCACTATCACTCAGGAACAATGAGATATTTTCAAAGCGATTCGAGCTAGTGAGAAGTTTGAGGTTAAGTATCCTCGCCTTTTAATGATTTACCTATCATTTTTTTAATTAATGAGTTCTCTATAATTTTTTTATGATCTCATCTACTTGTGCTTTTATATAATTTGAAGGCCGTTAGCAAAAGAAATCGTGCTAACATTTCATGCAAGAAGGGGTTATGGTATGGTTCTTGAGGCGGTTACAGATTGATAGAAGACCAACTCGTAAGTAGCATCCCCCTGTTTATTTGATTTTTTTAATCACACTTGGACTCGATACACATTTATATATATAACTGTTACCATGTTAATGTGTAGGTGTCAAAGGGAGTGACCATCTTGAATCGGCACGTAACTTATAAAGAAGGGCACACGCCTAAAGGATCCCGGTCGTGTGACAAATATGATCAGGAAGTGTTGGCCAACATAGTAAGCATTTTTTTATTAAGACGATTTCATTACTAACTTTATTATTTTAGTCACAAATGTAATTTGAAGTATTTAATATATTATAGGAGAAGGTATTGAAGGAGGTACAAGAAGGGAAATTCACTCCCAATGGTCCTGATGACGTTCTTGCTAGAGCGATCGGCCGACCCGAACATCCAGGTCGATTGAGGGGCGTCCCGTTACATGTTGGAGTCACGAAATATTATGGGACAACTGCCCCGAAAAAGAAGAAAAGGAAGTCTAAGGTTGAGAAGGCTGACATGGTACCATTTATTCTATTATTTTCATTTAAGTTCACATGGTATTATTTTAAACAAATTGCTTAAACATTACATTTTTGGCACGCAGGTTCAGTTATTGGCATCCGTGATACTAAAGATGAATTCTGGAGGCAAGCCTTCCGAAGAAGAATTGAAGATGATGGAGGATGTCATTAAAGGGGGTAAGGTACAACAGATTGGTCAAGAGACCGAGAACACCACTACCTTGGCAATACATGAGGAGGAAGTATCGGTCAACGAGATTCAGAAAGATCAGGTACCTACTGCTTCTGAAGTTTTAACAACTAAAGCCGATAAGGTAAATATATGACTTCCTTATTTTTCTTTTCTTTTTTTGGGTAAGATCGGGGGTGTGTTCCCCGCCACTCTAATGCTATAACTTCCGACATCGTGCCATTGGTTAATTTTATTAGGTAAATGAGTCCTGAAAAGGGGATGCAACTTGAGTTATCTGCCACGGTGACAATAATCGGGGATGCAACTTGAGAAGACGGATGAAAAACGAGCATACATCCCCTTCAAATCGCTTACGCTTTTTGGCGGTATGCATGAAGTCTTTAGTGAAATTTATATGAATTCTATTAAATTTTGGGATATAATATATAATGTATGCGTATTCTTCAGGCCATAAACAGGAAGGTAGTTATTCTTACTGACCCTAAATCCGCGAAACCTGTGCGTGTTGGCCGGGGTCTCGTAGACTTGCCCACCAAATCAGCGGAAACTTTATTGGTTCATGAAGAACCACTTTTGTCGAATCATAGAAAAGTGGAGATAACTCAAGTCTTTAAAGGCCATGAAAAATTTCAACTGCCCGTCCCAGTTCGTGACGACATTACCATTCTGGCAGATGCGGTTGTAAGTTTCATCCAATGGCCTATTTCTCACATCTTCCTGGCTCATTCGTCTCCGCCTCAACCGAAAGCAGTTGGGGTTAGAAAAATACCTTTATATGTTAAATTTTTATATGTTAAATGTTTTTATATGTTATATTTATATGTTATTTTTTTTTATAGGGAACAAAAAACACGGATAAGCCGGATAAGCCTAAGTCCCCAGACGTGCCAACTACCTCGTCGAAACAACAACTTGATGAGGTATTTAATTAACTTCTCCATTTTTTTAAAAACCTCTCTTTATTTATATTTTTTCTGTATTTCTAAAAAGCATGGAAATTTTGTGTAGAGGACAAAAAAGACGGATAAGCCTAAGTCCCCAGACATGTCAACTACCTCGTCGAAACAACAACTTGATAAGGTATTTAATTAACTTCTCCATTTTTTTAAAAACCTCTCTTTATTTATATTTTTTCTGTATTTCTAAAAAGCATGGAAATTTTGTGTAGAGGACAAAAAAGACGGATAAGCCTAAGTCCCCAGACATGCCAACTAACTCGTCGAAACAACAACTTGATGAGGTATTTAATTAACTTCTCCATTTTTTTAAAACCTCTCTTTATTTATATTTTTTCTGTATTTCTAAAAAGCATGGAAATTTTGTGTAGGGGACAAAAAAGACGGATAAGCCTAAGTCCCCAGACATGCCAACTACCTCGTCGAAACAACAACTTGATGAGGTATTTAATTAACTTCTCCATTTTTTTAAAAACCTCCCTTTATTTATATTTTTTCTGTATTTCTAAAAAGCATGGAAATTTTGTGTAGGGGACAAAAAAGACGGATAAGCCGAAGTCCCCAAACATGCCTACTACTGCCTCATCATTGAAAGAGCAGGTTGATGAGGTATTTAGTTAAGTACTCTTTTATTTTTATTACTCCAACTAGGATATGTTACCTTTGGATTTTTTATTATTTTATTTATCTACATGTATAGGCTGGTAGTAGCATAAAAAGAGAAAAACATTATTTCCCCGAACTGAAAGATGTTAGGAGTATAACCTCCACTAATTTTTCTAGGAGCGAATACATGCAAAAAGTAAGAACGCTGACGATGAGGGAACTGTATATGGAGGCTAGCCGTCGCATAGCAAACGAGCAATTGATAATTATTTCGCTCGATGAGGATATGTTAGGGATTGAGCGCGAAGCAATTCTCATCATGGAGTCGCTAGCCATTTGGGCTGGCCTTCTCGAGATTGATGTCCAACACCTATTTGTTTGGATGAAGTAAGCTTCTTAATAAATCATTTCATATTCTAATATTCTGACTAGATAGTGTTTTAAATACCGGAATTAATACCGTAATAATGTAGGTTCTTCAAATCGAGAGTGATCCCTGAGAACAAGATTCCATGTGATCTATACGGATTCCTGTGCCCCTATATTTTATCTTTGCATATCAAGTTGATTTCGTACGAAGATCGAGTAGATTATATTGCTCGGGAATTGGCGACAAACAAAAAGCTCATTTTTGCCCCTTATAATGAAATCGGGTAATAAACAAATTAATATTACGATTCCACCTATAATTGCATTTTAATAACTAATATATGTACTTGTTAATAATGATGATGTCTCTTGATGTAGGAGACATTGGGTGCTAGCAGCCATCATGCCGACCAAGAAGAAAGTTTTTTGGTTGGACTCTTTGCATAGAGAACCCAGCGAGACCTTTAAGGGCTTGATTATTAAGTAAGTTTATAATACTGATTTATTTATAATAACATTAAGTTTCAATTTTTATTTATAGCAAAAAGCTCATTTTTACCCAAAAAATATGAGTTTCTGCCTCTTTTTTTTTTTTTTTTTTAACAAAAAAAGGTCCTTTGAGAAGAAAAGAGCTAACGAGGATCAACCCACGAAAGATTCTGATGATGGCCCTACTTTTATTATGATAACAGGGGTACGTGCTCAAATACAATACCTTAAGTGCAAAAGTCTGTCTTTAATAATAATACGTGCGCATATACAATAACTAAAGTGCAAGATTCTGATGTGGGCCTTCTCGTCTCTTCGTTTTTTATGTAATAATAGGTCCCTCGCCAGCCGGATAGCATACAATGTGGATATACGTTTGTCGGTTCATGTTGGAGGTTATTACGCGAAGATATATCCTTATTCCAGAAAAGGTTAGTAATTTAATAATGTGTTTATTACTTTTTTTAAATTAGAGCTGATGTTGTCTTGCTTGCTGCTATACCATGATGTTGTTATGCTGAATGATGTATGTTGTTACACTAATGAACAACACTAATGCTGCTGTCAATCAATAATGTCTTGTCTTTGTTTTTTCCGCAGTATGTAATCAACGCGCCACAAGTACCTGAGTACAAAAGGCACCAAATAGACGAGGTAAGGGGCTTGTTGGGCAAATACGTCTTAGAACATTGCAATGAAGACTAAATGCATGATACTTAGAGCTTAGATCAGCTTAGTAAATTTTTTGTTGAAGTTAGGGAATGATCTTTGTAGATAGAGCTAGGGGGATGCACAGTTTTAGGAATCTTAGTTCATGTAAAGTGATCAAATTGTTAGTATGAATTAATCTGAAAGTGAAACAAATTGTAAGTATGATGCTGCTGTTGTGGCTGAATTGTATCTATTGAGTTCTGATAAATCCAGCTGTGATTTACGCTGCTGCTGATATATGCAGGATTTTGAATGGCATGAAACAAACTTAATTTTAAAAAAAATTACGAAAAAGTAATAAAAACGGTTACTAAAAAAAACCGTTGTAAATACCTTTCACAAATACCCGCGTAAAATATTCAACAACAGGTTTTAAAAGAAGAACTGTTGTAAATACCTTTCACAAATACCCGCGCATAATATTCAACAACAGGTTTTAAAAGAAGACCCGTTGTTACTAACACAAAAAAGCGATGTTAGAGAGATATTTTAGATTTTAGAGAGATGTTGCTCTGACCTCTCTCTAGGTTTTCTAGGGTTTTGAATTGCAAAATGGCAAGGAGAAACACAAAAAAATCGCTAAAATCACAAAAAAATAGTAGAATTCGATCTCGTGCTAAGCTGCGCTTGTCCTTCAATAATTGTAAGGAATTAGGGTTTGATATGGAATCACCAGAATTTTCTCATGGTATTCATGGAGTACCGCGCTCTTGTGATGCTCACAAAACTAAGGATATGAGTGATATTATTGGAATACCGGTTATTGAATTGAGTAACTATGTTGAAGAACCATCTATTCCGTCGGGGACTCCGGTGGAGACTGAGGAAGGCTGGACTGTTGTGTCAGGTAAGCGGTCTCAACCCTCTAAGGAATTTGTTCCCGAGTCTAATCCTAAAAAGCTGTTACAATTGACTGAATCTGATGTTTCTTCTGAGATTAAATTTTGGGAGTCTGGCTGTGGTCTGCTATGTGTTGGGGGGAAACCCCTCCTGGGAATCCCTTCACAAGTTTGTTGATAATCTCTGGGGGGAGCATAAGTTTGATAAAATCTCCTTTTTTCCTAATGGTGTCTTCATTGTGCGGTTTTCTTCCACAAAGATCCAGTCTCTGGTTTTGCAACAGGGGTTTCCGATGTTTGAGAATAAACCGCTTGTTGTTAGACCTTGGACTGAATCTTGTAGTCTTCTGAAAGAACGAGTTCATTCGGTGCCTATCTGGTTAAGGCTCTGTGGGTTGCCTCTCAAATTTTGGAGCTTGTCGAGTTTGGAGAAGCTTGCTGGGTTACTTGGGAAGTTCCTTAAACGGGATGCTGCTACTGAGGCTAAGACTAGATTAGGCTATGCTAGATTGCTTGTTGAAGTGGAAATTGTCCAGGAATTTCCTGAAGATTTGAGTTTTTTGGATGAGAAAGGCAATGAGATCAGAATACAAGTAGAATATGAATGGAAGCCTACTGTATGTTCTACTTGTAAGGGGATAGGGCATACACATGAAATGTGCAAGCCTCCTAAAGCTACTAGGCAGGACATGAGACCCCCTAAACCTACTGTTAAACCTCCTCAGAAAGTCTGGAGGCCTGTGCAGAAGGTGGTCAATCCTCCAGTGGCTTCTAGTGGTCCTGCAGTAACTCCTCCACCATTTGGGGGTGTCACTCATCATGACTCTTCTCTTATCACTCTTGTTAGTGTCTTGCAGCAGGTTGCTAGACAGGAGCATCAGGGTGGGTCTGCTATGGTGTCACCCAGTAAATCTTATGCTGCTGCTGTCTCTGCAAGGGATAGAGGGAAATCAAAAGTAAGTGAGAGTTCCGTGGTAACACCTATCAATATTTCTAATGGATAAAATTGGATGCTGGAATGTTAGAGGTATTAATAGTATCAATAAACAATTAGATGTAAGGAGATTTCTCAATAATAATAATGTTGGTCTTTATGGTTTAGTTGAAACCAAAGTGAAGTTGCAGGACTTCTCTAAGGTTCTGAATAATCTTGGTACACATTGGCAAGGTGTGAATAACAATGTGTTTCACCATGGGGGGAGAGTTTGGCTTATTTGGAATCCTTCTTATTTCAGTGTTACTATCTTGTTTGTTGGCTCTCAAGTCATTTCTGCTAAGGTGGTTGAGAATGGGTCTAGAGATACTTTCTATTTCAGTGTTGTGTATGGTTTCAATGAGGATGACTTGAGGGGTGAGCTCTGGGATCATTTATCTACTTTTCATGATACCTATTCTGGTCCTTGGGCTGTATGTGGAGATTTCAACAATGTCCTGCATTTCAATGAGAGAATTGGAAGAGAGGTGACTTGGAATGAAATTGCTGCTTTTAGGGAGTGTGTTGATTATTGTGGGTTGCAGGATCTCACTGGAAAATGGGCCTTTTTTACCTGGAATAACAAGCAGAGTCCTTCTGTTAGGGGTTTCTCTAGGATTGATAGGTTCCTTATTAATGATGATTGGATGGCTAAGTATCCTGATGCTTATGTTCATTTCTTACCTGAAGGATTATTTGATCACAATCCTTCAGTGTGTTTCAGAAGACAGGATAGAGTGCACAGAAAGCCTCCTTTTAGGTATTTTAATATGTGGAGTATGGATGATCATTTTGCTGAGGTAGTTCAGAATACTTGGAATACTAACATTGAAGGGACTATGATGTATAGTTTGGTTCAGAAGCTTAAACTGCTGAAGACTCCTTTGAAAGCTCTTAATAACAATAGGTATTCTGATATTGAGAAGTCTGTGGGTGTGGCTAAGATGTTAATTGAGTATTTTCAAAAACAGATGCATGACAATCCTACTGATATGGCTATTTTGGCTGCTGAAAGGGAAGCAGCTGCTTCTTATGATCAGTTAAACAAAATGCAGCACAATTATTTATCTCAAAAAGCTAAAGTAGAGTGGATAAAGTTTGGGGATGAAAACACCAGATTCTTTCACTCACACTTAAGAGCTAGGCATATTCATAATAGGGTTATGTCCATTAAGAATCAGGAGGGGGTGTTGTGTTCTACCCCAGAGGATATTGAGGAAGCTTTCTTATCTTATTACAAAAATCTTCTTGGCACAAGGCAGTCTACCATTCCTGTTCATGTTCCTCCTGTTAGGATTGGGCCTACTATCCAAGCTTTACATTCCGCTATTTTGCTTGCTCCTGTCACTCCTGAGGAGATTAAGGATAGTATTTTTTCAATTCCTTCCACTAAGGCTCCAGGACCTGATGGATATTCGAGTCAATTTTTTAAAGATGCCTGGGAAATTGTGGGGCCTGATGTCATTACTGCCATTCAAAATTTCTTTCATCATGGTCAGTTGCTTAAGCAAGTGAACACTACTACTCTCACTTTGATCCCAAAAACTTCTCATCCTGGAAGTGTGCTTGAATTTAGGCCAATAGCTTGTTGTAATACAGTTTACAAAGCTATTGCCAAGATCCTTTGCAACAGATTGAACAAGGTTCTGCCCCGACATTATCACCCAAATCGGGGGGTTTTGTGAAAGGGAGGAGCATTGTGGATAATGTCCTAATCTGCCAAGACCTGGTTAGGTTATATAATAGGAAAGCTGCTTCTCCTCGTTGTTTAATCAAGATTGATCTCAGGAAGGCCTATGATTCTGTGGAATGGTACTTCTTACAACAAATGCTTGAGGCTTTGTGCTTTCCTCGACAATTCATTCAGTTGGTTATGACTTGTGTTACCTCTCCTACTTACTCTCGTGCTGTTAATGGGGGATTATTTGGATTCTTTCATGGGAAGAGGGGGCTTAGGCAGGGTGATCCCATGTCTCCTCTTCTTTTCACCCTCTGTATGGAATATTTGTCACGAATCTTAGGGGTGGTAGCACAGCAAGATGGGTTTCGTTTTCACCCTTTATGTGGACATATCAGACTAAATCACTTATTGTTTGCAGATGACCTCTTATTATTCTGCAAAGGAACTGAGCCTGCTATTATGTGGATGCTCAGGGGTTTTGCTACTTTTTCTGCTGCTACTGGACTGCATTTGAACAAAGATAAGTCTGAGATATATTTCAATGGTATGGTAGCTGCTCATATGGATAATATCCTTCAGGTCTCCGGTTTTCACAGAGGTAATTTACCCTTTAAGTACTTGGGTGTCCCTATTTCATCCAAGAAATTGACTAAATCTGAAGGTATGAAGCTAATTGAGAGGATTGTTGCAAGAATCAGAGGTTGGAGTGCTAAATATCTGTCTTATGCTGGGAGGTTAACCCTTGTTCAGTCTATCCTTACCACCCTTCATTCATATTGGGCTACTATTTTCTTGATACCTAAGGGTATTATGAATAGGATCAATGCCATATGTAGAAATTATCTATGGGGAGGCAAGGCTGACTATACCAAGGCTCCTAATGTAGGGTGGGACACCTGTTGTAGGCCAAAGACTGAAGGTGGTCTTGGGCTCAAGGATAGCTGTAGTTGGAATGTTGCTTTGTTGGGTAAATATGTGTGGTGGCTTGCTTCAAAAAAGGATCATATGTGGGTAAAGTGGGTAAACCATGTGTATATGAAAGGACAACACTGGTCTGATTATAAGGCTCCTCCTGACAGCAGTTGGTCTTGGAGGAAGATCACTTTTATTCTACAAAAATTCAAGCAAGCCTATATAAATGATAAGTGGCTCAATTCTGATCTTCAGTATACAGTGAAAGCATGATATGATTGGGTGAGAGGAGTGTTTTCTGTTGTCCCTTGGTGTCATCTGGTTTGGAATAACCTAAATTTACCTAAGACTTCTTTTATATGTTGGCTATTATGCATCATCGCCTACTTACCAAGGACAGATTGCTTAGAATGGGTCTGAATGTGGATCCTCTGTGTGAAATTTGTCGTGTCTGTTCTGAGGATCATCAGCATCTCTTTGTGGATTGCCCCTATTTTCTCTATTGCTTTAATTTACTCTTGGCTTCGATGAGGATGTCTGTGCAGCCTGCAAATGTGGTTCACTGGTTTTCTAATGCCAGGAATGTTACTAAGCTACAGAAGAGAGTGTTTGGTGCGGCCTATGTTGCTCTGCTATACTAGATTTGGTTGTGCAGAAATGAGGCTCGGGTGTCATTTTTTCTTAAGAGGCCTGAGGTTGTTGTCCAGCAGGTGCTTAAGGATATTAAGCTGAGGTTCCAACGGCTCAATATGAGCAAACTTAGTCAGAGAGATAGTAGTTGAATTTTGATCTTATAGTTTTCTTTGATTCGCTTGTATAGTTCCATATAGGTTTTTTGCGTTAGCCATACAAACAGGATGTAACACTTTTGAGTTGATTCTAATATACTTAACCTTTCCCAAAAAAAAAACAACGGTTATGTTCCGTATACCCGTTGTTAAAAGTCTTCACAATTTTGGTGGGAAAGATACAACAACGGGTTTTTATATTATAACCATTGTTATATCTTTCCCACCAAATTTTTGTCAAACTTTCCACAACGACTTACTCGCAACAACAACGGCTTTTAACCTTTGTGAATAATTTCCACAAAGGTTTTAGTAAATAACCTAACCGTTGTAAATACCTTTTACAACGGCCGCTTTAACAACGTCCGCATTTTGTTTTAACAACGGTTTTTACCCGTTGTTATAGCCTGTATCTGTAGTAGTGCATGTACCCAAGGTAATGGGGCTATGCGGGTGTCGGAGCTATTGAATGAAAGCGAGGATGGATGGGATGTTGAGAAAATTGGGCAAATTATGTTGCCTTTCGAATGCGAGCGAATCACTAATATTCGACTTAGTCCGAATAGACCGCGGGACATGTGGTACTGGGCTTCAGAAAGAGATGGAGTTATACGGTTAAGTCCGCTTATAAACTGCTTGCGGGGGATGGGCTAGATATGGCGGAGCAGTCGGATGGGGAGCGAGAAAGGTGATTATGGAATAGGTTGTGGAAGGTTCCGGTTTGGCCCCGTGTTAAACTCTTCTTCTGGTAGCTGTGTTGCGAAGCTCTAGCAACGAAAGCAAACATAACCGCTCGAGTTGGAGGTGAGTCTTCTCTTTGTCCTTTTTGTCATGCTTTTATTGAATCAAGTTTGCATTTGTTTCGAGATTGTAATGCGGCTCAATGGGTCTGGGATGGGCTGAGAATGGCATGTGAGGAGGATAGGGGGGATGCGAGGTGAGGGGATGGGTGGAAACTCGATGGAAGGAGTTAGGGGCGAGGAGTATAGCAAGTTCATGATCGGCTGCTGGGCTATATGGGAGCATCGCAATAAAGTTGTGTTCGAGGGATTTGATGTTGCACCTGACTCGGTTATAAGGAGAGTGTTGGATGTTTTGAGTGAGACTATAACCATGGAAGTGATGGGCAGTGGGACGAGGAGACGAGGGGGACGGACGGCTAGGTCAGAGGAGAGTGACGGATGGAAAGCGGCTCCGGCTGGCTATGTGAAATTGAATGTTGATGTAGGGGTGGTTGATGGCGAGGGGGTGGACACGGGTGTAGTTTATAGGGATGAGCGTGGTTTGGTGGTGTGGGGAGCTGCCAGAGGGCGTATGCAAGGATGGGAGCCGGTGGTAGCGGAAGCGGTAGCCATGTTGGATGGACTGCAAGAAGCGCTGGATAGGGGTCATCGAAATGTGGTGGTCGAGAGCGATTGCCTTCATGTTGTGGATGCGGTCAAGGGAAAGCGTAAAGGAAGGAGCACGTTTTCGTTAATTATAGACGCCATAATTTCTCTTTGTAATAGTTTTATTTCTGTTATTTTCTTACATACTAGTAGGGTTAATAATTGTGTGGCGCACGCTTTAGGGCATATTAGGCCTCACGTTATTGGTAAAACGACTTGGCTGGATAGTCTTCCACCAGTCGCAAACGATGCTGTTAAGTTTGATCTTTCGTTATTAAAGTAGTACCCTTGGGTGTTTTCCTCAAAAAAAAAAAAAAAAAAAAGAGGGAGTATAAAATACTTTGTATTAGTTAGGGTGGATGTATATCGAGCTTATACTCATTATGGCCATTAAATATGTAATTAGGATCTGATCCACTCACCATTTATGTATTATATATACCCATATGTGATGAATAATAGATAACTCTCTTTCCTTTCTCAATCTATTTGTTTGTTTTCTCTCTACATTTTCTTTTCTAATTCTTATTCTATAACACGTTATCAGCACGAAATCTAGCCTACTGGGTAAACAGTATGATTTCTCAAAACTTTCTTATTGATTTAGTAGAGTGGTATGAATAACTACGTCTGATTGTTTAATCGACTTCGTTAATAGCAAATAGCCAAATACCATTAATTCAATATAGTGCATTAGTTTGACGACTAATAATAATACCCCAACTAGATCTGGCAAAATCAACCCAACCCGAAAAGGATGACCCGAGACCCGAAATTGACCCGAACTACCGCACCCGAATAACACCCGAATTAACTCGACCCGACCCGAAAATGACCCGAGTTTTCATAGACCCGTATTAACCTGACTCGAAATGACCCGACCCGAAACTATCCAACCCGAAAATGACCCGACAAAACATAACTTCAATTGGCCCCAAAAGACTTGAAATGCCTTTTTCCATCTTAATCATGGACCCGAAAATGACCCGACCCGAAATGACCCGATACAACCCGACCAACAAACCCGAAATGACTCAACCCGACCCGAACTAACCCTAATATTTTAGAAACCCGAAATGACCAGATCCGAATTGGCCCAACCCGAACCCGACCTGTTGACCCGATTTGCCAGGTCTACGGCCAACATGTGTATTGTTTTTATCTAGTCTATATGCTACTCCGTAATTCATGGTGTGTAGTAGTGTACTACTTTGTTCTGCCACATGATTTTATCTATTAATATGTTTGTTTTTGCTGTATAATCTTGATTTTTTTCCTGCACCAATATTGAAGAATAAAATACTTATACGGGTTATGTAACTTATGAACTTATGTTTGTTTCATCTCTCCGCACATATAGAGCATAATTTTCATTATGACCGTGTATTTGACTCATGAGTTACTACGATTGTTATAGCAACTGATCTAGTTTTTGCTCATGTTTAATAGATCGAAGTAACCTATAAGATTTGTGTGAGTTTGGCATTAATATATGGTGTACCCAAATCTTGATACGGTCTCATATTTTTATTCGAGACGATCACATATTTATTTAATTGGGATGATCTCCTATATCTATTTAATTCGAGGCGATCTTATATCTATTAATCCGAGACGAGCTCCTATTTAATTAATGTGAGACGGTCTCATATCCATTTAACATGAGACACAATCGTCATTATAATTTAAGACGGTCTTCCATCAATTTAATGTGAGACAACTTCTCATCTATCTATTTCGAGCCGATCTCATATATATTTAACGTGAGACAGTCTTTTATCTATTTCATGTGAGACATTCTATTGTCATTATAATTTAAGACAATCTTCTATTTACGTCGTTATTATGCGAGACGATCTCTATCAATATTATGCGAGACAATCTCCTATTATTTGTAATGTAAGAATAGTCCCCTATCAGTCTAATCGGTCTCCTATAAATTTAATGTGAGACAGACTCCTAATTTAAAGTGAGACAGACTCCTATCAATTCAGTGTGAGACGGTCTCTTATCACTTTAATGTGAGCCAGTCTTCAATATTTGAATGAGAGACTAATTTATTCATGGAGTAATCTTACCCATATTTTGTTTTTTTTTTCATTACCCTACTAAAAGTTAAATTCTCCAAATTATTAAGACTTACATAAATTACTCATCATATGGAGTAATGGTTAATACCATGACACTGGTTACTCAAAAGAATAATATCGTCCTATTTACCAAAAGGATATGAATATATGATCAATCTTTTCAATTTACATGAGACATTAGAGGTGTCCTATTTACATGGCTATATCAAATCGTATATTTGATCAGATGGAAATAAATTATTTTGAGCACATATAATATTAAATAGCTAATCATGATTTTAGCATCCAAGTTTGGCATTTAAGTGCACAATTGCACATATATTGAGACATAGCCAACTTCGTATATGATTGAACTTATATGTTCAACAAGTGCTTAAAGGGAGAGTAAAGAATTCTGATATAAAATTGAGGCCAACGGGGTTCTTATATACCCGTTTTCCTATAAGCCTTAATTTGTACACAAACAGTAATGTGCTTAGACTATTTTGAGTATAGCATATACATTTTGTTACACGCAAGTACCTATGCTAAAATTGCGTATGATTGATATTAGAAGATCTAAACAATGAAGTTGCACAACAATACTCAAAGTCGAAAAGACCTTGTAAATTCAATTGTACGAATTAATATTTATCTTAAGTGGTTTGAAAACCACATAACACAAATATGAGTACTTTGTGCTATTAAAATCCACAGTTTGATTATTATTATTATGTGAACAAATTGATCTTTTTAATTGGGCATTTTTATTCAGCAAATTGATAATTAATTGCATTATACACTATTCCCCATAATCAATAACGCCCACTCATGAAATGTCATATAACATGAGAAATCGCATTCTAAGGTGGTCAAGTGAATGATTGCAATCTATCTTGAATATCTTTTTTACCACCTTAGGGGGAGAAAGTAAGTGGAAAGTTGGTCAAACAAAAGAAGTTTTATCATATGATCATAAAAGTATATTCATATGAAATGGATACACATTTGCACCCAATATTCAATTGCCAATTGGATTAGGACTTTATAAGTCCGTTTAACAGTCGACATATTTATGGTTATTAATGAGCTCATAAACCCGAAATCCTTTTGAATCATGGATATTGAAAGCAATATTGTACAGTTTGCATTATCGAATCATCATGTGCATATATAGAGACTAATTTAAGCATTTTCATATTATTTTCCTATTACATCATTGCATTACTTCATATCATATAGTTTAGAACTTAGTCACATATCATATGCATGCACATTATTATTGAAGATATGATCAAACAAAGAAAAAGGTGCAGTATTACAAAAGTGACAAGATTATTGAAGTAATGAAGATGAGAAAATCGTTATGAATGATTATCTTCAGATTATGAATTTTGAAAAGATAAGTGATTCCTATTAATTGAAAACGTCAATCACGTACAATGACAGCTATTTCAAGATCGAGAAAGTTTATCACATAATGAGTTGCAATGACGTTTTACAAGTGATGTAACCATCAGGGGGAGTGTACACGCGCTGTACTCTTTTTCCTAATCTATGGTTTTGTTCCAATGGGTTTTCCATAGAAAGGTTTTAATGAGGTAGCTTATTATTTTTGCGTGTTTAAGGAATAATGTACTCTTTTCCTTACTAGTGTTTTTCCTACAAGGTTTTTCTAGTTAAGTTTTTGACGAGGCATGCTCTTCAGTAATGTACATCCAAGGGGAAGTGTTATGAAATATTAGTTAGTGTGGATGTACATTGGGCTTATACCCATTATGACCATTAAACATGTAATTAGGGCCTGATCCACTCACCATCTATGTATTATATATACCCCATATGTGATGAATAATAGATAACTCTCTTTCCGATCTCTCAATCTATTTGCTTGTTTTCTCTCTACACTTTCTTTTCTAATTATTATTCTATAACAATCAATACTATATATTAAATCCAGAAACCAAGGGATTTTAATATAATTAAAGAAAGTTATACAAATTAATTATACTATATAGTTTTAAATTACTAGCACCGTGTGATGGACCCGATTAAGGGATCTCATTGCAAATATTATAGAGTTTGGGTTAAAATTAAATTATATAGAAGCTTGGTAATTTTCCTAAACATAAGAGACTAAAACATGGTCAATTTCATTAAAATAAAATAATTAATTAAGATGGTCAATTTCCTTAAAATAAAATAATTAATTAAGATGGTCAATTTCAAAGAGACTAAAAGAAAGAAGATATTGGTAATTTTCCTAAATATTAATAGAAGACTAGGAGATAGTCAATTTCCTTAAAATAAAATAACTAATTAGTATAAACGTGCACACTTATGGTACTAATTATTATCATCATAAAATTATATATTAAATTTAAAATATATGTAATTTTATTAAACTTTATAGTTTATTAGATGTATAGAGATGTTAATTATTTAACATACAAAAATATAATATAAGTAGGTTATAAATAATTCAAGTTAGATTCCATAATATATAATATTGCATAATTCTTTCGATTTGATTTAATGCATATATGTAATATATTTATATAAATATATAATCCTCTTAAAATTGCATGCCTAAGTAGTAAAATTAATTTTATCAGGAAAGAAAAGAATTGTAATAACATTAGATATAGTTATATGATAGTAATCACTCATTTGAATAGTAAAACTAACAATATTATCACCGAGATTAGTGAAAGTGGTAGAAACAGCGGGAGTAGTGAAATTATCAATATTAATGCGGCAATAGTGAAGTAACAATAATTACGGCGGGAGTAGTGAAATTATCAATATTAATGCGGCAGTAGTGACAGTAACATTAATTACGGCGAGAGTAGTGAAAGTAACAATGATTACGGGCAAGTAGTGAAATGTTATTACTATTGTTTCATTAATAAGAGTAAAATATTAATAACGGGAGTAGTGAACTTGTCTCAAAATTTATTTCATCGTAATTTTATGATATGTCATAGGAAAATATATTAATGATAAATTTATGGGTTATGCAACTTTAAGTAATTTTATTTAATGAAAAAAAAATTAATGGTAAGTAGAGGTAGCCCGGGCGAAGGGACTTCAATGTAATTAAAGAAAGTTATACAAATTAATTATACTATATAGTTTTAAATCACTAGCACCGTGTGATGGACCCGATTAAGGGATCTCAATGCAAATATTATGTAGTTTGGGTTAAAATTAAATTATATACAAGCTTGGTAATTTTCCTAAACATTTGTAATCGACTAAAACATGGTCAATTTCCTTAAAATAAAATAATTAATTAGTATAAACATGCACACTTATGGTATTAATTATTATCATCATAAAATTATATACTAAATTTAAAATCTATGCAATTTTATTAAACTTTATAGTTTATTAGATATATAGAGGTGTTAATTATTTAACATATAAAAATATAATAAGTAGATTATAAATAATTTAAGTTAAATTCCATAATATATAATATTGCATAATTATTTCAATTTGATTTAATGCATATATATAATATATTTATATAAATATATAATCCTCTTAAAATTGCATGCCTAAGTAGTAAAAGTAATTTCGTTAGTAAAGAAAAGAATTGTAGTAACATTGGATATAATTATATGATAGTAATCACTCATTTGAATAGTAAAAGTAACAATATTATCAACGAAATTAGTAAGAATGGTAGAAACAACAACGGGCGTAGTGAAATAATCAATATTATTGCGGCAATAGTGAAAGTAACAGTAATTACGACGGGAGTAGTGAAATTATCAATATTAATGCGGCAATAGTGACAAAGAATAATAATTACTATGGGAGTAGTGAAAGTAACAATGATTACGGGCAAGTAGTGAAATGTTATTACTATTGTTTCATTAATAAGAGTAAAATATTAATAGCGGGAGTAGTGAATTTGTCTCAAAATTTATTTCATCGTAATTTTAGGCTATGTTATAAAAAATATATTAATGATAAATTTATGTGTTATGCAACTTTAAGTAATTTTATTTAATGAAAAAAAAATTAATGGTAAGTAGAGGTAGCCCGGGCAAAGCCGGGCACCAATACTAGTATAATAAAATTCTATTGACGCCTAAAAATATAATTATTAAAAGATCACGTTTTATAACGAATTTATTACCCAAATTATTCGTGCACAAAGATTGTACCCCTTACAAATCATAACAGTTGGATATCATATCATATCATATAATATATTAATATCCTAACTCAATTACTCACATGTCATAATAATATAACACTATGGATGACGTGACACTATGACATTAACCATTTAACAAAATTAGGACTAAAAGAAGAAAGAAATATTTGTCATAAGAGAGCAGTATGACATGACCCATTTAGTTCTAATTTTTGCTCCTTAACATCTATATTTAATTTTACCATATTTGAATTTATATTTTCTTTTTTTGGGGTAATATTTGATTTTATATTTATACTCTTCATCATACACACACACACACACACACACACACACACACACACACACACACACACACACACACACACACACACACACACACACACACACACACACACACACACTAGGTAGTATCCCGCGCTTCGCACGGCCTTTTTTAAAATTTAATTATTATAATTGAAGAAAAATAACATAATTTATATATGACCTTTAATAATTTTACTTATAAATAAAAATAAATAAATTTTTCTCAAATTTAATGTTTTTAGGTTTATTTTTAATATTTTAAAATAAAATATATACAATTTTAATTGAAACTAATAAGTGATAATTAATTATGCCGATCAACGTTTTATAAATTATTTTGTGACTGATCAAATATCATATTAATTAAAATAAAATTTATTCGAATAATACAACAATCAACATTAAGTTCTCAAATTATATCATTTCACAATACGTTAGATTCCAAATTAATCAATATTTGTTCAAAATGATGTGAATATAATTTTATGTAATTTTTAATTTTTTTTATGTATAACGTGTGATATTTATGTATCAAACAAATAGAGTTCAAACTCAACTTATTCAAATGTTTTGATTGTGTTTTGCATCTGTTATGTGTCAAACATATGTATAAAAATTGTACCTTTTGTATTTTTAAACAACTATATATAAATGATGTTTAAGAGTTTACCTGTAAATAAAATAAGTTAAACTTTCTCGAATAATATTTTTTGAGGTTTAACTTCAAAGTATTTAAAATATAGCATATAAAATATTTAATTAAAAGCAATATTTAGTTTGTCCTAATCAATATTTATACTTGACGTATACGTATTTTAATTGAAGATATTAAAGAAAAATGTAACGTTTTTTTTTTCTAATTTTTCACGTCTTTTATAATACTATATTATTTAATAATCATTACTTTTGTTTTGATTATTTAAATGCATTCGCGATCACTGTGTACATACATACTCGTTATCACACTATTTAAACCTATCAAAATCTCATATGTATTCAATTTCTCGCAGTATAATTTTTTTTATTCTCACATAAAAACTTATCTCTTAGTAGTTTTCTTTAAGTTACATTTTTAAGAAATACAATGACTCTTCCAAATATATTTTTCTTAGGATTTAATGGTCTAAGTTTTATTACTTTCTCAAAACGTCTTTTTACGTAAACATTAAATATTACGAGACACTCACTTTAATCATCTCTACAAATCAAAATATTTAAACAAATATAATGAAAATTATACTCAATTTGAAACATTTTTCGCAATAAACGTAACTATTTACATTTTAGGATTTTTGTCAAAATAATTTTTTAATAAATTTAGAATCAAATCACCGTAATTATTTAATGTAATTTTATAATAAAATTTATGAAGCTATAATTAATATTTTGCTGAGATTTATACAGCATTTATTAATACTTGTATTTAAAGCTGGGTTGACACGTGGTGCATCCACAACGCTTCAACCCAGTTTTATATATATATATACACTAGGTAGTTTCCCGCGCTTCGCGCGGTCAGTTTATATATTTTATCATTATACTTTAAGAAAAAATAATATATTCATAATTAATATATCAAATTTAAAATTTACTTATAAATAAAAATAGATTAAACTTTCTAAAATCTTAATTTTTTAGGTGTAAATTCTCGAATAAAAATATACGGTTTTAATTATGAGTAGTAGTGATAGCTCTAATCAATGTTTTATAAATGGGGTATAAAATATTTCTTTTGAGAATTTAAAAAAAAAAAAGAGAGAGAGAATTTCGTTTCTGATTTTCTAACGTCTTTTATTATGCGAATGCTTTTAATAAAATTATTTTTTCAGTGAATATTCATATGAACTTTATGCTACAATCCACATACATACCCTTACTACATTGTCTATACCCACTCGAAATTGTGTGATATGTAATTTGTTTTTATAAGTACATAACTTTTTGTGATAAGAAATCGTTTTAAGTTTTCCGACATACAACAAGAGAGAGAAAGTAGAGAGATGTTAAGATTAGGGTTTATGATTGTGTGTGATTAACAATGGTTATTCAAAAACAAAATAAATCTATTATTAACAAATCTCTACAAAAAAGCAAATTAACTAGTAAATCATCCTTCTTTTCTTCTAAAACTAAATCTATACAAACATCTATGGCGTCTACGAGTGAACAGGTCGTTGTAGCGGAGGACACAGTTGATGCTGAGGCCAGATTACGCCCGTTCAACATGTCATCGGAATTGGAATCAATTGAAGAAGAACAGGACGATGAAGACGGGGAATGGACTGAAGTGTGGAGCAAGGGGCATTCTGAATCTGGTATGCTCCAATTAACTTCTGCTAATGTTCAATCTGAGCTTGAGTATTGGTCTAATGCGGTCTACTGCTATATTTTGGGGGCAAACCCGCCTCGAGGTGTTGTTGATGCGTTTGTTAAAAGAATATGGGATAAGGAAGCTATTGATAAGATTGCTTTTAAGTCTAATGGAGTCTTTCTTGTTCGATTTAAAACTGTGGAGAGGAAGAATATGGTGTTGCAGGCTGGTCCTCTATTTTTTGACAATAAACCTGTAATTGTCAAGGAATGGACTCCGACTGTGAAATTGATTAAGGAAGACCTAGATACAGTTCCTATATGGATTAGGCTATATGGGTTGGATCTAAAGTTCTGGGGGCCTGCGTTGTTGAAGATTGCGGGGTTAGTAGGTGAACCTGTACGTCTGGATATTGATACACAGGAGAAAACCTTTTTGGGTTTTGCGAGAGTTATGGTCAAAGTTAAAATTGGATAACAATTGCCAGAATCTATAAGGTTCGTTGATGAATTGGACATAACTCAGCATCAAATTATTCATTATGAATGGAGGCCTATCAGATGTGATGACTGTAAGGGATTGGGACATGAGACTAAAAACTGTCGAAAGAAAGAGATCAGGCAGGAGAGACAGCAAGCAAAACAGAAGCAAGTCTGGAGACCTGTTAAACAAGTTACCCAGCAGCCTGTACAGCCTGCAGAAACTGGTTTTATATTGAATCCTCAGGAGTTCCCTGGAATTTCTACAGTGCAGTATGCTGGCAATGTTGAGGTGGTGAATACTCCTGCTAACACTGGTATAGGGGTCTCTTTGATTACTCCTAACCCAGGTGGTAATAGAGTTTTTTCTACTTCAACTCGATTGCTCACTAGATTGAATAGGCAGGAGGCTGTTGTTGCTCGACATGGGATTCAGACAACTTTTATTGCTGCACTTAAGACTCTTGAAAGTGGTGGTGGAGAGAGTATTATTGAAGTGTCCTTGGATCATGGCTAATCTAGGATTTTGGAATGTTAGGGGGTGTAATAGCCTGAATAAGCAGAGAGACATTAGGTGGTATCTGCACAATAATAATATAGGATTAGCTGGTTTAATGGAAACTAGAGTTCGTACTTGTTCTATAAATAAAGTTCATGAAGGTCTTGGGAATAAATGGTCGTTGATCAATAATAATTGTATTTGTGAAGGGGGGAGAATATGGGTTTTATGGGATGACAGTGTGTTTCAGGTGGATGTTGTTAGGACTGAAGCACAGGTTATTCATTGCAGGATTGTTTATAGACCTACTGGTATCAGTTGGTTTATGTCTTTTGTTTATGGTTTTAATAGACTAGGGGATAGAATTCCTCTTTGGGAATCACTGGAGAATATACACAGGACTATTTCTGAACCGTGGCTGGTATGTGGGGACTTTAACAATGTCCTTGCATATGAAGAGAGAATTGGGTCAGTAGTGACTGAAGGAGAAGTCAGAAGATTTTTGGAGTGTACTGAAAAGTGTGAGATTGCTGATATACCTGCACGTGGGGCTTTCTTTACCTGGAGTAATAAGCAAGAGGAGGATGGGAGGAGGTTTAGTAGGATTGATAGGGTCTTGGTCAACTTGGAATGGCTAATGGCATTCCCTGATACTAGTACCACTTTCTTACCTGAAGGGATGTTTGATCATAACCCTTGTGTTATGGAACTATGGAGGCATCAAGTAAGGAGGAAAACGAGTTTCAAGTATTTTAATATGTGGGGAAGTGATGAGAAATTCCTAGCTACTATGACACAGGTGTGGGCACAAAGATTTAGTGGCATTAAACTGTTTCAAGTATTTAGGAAAATGAAACTTTTGAAATAGGGACTGAAGTCTATTAATAGGGAAGCTTTTGCAAATGTTGAAGCTTCTGCTAGAATTTCTAAAGTGAACCTTGAACATATACAGATTGCTTTGCAGCAGGATGTGACTAATAGAGATCTGTTGAGGCAAGAAAGGGAAGTTGGTTTACTGTACCAGGCTATAGATAAGGCTAGAACTGCTTATCTAACTCAGAAGGCCAAAACTATATGGATGGAAGAAGGTGATGCTAACACACATTATTTTCATAGTGCTATCAAAAGTAGAAGGATCTTGAATAAGGTTTACTCTATCATGGATACTTATGGGAATAAGTGTGTGGATGAAGGAGCAATTGAATGTGCTTTCTTAGACTATTATCAGAAGCTACTGGGGACTAATAAAGTTGTGAAACAGGTTCATTTTCCTACGGTCCAATGTGGGAAGGTGCTCACTAATATGCATAAACAGAGATTGATGCAAGATGTTACTGATGAGGAAATTAAAGCAGCTCTATTCTCTATACCAACTACTAAATCCCCTGGTCCAGACGGGTACACAAGTCAGTTCTTTCGTGATGCTTTTGACATTTTTGGGGCTGATGTGTGTCAGGCAGTGAAGGAGGTGTTCAGGACTGGCAAGTTACTCAGGCAACTTAATTCTAAAGTGATAACTTTGATACCAAAGAAAACTAGACCTGAGACAGTGGCTTATTTTAGACCAATTGCGTGTTGTAATGTACTGTATAAGTGCATTACAAAGCTTATTTATAACAGAGTGGCTGATGTGCTTCCTGAAATTATTAGTGCCAATCAGAGTGCTTTCATTAAAGGGAGAGAAATAGTGAATAATATTTTTATATGTCAAGATCTTGTAAGGCTATACAATAGAAAGGCATGCTCCCCTAGGTGTCTAATGAAGGTATACTTGAGGAAAGCCTATGACTCAATATAGTGGCCTTTTATTGAGCAAATGTTACATGCTTTGGGTTTTCCTGAGAGAATGGTAAGGTTAATTATGGAATGCATCTCAACACCTATGTATACTTTAGCTCTGAATGGGAATACTTTTGGGTATTTTGAGGGTAAGAGAGGCATCAGGCAAGGGGATCCTATGTCCCCTCTCCTCTTTACAGTTTGTATGGAGTACTTCTCTCGCATTTTGGAGGTGGTAGTTGATAGGAGGGAGTTCAGATTCCACCCACTTTGTAAACAGATCAAGTTATGTCACTTATGCTTTGCAGATGATCTACTATTATTTTGTAGGGGAGATAAGGACTCTGTGAGGTCATACTGAGAGCATTTCTTACTTTTTCAGTTGCTTCAAGCCTTGAAATGAATAGGGACAAGTCTGAAATATTTTGTAATGGGATCCAAGGGGAGAACTTGCAGGTGATTCTGAGGTTGTCTGGTTTCAGTGTGGGTAGCTTCCCTTTTAGGTATCTTGGGATACCTATTTCATACAAAAGGATATCTATTGGGGACTGCTCTAAACTGGTGGAGAGGATGGTGGACAGAATTAGAGGATAGGGGTCTAGAAAGCTAAGTTATGCAGGAATATTAGTCCTAGTAAAGTCGGTGTTGTCTCAGCTACATTCTTACTGGGCAAGGATTTTCATTATACCTAAGGGTATTGTCAGGAGGATAGAGAGTATTTGTAGGAATTATTTGTGGGAAGGAGTTGATAAGTATCACAAAGCCCCTGCTGTGTCTTGGGAGAGAGTGTGCATGGATCAAAGGAAGGGTGGATTGGGGGTCATTAATAGCTTGGTTTGGAACACTGCTCTGATAGGCAAATATACGTGGTGGGTGGCTTGTAAAGAGGATCACTTGTGGATTCGCTGGGTGCACCATGTTTATATCAAGCATCAGGACTGGTTTGAGTACCAACCTAATACTAATACTAGCTGGACATGGAGACAAATTTGTAAAGTGAAGGAAACATTGAAACCAGGTTATGAGGCAGGCATCTGGGGGACTGATGGTAATGTATACAGGCCTGATGCAGGGTACAAATGGCTAATGGGTGAGCATGAGAAGGTGGTGTGGTACCCTGTAGTATGGAACAAAATGAATAGTCCAAAACACTCTTTTATTGTTTGGTTGTATGTTCTGGGTAGACTACTCACAAAGGACAGACTGGTGAGGTTTGGCGTCATCTCTAATGGAGACTGTGATCTGTGTGGAGAAGGGCCTGAGACTGCAAAACACTTATTTTTTGACTGTAAATACAGTCAGCTGTGTTTGGCTTTGGTAAATGCCTGGTTGGACAGTGAGATTCCAGTCAGGGATTGTATAAGGTGGTGTTGCAGATTAAAGTTCAGGTCATTGCTGAAAAAGAAGCTTATGCACATGGTGGTGGTAGCTTTGATTTATCAGATTTGGAGAACGAGGAATCAGTGTCGTGTGGAGCAAGTTGTATGACATCCAAGGGTAATATTAAAACAGGTGCAGCAACAGGTCAAAGTGAGAGCAAGTATGAAAATTTGGTCTGTCCCTCATAGATTAGATACTGATTGGTGTATGCGATTTAAATAATATAGTAGCATGTTTTAATTTGTGAGGTGTCAGGTAGTGAAGTGGTTATAATATTATGAAGGGTGGTGATACTACTTGTAATTGATATTTTGATTAATTAATGATATTGACATTCCACCAAAAAAAAAAAAAAAATTTCGCGATAAATTTTTTATTTGTTATCATTAAAAATATACATATCACTCAAGGTTTTTCATTGTTTTTCGTTGAATACCAACCATTATATAAGCATCACCTTAATTGCAGAATTTCTTCTACTCTTTACCATATACTCCCTCCATTTATGGATATGCAATTATATTTTCCACTTGACCTAGTTAATTATCATTACTCCCTTCGACTCAGTGGATTGTTTACGCTTTTCTTTTTGGGTTGTTGCAACTAATTCTTTACGTGTCTCTTTTTGGACAACTTCTTATTATTGAAATTACTACTCTAGCCCTATCTTATTTGTGGTTTACAAACATGGGAACACCTACTTCACATAGGACAAATACTCCCTACTCTACTTGTATGTGATTTTTTTTTAAAAGCGCACAAAAAGTAAATGTAAAGAATCTATTAAAACAGAAGGAGTATTTTAAAAAAAAAATTTGCGGTACTTTGGTGTGTCATACAATCTGGAACCTTTAAAATGTATAATCTTATGCTGAAAACATACCCTTAATATAACTATCAATGTATTGTCATTGTCTTAAATTAGGTTATAGATTGTGTAATATTGACGATAGTTCACCCTAATAAAAATATTGACGATAGATGAAGATGTTAACTATGGTTGATGGACATGCAAGTATCCAAGTCTTAAACTTTGCTTCAACTTGATGATGAGTTCCAAATCCCCTTAATATAACCATCAATGTATTGTCATTGTCTGCTAGTCTTTGATGAGACACAATCTCATTTGATTTTTTACATTGTTTAAAACTTTCATACGCATTGAATAATATTCATACCACTTTAACTTAGAACAATATGGTTATTACGCAGTTTCTTCATTAAACAAATTTAGAAGTGGATTGTCTCTATCACAATTTAGAACTATAAACAATTTCTAGCTTTGTTCGTAAGATTTAAGTAAAATGTTACTCCCTCCGTCCTTCTTATTTGTTTACCTTTTATATTATTCAAAGGTAAACAAATAAATGATTGGAACAAAAAAAAGTAGATACATCTTTTTCTCTGCTCCAAAATTCCAAATCTTTATTGCTATGTTATATTGTACTACATAATTCTTCTCATTTTTACATGAACAAAAGTTAGTTGTAATAAATATAAAAAAAATGCATGACGTTGTTACAAAACAACCAATACTCTATAGCTTCTACAGTAAGATAATATTATTTTTGAAATTGATCAAAACTGAATCAAAATTAAATTTTAAATTGAAAATAAATAAATGAAATGTTATTATGAAAACGAAAAAGAACATTGAACTTAGAGAAAGTTCCACCTCAATTAGCTCTTCTCTGAAAATTTTTCAGCACTTATGACATGCTTGCTGATTTGAGTCTAGAATAGATGTTATAGGTGATAGAAAAAAGCAAGTTAAAATAGTGATCATATAACACCAGTTATACAAAAGACCAATTTCTGGATGAAATTGTCTAAGTATGTCCATCTTTTTTATCATAAATTAACAAATGAAGAACGAAAACGTAACATGATGTGTTAAAGTTGTACAATTGACATTTTGATGAAAGAGATAAATTGGAGAACAAACTATTTCACTAAACATTTGCGTGGATAGTATTTTGAAAGGTAGATATTCTAAAAGCAAGTAAGATATATGATATGGGAATGAAAACTATCATTAGATTTATATACGTAGTGAGTACTGAGTAGGTTACTCCTTACTTTTAGATACATCATACGGAGTACATTTGTAAACTTTATCAGATTCAATTCATTTACATTGTTCAATGCAATGAACTTCTATGCTTTTTTGAGCGCACTCAAAATTTGTTTCTCCTAGGTACAAGGTTTTTGAACTGTTTTGTGTGCAACTCATATAGCATCGTATTCAACAAATTTTATATACAATGCATCATAATAGAAATAGAAATTAATAAGATAATTTTTCTTTTTTTTTTCTTGAATGAAACATGTTAAATCTACATCTTCTCAACCAAACTTTACATATAGATATAAGATATATTTGTTATTAATCATTATTTTTGTTTTGATTATTCAAATGCTCTCGCGATCACTATGTACATACGTACATATACACATACTCCTTATCACACTATTTAAACCTCTCAAAATCTCATGTGTATTCAATTTGTCGAAATATTATTTTTTTATTCCCACGCTATAAAAACTTATCTCTTAGTTTTCTTTAAGTTTTGTTTTTAATAAATACAATGACTCTTCCAAATATATTTTTCTTAATGAATTTAATGGTCTATATGTTTTATAGCTTTCTCAAAATGTATTTTTACGTAAATGTAACACATTGTGGAACACTCACTTTTATTATCTCTACATATCAAAATATTATAATACATAAAAATTATACTCATTTGAAAGCAATTTTCACAATGAACGTAATTATTTATGTTTTAGAATTTTTATCAAAGTATTTTTTTTTTAATAAATTCAGAATAAAATCACCGTAATTATTTAATGTAATTTTATAATAAAATTTATTAAACTATAATAAATTTTTGCTGCGATTTATACAACATTTATTATGCTCATATTAAATGATTAGCTGTAATTATTGCTTGTCATTAAGTAAGTATATGACACGTGGCGCATCCACAACGTTTCAACCCAGCTTATATATATATATATATATATATATATATATATATATATATATATATATATATATATATATATATATATATATATAGGGGCGGGTTCGTGTCGAACCGCCTTAACGTACGAACTAGCTTAAAACCAATTTTTTTTTTTTTTTTTTTTTTTTTTTTTTTTTTTCGATACACTTTATATCCTTGTCAGATACACCTCTTATTCAGATACATTTTATAACACATGTAGATACACTTTTTTCACACTAAAATTCTAGATACACTTTTTTAACACTAATTTTTTTGGGAGTTTTAAGGCTAATTCCGAGATACATTTTATACTATTTGCGGATACATTTTATATTATTAGCGGATACACTTTGTGGAAATTGTTACAAATTTTAGCACTAACTCCCAGATACGTTTCATGCTATTTGTGGATACATTTTATATTTTTTGCGGATACACATGTCATTAAAGCCAGATACACATAACCCCAGATACGCATGTTATTAAAGTCAGATACGCATTTCCAAATACACTAGCTAGTACCTCCGGATACACATGGTATTAATACGAGATACACATGTATCACGTATTAATACCATATGTATTTGGGGTGGTATTTTGTGTATCCATTTCTATCACCGTCATCACAGCCTCCTCCGCCACCATCAGCACACCCCCTACCACCGCCACTGCCCCTACCACCGCCACTACCACCGCCACTGCCCCTACCTCCGCCACCACAACCACTGCTGCCACCACCATTACCAAGCTGACCCGACTAACACGACACCACTACCACCACTATCTCACTAACAACACCGGATACATGACCCCCACCGCCGCAAACGCCACAACCACCACCACCACTGCCCCACCGCCGCCACCACTGTCGCCACCACATGACACATTCACCACCTCCTCAAATACGACCAGCCACTACCACTGACCCTACATCACCACCGCTGCCACCAGTACCACTATCACTACCACCACCGGCGCCACCATCACTACCACCATCACAATAATAACGCCTCAACACCACCTGCCCAGCCATCCCACTTCCGTGCACCGCCGCAACCACCACTATCATAACCTCTTGACCACCGCCTCTAACACCAACTACATTATATTTGATCAATAAGAATGTTTTATGGCTCGGAATTATCCGACATAAACTCCGACGTACTTAGATTTTTGAAATACCTCTTCAGTTGTTGTAGATCTACAACTTAAAATCACAAAAGTTCAAACAAAAAAATTGAATCAAAGTCTTCTCAATTTTGGCCGAGTAAGATGCTTTTGGACTCGGAATTATCTGAGTACGCCACCATTGTTGTTACTTTTTCGAAATTCACCATCATTTTTATTAGATCTACTAAAGAAGAGGAACACGATGCCTTCTCTTTGCCGACGTCAAGGAAGAGAGGAACCACGAAATTGGAGGGCTCAGTAGAGAAGAAACACTAGACAGCCGAGCAACCACCATCACAGCTATTAGTTTATTGAAATCTAACTTCATTTTATGTAGATCTAGGATTCTAATTGGAAAAAGTCTGAAAATAAAGGGGTAGAATGCGATGGGATGGTCGTTGGTGGGTGAATGGCGACTGAGAAGTGAAGACCGGAGCTCCGGCGTGTTTAACCGGCGTAAATAATTGCAGGCGACGATGATGAACTGGTGGTGGAGTGTCGGCAGTTGAGTTGTTGAGTATTGAGGGGATTGGATAAGAGTGATGAGATGAGAGAGTGGGTGGGTTGGTTGGTTTATTAAAGAGGTTGGGTTGTTGAGTTAAATATCTGGCATATTTGGTCTATTAGGTTAGTTCGTACGGTTCGCACCGTAATTTGGTTCGCACAAGATCCTGATTCTATATATATATATATATATATATATATATATATATATATATATATATATATATATATATATATATATATATATAGAGAGAGAGAGAGAGAGAGAGAGAGAGATTGGATTTGGTGTTTTTGGTTCTTATGGTGAGTTGTGAGTTGGGTGAATCTCAGCCATTAGTTTAAATTAGAGATGAGTGGCCAAGATTAATCTTAGTTGTCATATAAAAGCATTGTTATTTAGTTTGTTTTCTTTTTTTTTTTTTTTCTCTCTCTCTTTTCTTTCCCTCATTTACTCTCTAACGATTTCTCTCTCTAATTAATTATCGACATTACTGCAAACCGTTTATATAATCATCACAACTGCAAAGCGTTTCTCTATCTGCTATTATTATTGTGTTATTCTTCTTCAACTGTTCGTCTTCTTCGCGTTTTCTCTGTTTTATCTTCGCCGTTCATCATCTTCCTTTCTATTGAAGGTAATTTCATGTCATTTTTCTCTTTTATTTTTTTATTTTGTTTTATTTCATGCTTTTGTATGCTTTTTTATTCGTTTTTCAGTGTAATTATCGCTAGGTTTACTTAATCGAGTACTTTAATGTCATTATTGCGTTTATGCGTTTTTCATTGTAATATTATGCTTTGCATTTTTGAGTTTCGATTTTTCCGAACCGATTTGCATGTTCTTAGTCGTTTCTCGCAGCTTTTCTATAGTTTTGAAGTCATTCGCATGTTCTATGTGACGCGTTGTGTTGAGAACTTTACTATTGTTCTCTCTCTGGACTTTAGTTTTTGTGTTACTCATTTGTTATTCTATCGCTTAGTTTGATGTCAAGTTATTTGTCATGTGTTTAATTGTTTAATGTGTTTTCTAGGGTTTTTGTGTTTGTTCGTGTTGTCTTCGCTTTTCAAGATTTCTATTCCGCCGTGTTATCTTTGGTCCTATGGTGTCATTGCAGCGCTACTCTTCTTGTCGTTGTAGTGTTTTTCCCCGTGTTTAATTTTTCTCATTATTCCTTTCCTGTTATTATTTTGTTATTCTAGTGGTTTTGTTTGTTTGTCTTTGTTTGTTTGTAGGTTTCAAAGATCACTAATGGACTTAGTTTGTGAGGGATGGGCAATAAATATAGTGAATGAAGATAAATTGTTATTTGCTAGAGAGTTCGCTCTTTGAAAAGAAAAAAAAATTGGGATGGTCTTTGGAAGATGGGAGTGAGAAGTGCTTTGAAGTTAATGTACGAGTTCGTCGTCGTAATCAATCAATGTCGGCGCTTTTAAATAGCCAGGACCTAATGGAAAGAGTTTTCGATTTTGTAGAGACTAATTTGGACAAGAGCAATATGTCTCTTGTTTGTAAGAAATGGTCACAAATGTTCCTATTTCATAAAAGTGCGCCCGTTGTTCACGCCGAATATATGAAAGTTCTAACAACAAGTCACGATCAAGGTTTTAAGATTTTGTCAAGGGGCTCGACAAAGAGTTTCCAAACGATGCAAGTGCTATATGCTTGCAAGTGAGCCAGAAAGGCGGTGTTGCATGCTTGCCAAGATATATACGATTATGACAAGATCCTTAATGGACTCAGATCCGAACGGATCGAGGCTAATTCACGAGTACTTTGACTCACTTCGGGATTATCCTTCTGCTTATGATCTTGCTCACGAATTGTATTACAAGTCAGTCGATGTTGTTGACGTTGGATGACTTTTTACGTTATAATCCTGTATTTTTGGAAGTACATTTTGGTTCTTCCTCGGTTAGAATGTATTTTGGGTTTTATGTAATTCAAACCTTCCCCGCTGTAATTTAGTACGTTATTTTGTTTTTATGAAGGCTTATGTAGGCCGTATGTAATTTTGAAATCGTGTTTGACTCTTTATTCAAAGAGGCTTTTCTTTTGATTCTCTTTCGTGTTTTTGTTTACACATCCATCATGTTCTTTTTGTGTTTTTCATTTCTTTTATTTTTGTTTTGCTAATTGTTAGTGTTCTGTTATTCTCATTGCTACGGTACTCTCATTCTCGCGTCATTATTAAAAAAGTCTAGTCAATACCTATTTATCATTGAAAGTGATCCTTATCTTTATTTTCCGGATAGTCAAGCGTAAAATGAAGTTAAGAATCAAATCCACCGCTTCATCAAAGTCTACTCAACCGTCATCATCAAATTCTCCTGGTCCGTCTCCATCCAAATCCCGTGTCACATCTCCATCAAAGAGCACTTTGCTTCTCGTAGAAGGAGTACTCGTAGTCAAGAAATATGTACAACCGAACCACCCACGAAAAAAACCAAACGAAAGGCCGAGACCCAACTTGCGAAGTTGTCGTCTAGTCCACCCAAGACTAGTAGTAAGTTGGGCATTGGCGGCAAAGTTACGCATGAGAAGGGAATGTGGTAAGTAGTAACCAACCTCAGGCTGGAGTTGCTGCAGGAAATATCCCACTGTATGTACTACTGTTATTCTACTTTTATTTTTCTGTTATTTAGCTATTAATATGTTACTTTTCGTGTTATTTTTTGATGCTCTCCTGTTATTTTGCTATTATTCTGCTGCTTTTGCTCATGTTATCTTAAATGTTTTAATGCATTGTATATTTTTTCCCCTTTTGTGCGCACAGTGCCGATCCATTTACTAGCTGCTGTCGGCCTGCTTTTCTTTACAAAGTTATTGAAGCCCTCACCGAGGAGCGTAAGGAGGTCATTAGGGAAATGGGATTCGGGGGTTTACTTGAGTTGAAGCTTTCTTCCCTCCCCCATACCATGTTCCGGGAGTTTATATATGCTTTTAGGAGTGGGAAGTATTTTGAAATATCTGAAACAGAGAAGTTCGAGTTGACTGCAGATGATGTGCACGATGTGTTTGGTTTACCAAATTCTGGTGCGAAAGTGGATTTGGTTATTACTGGGTTTCCTGGTTCTGCAGACGCTGAAGGAGAAGCTTTGAAGCGTGCTTGGCGTGAGAAGTATGGTATCGCCAATAACAAAAGTGGGATACCACTTAACAAAGTTCAGGAGACCCTGCTAGAGTCTTTGGTTGCGGACGATGAGTTTAAGAAGACTTTTGTTCTGCTTGCCATGTCGTGTTTCCTTGCTCCCGTGTCGGGTTATGTGCTTGATCTTAGACTTCTAAGCGCTGTGGAAGATGTTTCTAGGATCAAGGAACTTAATTGGTGTCAGTTTGTCTTCTCAGACTTGGTGACTTCTGTGCGTGAAGCCCTTATCGGGAGGAAAAATATTCGTTGTAGTGTAGTGCTGTTGGCTATCACCTATTTTCACCGTTACTTCTTTAGCGGTGATCAGGTGAATAATGAGCTGCCGCTCATTAAACATTGGGATTTTAAGTCTTTCAATGAGAGGTTGCAGCGTGTGAGTCACCGCCGGTGCTCGGGCACGGGGAGCGTTCGACGTTGCTTTCCCATTGTCTCGCCCAAACATCGTTGGCTCGGTCAACGTACTCAACGTCGATGTCTTGTTCGGATCTAACTCGATGATATTCTTTCGGATGAGCAAGTACAGTCCGCAGCGGTCGACGTAAGCACTGCTTGATTGTTTTAAAACGAATCATTCTAAAATGTTATTCTCGTTATTGTCCTCAAGCATTAGTTGTCATACTTGCTATTATTTTACCATTATTCCACTTATTCCTCGCTTTTCCCTCTTTGTCATTCCACTCGTTATTCTAATTTTCATTCCAAGTGTTACTCCACCGTTATTCTACCGTTATTCTACTACTACTTCACCGTTATTTATTCTCACATTAGTGTCTTCGTTATTCCTTTGTTATTTTATTACCGCACCGTCATTCTACTATTAATCCACCGTTATATATTCTCGCTGTTGGTGTACTATTATTCATCTCGTTATTCTACTATTATTGTCTTCGTTTTAAGTAAAATTTTGGGATTTTATGTTCACAGGATGTTCATCATCTTATACTTTGCTTAATGAGAGGGACTCTCAGATTTTATGCCGCCGATACTTGGAACGGGCGGAACTTATAAAGTCGAAGATGATGAAGAAGACCCATCAGCTATGGGTCAAGCACCTTCGCTAAGTTGCCCACCAAGTAACCCGACGAGTCATAAAGAAAGCACAAACAAACACTCGAAAACGTTGGTTGTGAAGGGTGAGAGAATTTGGTTGCCACCCCATCTTTCTTCACGGATCAAGTTATCCGTGAGTCGACGAACGGTAAAGCATGTATTGGCTATGCAAGCGGCCAATAAATCGCGATCAACTGTTCTCAAGAACCAGCTTCCAAAAAAGCTAGACATGAAGATGTCATCATTGAACCCCATCATTTAACCTTGTTTTCTCAATTCTATGAGGAGTGTGTCAGGGCATCGGATGTGCAAAAATTACTATATCTCGAAAAGAAGGGTGTAGCTGAAAAGAAGGGTGTTGAACATAGTCCCGTCATTCAACAAAGTGCAAAGGTGGGGACTCCACAATTGTCACCACTCGGTTTAGATTCTATTACGACGGATATCTCAGTGCCGACATTGGTTTCGTTATGGAGAGCCAGATGATGTCGGTGAGAAAGTAGTTGATGTTGGGGATATTACCATTGACGTGGAGGATGTTAACAATGATGTGGAGGACGTTAACATTCAAGTTGAAGACTATCTTGTTGATAATCCGCCAGAGGAGGTGGCTAATACTTGTTGAGTGTCCACCTGGTAGAGGTTCAAGCAAATCAAATTCCAAAGACCGATGCTTGTTTGCCCGAGACGGAGGTGACGGGTACCGGTGCTTGACATTCCATTGCATAATGACACTCAAAGATTCCAATCAAATTGGCAATGAAGCATTCGTGACTGCAGAAGAGGAGGTAGCGGATGTGGTGATGTCTTGTCATGCAGACTTGTTGCTTGGGGCTGCGTCTGAGATAGACAAATCTGATAAACAGGATTCCGAGGTTGTGTCGGAGGCTGGTACTGTTGTTGGTGAGGCTGGTACTGTTGTTGGTGAGGCTGTCCCGGAGGATTACGATGGGACATGTTTTCAACCCAATGCTATTGAAGCGGAAAGAGGTTGCAGACTACTGCTTCTTGAATGATCATAATTTTTCGCAAGGGTAAGAGCTTGTTTTTTTTTTTGTAAAAAATTTGGGCTTTCTGTTTAATATATTATACTACTTTTTGTTCTTCAAAAATATATTCATGTGACTCTTATTTTGCCTGTTTATTCGGTTTTGAAGGGATAATCTTGTCACTTGGGGTGTGGACAGTTACCTGAATCGTGAGGATATGGAATCGATGGTTCCAGATACAATGATAATGCTTGGTGTTGTGCACTGGTGGTCCCTCTTTCTGAATGATACTTGTATAAGAGGAAGCCCAAGTCGACTTTTCTTTGGGATGGGTGCAACGGTTAGTTATTCCATCTTATCGTTTCTTTTACTTTATTTTTCATTTTTGCATCACGTTTCAACTCTTGTTCTCCACTTCTTGTTTAGTATCCATTGCGGCAACTTAGTATGCCGTCGAAAGATGATAAGGCTTCCAAGAGTGATTTATGTGCGGAAGTCAAATTGTCATTTACTGTGTTTGTCAATAACAACAAGAGAGAGTGTGATCTTACTTCTGATATGGTATGTTTTCTGTACTTTGTGTGTTTTCTACTACTATTCTTCTGTTAGTCTACTATTACTCTACTGTTATTCTGATGTGTTTCTGCTTTTTTAAAAGAACCACATAATTAGTAACAATTTTTTTTGGCCAAATATTTTCCCAGATTTTCATCCCAATTCTTTTGCATGAGCACTTTAGCTGTTTGTGCATCAATTTTATTTCGAAGAGGGTTGAATATCTTGATAATGTATTTCAAGAGGCGATGTTTGCTGATGATCAACAGGCGTCAGTACGTTTGGTGTATTGTCAAACTGCTGTAAGTCATTTATTGTGTTTTAATTTTCTCTTGGTGTTTAGCCTAGTCTGTTTAAGTATTGTTAGTAATTATGTTTTCTTTTTCCTTTTTTAAAAAAAAGGTGAACTTGATGTCTGATTTCCTGGTCCACAAAGGAGTTGCCCGAGGTGGGGAGATTAAAGATTATAAAATTGTCAACGTCCCTTTTACCTGGCAAACGGCTGCGATTGAAAATTTGGATTGCGGTGTATATACGATGTTGCACATGCTCTTTTACCGTGGAACTGTTTTTGATTGTGACTTGGGTAATTCTGATTCAAGAAACCTCTACCGCGCTGAGATCGTTGCCTTGTTGGTGCTGTCTGATATGAACGAGTCCAGGGGAGATGTGTTGAAAAGTTTGGAGGAGTTGAACAAGACAAGAAAGGAAACCCTGAGTGTGCTTGAAGAGAGACGGCGTATTGAGGATGCGGAAAAGAGGGCTTCCCAAAGCGGTAAGAAACGTCGTGGTTCCGGCAGGTGAAAAACTGTTGGTAAGAAGGTTAAGACGTCGCAGCCTGTTGTCGAGCCCGTCGCTTCTCCTACTGTCATTGACAGCACTAAATTCTCTAGAAAGACCCCTACTGCCAGCCGTCAAGTGGGAAGCAGTGGTGTGGATAGCCCCGTGAGTCCAAAGTCGGCTTTGGGTAGTCGTAAAAGGGGTAAGGCAGACGACGGGCTGGGTTGCTCTATGGATTGCGGGCCAGAGGACAGTAGGTTTGTTGCGGTGTCGGATTTGTTTCGGAAGAACAAAAAACAGTTCTCTAAGATGCTGAAGGTGCGGAAGCAAGTGGTTGACTTTGTTCTTCGTGAAGACGCTCAGTTGACAGAAGAGTATGTGTCGATTTTCATTTCTTTGATTGTGGTGTTTCTGTTCAGTTAGTCTTTCTGTTTCCCACTGTTAGTCTGCTGTTAATCTGCTGTTATTATGCTGTTATTTTTGTCAACCTAGCGAGTCGTCTAATTTCACTGTTAGGCCCCTTTGTTATTCTGCTGTATTGACCTGTTATTGTACTGTTATACCACTATTATTCCGCTGTTAGTCCACTGTAATCCCACTGTCTTTCTCATTTTGTTATTCTGCTGTTATACCACTATTATTTCGCTGTTATTGTTCTGTTATTGAACTGTTATTCTGCTGTTATACCACTGTAATCCCACTGTTCTCATCATATGTTATTTTTTGTGAATGCAGGGAGCTGTTAGTGTTGTACAGCGACGACGTCGGCGTGTTTTTGGACAAGGGGGATATTGTTTCCATTGTAGATGCAGCTACTATGATGTCAACAAGAGTCGTTGATGTTTGGTCGGTTCTTTTGAATTCGTTGGAGTTTGAGGAACGCTCAGAACCAAGCTCAATGTTTTTCGGAGTTCGTCATATGGTATTTTGTTTTTCCCTTTGCTATTTTGCGTTATTACCTACAGATTGACTCACAAGTATTGATATAAAGTTAACACTTGTGCGCTATTTTTGGTTGTTTTATGCTTTCTCTTTTGAAGGATCCTCTTTATTCACTCTTAGAGAACTTTGATTCCTCAAGTCCTGTTGACGGTCCGGGTAAGAAGCTGTTGGCATTCTGGAATGTGTTTCTCGATTCGTACAATGGAAGATGTCGGCTGAACTCCGACCTTGTGTTTGTGCCGATTCTGTACAATGATCATTACTCTTGTTTCTGCATCAACTTTTTGAATGAATCGATTGATATTTTGGACAACATGACTCACGATTCCAAGCAAGTAGCCGATTACAGAAGATTGGCCGAGATTGTGGCAAACTATATGCGTGTTTTTATGGAGGGTCATAATGTTCTGAAGTCTGAAGATTGCCGCAATTTCGAAATCGTTGATGTGCCTTTTAAATGGAAAAAGAAGGAACTGTTGAATTCGGAGTCGGGGTGTTTCTTGCTGTACACGATGGCGGAATATGGTGGAAGCGTGTTTGAGTGCAATCTTCACAGAAGATTGCTCGTCGGGCTTACCGTGTTGAAATGTCGGCTTCCCTGATCTTGGCGGATATTAATCTTCATAGGCAAGTAGTTCTTGACAAAGTGAAGGCTTGTGAGATCGGAAGGCCAAGACGTTGGGTTTGGCGGCAGCAAGGAACAAGTTGCCGTGCCCCCCCCGTGCAACCCCAATCATCTCGCCGGTAGTGAAGAGTCGCATCGTCATGAATGCAAAGACCTTTGAATGTTGTGTATCCAGGGAAGTCAGACTAAGTTAGTGTAAACTGTGTTGTTAGACTATTAGTGTGTCATATTGACCGTTATTATGTATAATTACTAGTTTATTGTGCTGTTATTCCCGTATTATTCTAGTGTTATTCCAGTGTGTACTCTAATTTTAATTGAGTTTTCATATTACTTGTACTTTTTTCAAACACCATCCATTTTTTACTCTAATCCCACTTTATTATTCTGTTATTATTCAGATAATGAGCGATTTGTTGTCTTTGTTATTGCACAATTAGTCTACGATTTTAGTCTAATTAAGCTTTCTATTACTTTTGTTTTCTAGAAACACTATCCATTTCTATTCAAGTGTAAATTTAGTCAAGTGTAAAAGCGTGGTTTAGACTGCGTTTTTTGCAGTGTTATTCTACCATTATTCTCAATAAGTCATGTGATTACTCCATAATAAGCGAAATACTCTCTTGTTATTGTACTATTAGTCTACACTTATTCTGCAGTTATTCCACTAGTTTAATTAAGTTTTACAAATACTATCCAATTTCTACGAAGAATATGCATTTTCTATTGAAATGTCAATGGCTGTTTTTTCTCAACTGTGATTCTATTGTTATTGCACCGTTATTCTTCTGTTTTTGCACTATTATTCCGCATAACTAGTTTATTCTGCTGTTATTCCACTGTTAGTCCATCATTATTTTGTTAAAACTATTCATTTTTATTCAAGTGTAAATTTAGTCAAGTGTAAAAGGAGTGGTTTAGACTGCTTTTATTACACTGTTATTCTACCATTATTCTGCTGTTATTGCAGTATTACTCCGCATAATTAGCAGTTATTATGCTGTTATTGCACTATTATTCTGGCAAAGACTTCTGTTATTCCAACATTACTTAGAAATAGTTTTAAATAGCACTTAAAGATAGTACTTACATAATAAACATTAACGTTCTAAAATATTAAAGCCATTATTTCTAAAGCAATATAATATTTTAAACATATTTAAAAGCAAAGCAATGACCATCATCATTAGATTTTTATATCTTTATTCTATTCTCTCGACGCTGCGCGCGGCCCTTGGACAAAGGTGCTCTCAACTTCCACCGACTCATCCTCAAAAGGGTTTTTGTATGCTTCCATAAGTTCCATGGCTTTCTAATTGGTGTCCAATGGCCGAGATTGAAATATCGGCTTCAGGTGTAATACTTCTTCGAGCATTCACACCAAAAATGAATTGATTGTCCTTGTCGGCTTCCGTGTAGTTCCTATTTTTCTTTTCCTTCAACTGTCTACGATATCGTTCATTTTGAAGTTCAAAGAACCTTCAATCGTGCCTTTACACCGCCGACCTCTCTTATTAAGGCCTCTTCACGGGTTTCTGCTGCCTCTAAATTTATTCTTGTGTCGATCAACTCTATCGTGAGGGACTCTATCGTCCGTTTGGCTTCATCGATTTCCTGCCTTGTCGGGGACCTTCGGGTATCGTCGCCATTCGTCACTCATCCCGCAAAGATTGGAAGTATGAAACTTTTTGCATTATAAAAAGATGTTTAAAATTTTTGAACCAAATTAAAAGGAAACCAAAGCATAAGAAAGAGAATTACCTTTTTTGCAAAAGATAGAGTAGAGTGTTGACAGATATGAAAAATAAACATGAAAGAAAAATAAAGAATAGAAAGATAAGAAATTACCTTTTTGCAGAGGAGATAAAGTTTTTTTTTGGAATGGACTTTTTCAGTGTGTGTGTTTGTTTTTTTACTCGAAGTAGCAGTAATTTATAGGGGCTTGGGGAATAGAAACAGTTTTTCTGTAATAAAGTATAGAAAGATAAGTAATTAACTGTCTACCAACAAAAAAAAAAGATCGAAATTACCTTTTTGCAGAGGGAGATGCAGAGTTTTTCTTGAATACAAACAGTTTTACGACTTATTCAAAGGTGTGTGTGTTTTTTTTTTTCAAAAAACCACGCAATACAAAGATTTATAGGGGTTAGGGAATACAAACAGTTTTCCTGTAATTATATTAGATTAGGTTAGGTAACTGTTTTTAATAAAAACTGAAAAGTGGAACTGCTTTTAATAAATATTACTAATCTGTTATTATTCAACTGTTATTGTAGTGTGTAATTTGCAGTTTTATTTTTGTGGGTGGTTTGTGAAAAAAAAGCAATGATAAATATTAACAAAAAAAATTAAAGTAACTAGTATTAATTCTCATATAATGTAGGTCTCACTTTATTATCTAGAAGATACATTTTAGGTTAAAATGTAATTCGAACAATGACAAATAGTAAAAGTCTTTGACATTTTTAGGCGAGGTCTTCATCGTAGCCGCTGTCTTTTGCGTCTCTTTTGTCTTTGTTAGTTCATGCATCTGATTCATATTCCTGCAATTTTTGCTTAGTATTTAGCAGCTACATTAATAGCGGAATAGCAAAGAGAATAACATTAATAGCAGTAGAATAACAACACATTAATAGCGAATAGCAAGAATCTAAATTTAGCGACTACTCTCTTTGTTATTGCGAACACTATCCATTTCCACCAAGAATATCCATTTTCTATCCAAAAATAACAACACATTAATAGCACAATAGCAGTAGAATAACACAAATGTTAGCAGAATAGCGAGTAACACAGAATAATAGGGGAATAACAAAGAGAATAAAAGGATAACATATTCCCGCAATTTTTGTTAGTTCATGATCCGATTTATATTGCTGCAATTTTTGCTTAGTATTTTAGAAGCTACATTAATAGCAGAATAGCAAAGTGGAATAACATTAATAGCAAATAGAATAACAACACATTAATAGCGAATAGCAAGAGACTAAATTTAGCAAACTCTGCTGTTATTGCGAACACTATCCATTTCCACAAAGAATATCCGTTTTCTATTCAAAAATAACAACACATTAATAGAAGAATAGCAAAGAGAATAACACAACAAAGCAGCAGAATAGCGAGTAACACAGAATAATAGGGGAATAACAAAGAGAATAAGAGGATAACATTAGAATAATAGGAGAGTATTAGTCCGATTCATACCTATTCAGTTTCGATTCTTCTTCATCTTCGTCATCGAAGGGGGACTTTCAAAGAAATGGAAGAGTACAAGTTCTACTGTTGTGGTTCACCCACTTCTTGCAGTTACCGCATCTTCGCTTCCTCTTTTGTTGCTTGGTTTTGGCCTTTTCTTTGAAGGACCTTAATCTTTTGCCACTGCCCTTATTCTTGGCCTTGTTTGGCGATCGAAGGTCAATGTCATTTGAAGTCGTGATGATGTAGAAGAGCCTCGATTTCCTGGTTTTTAGTCTTGGTTCAGATTGGTCCTGTGATGTTCTCCCGAATCGTGTCGGATTTTCTCGCAGCTTGCTTCATGTGTTTAACAAGAGCATAACTGTCCATCACCCCGACATTGCATAAATCTCGCATCAAACCTTTGACATCTCAGCTTTCTTGATGTCAACCTCATCAATCTCTTCTATCACCTTTCCATTTTCATCTCTGGACAACCGGCTCAGTAGGATTTCTTTGTCCATCGAGCAAGGACATAAGGGTCAGGTATCCTGTGGACCTGCCTACCATTCCACACCCATAGTATATGGCGACAAACAATGTCATGCCTCTCAAACAGCTTACATGCACATTTGCTCTCGTTAGTTTTGGTGTTAAATTCAACTCGGAAGCTCCTGTGCTTCACCATCACGAACGTCATGATACTCCACCGCCCCTATCACAGTCAAACCCCCACCCCATGCCGCATATGACATGTTTGACTTCATTCTGAAAGTCCCCAAAGATAGGATGGGTGTAGACAAGTGAGGCATGCATCTCCACCTTAATAGCAGAATAGCAGTGGAATAACATTAATAGCAGTAGAATAACAACACATTAATAGCGAATAGCAAAGAGACTAAATTTAGCAGCTACTTTTGCTGTTATTGCATACTATCCATTTCCACAAAGAATATCCGTTTTTTATTCAAAAATAACAACACATTAATAGAAGAATAGCAAGAGAATAACACAACAAAAGAGAAATAACAACACATTAATAGCAGAATAGCAGAGAATAACAACACATTAATAGCGTAATAGCAGAGAATAACAACACATCAATAGCGTAAATAGCGAGACTAAATTTAGCTACTACTTTGTCATTATTGCGCACACTATCCATTTCCACAAAGAATATCCGTTTTTTATTCAAAAATAACAACACATTAATAGAAGAATAGCAATTGGAATAACATTAATAGCAGAATAACACAACAAAGCAGAGAAATGCGAGAATAACACAACAAAGAAGCAGAATAATAGCGAGTAACACGGAATAATAGGGGAATAACAAAGAGAATAGCGTTGGAATAACATTAATAGCGTAATAGCAAAGGAATACCTTCATCTACTTACTTTCTCGAGCATACTATGCTCATTGGCATTATCCATCCTCCTTTGTGTATGCCTTTGTCATTTATTGCGGAATTGTACCTCATCCAAAACTCGACGAGGGTTCCAAATGGCTTTCAAACCGCTTGAAATAGTCGCTTTTGAACTTTCGATCTCTCGGGTTGTTCGCAACAAACAACCTAGAGGCAGATCCCGAAAGTATGCTTCAGATATCCACTTTTGTTTGATTGCAAAGACATACTTCAACCACTGGTTGCTTTCCATACCATGGGCTTCAATAATGTCTTCCAGCTTCTGTTCAAATTCGTGTGGCTCGAGGTCGACATCCCACACAACGGCATTTATGTCGGTCATAAATTCCGTATCATTGCAGATTGCCCTTCCCACTTTCTCGGCATTTTTCGCATGATATGCCACATGCAATACTTGTGGACAGAATGGTTGAAGACATTTGGGCAGTGCTTTTTAATTCCCGGCACTCGGTCCTGTAATTACACATTGAGGTTGTCACGCCCCATTGCTTCGAGGAATTTTTTAAAAATCCACTCAAATGAATGCCGACTCTCGAAGTCAAGTAACCCACCGCAAAAGTCACCGTCTTCTTGTTGTGGTCTACTCCGGTGAAGGGAGTAAACACCATGAAATATTTGTTTGTTCCATAAGTAGGGTCAAACGAGATCGTGTCTCCATATAACTTGTAGTTGTTTATCCCTTCCTTATCACCCAAATAACCTTCGTCAAGCATCTGTTCTCATCCCGATCATAAGCAAAGTAGAACCCCTTTGTTTCACCAAAAGATTTTGAAATGCCCAATGAACATTTTAGCATCGTTATCCCCAATGTAACACTTGATATTTCGTTTGAAGTTTTTGAAGTCTAGCAAAGAGGCACCGATATTCTGATAACCATTTGAGTATTCCTTGAGAATTCTGAAGCTCAATGTTGGACCTATGTTGAGCTTAGTATGATCAATAATGGTCCTCTTAATGTAGTCATGGACGTCCCGAGAGCTTCGAACTCCCCGTTTTTGACAGAGTAAAGAGAGTGATTGTGAACGCCTACAAAGACATCCATAATATACCCAAATGGTCCGGTCTGTCGTCCCTGCTTTTTTCACAGTTCTCAACCTCATGTTCGCCTTGCAGCCACACCTTGTCGAGCATGCTTCTTTGGCTGTCTAATTCGCTCGGTCTTTGTTCTCATCGTACTCAAATTACCAGCTTCATGATTTGTTGCTTCAAGTCGCAGCTTTTCTTTTCATATCCCTATACCCCTGTCTGTTACAGCCCAGTGATTTGACGCTGACGCCCCCTTATATTGCGCATTTGTGTACCTTCTCACATCAAATCCATAAGCCGGTGCATATATCTTTGTAGAACTCATCGCATCCTCCAAGGTAAGAAAGAACATGCCACGTTTAGGCGTAAAATCACTCTCAACAGTCCTTACCCATCTTTCTCGTCCCCGGTGTACTGCTTTGAATGAAGAGTTGAAACAAACTCATCGTTTTCTTCGTCCAACAGGGCTGGTGTATATATTGTTATTAGAAGAATCCCCAATAGGTAAGACTGCATTGTCTTCAACAATAGACACAGAGAGAAGATCTCGACGAGAAATTAATATAATAAAGTACAGTCATTGGACAACAAAATCACAATAACATCACAATAACAAAGAGCACGGGGAGAGATCAACATTGCAAATGTGACAATAACAGATGATAACAAAGAAGTGTGAAACAGACGACAATCAATAACATCACAATAACACTAAATGTGTTTATCTTATGCTACTCTCTTATCACCGTATATTTTCACGCTCATCGCACAATAATATCACAACAATAGTAGCATAATATCAGAATAAGAGTACAATAATATCAACATGTTTCTCTACTTTTTTACAATAATAGTACAGTAATATCAGAATAACAGTACTCTGGTTCTACTTTATTACATACAGATAATACTGTATTTATTATGTAACTCTTTTGCAAGGCATATATTTTCATGTTACTGCACAATAATAGCACAATAATGTTACAATAATACCACAATAACAAAGATAATAATATAATCATGTTATCAGATTTGTTACAATAATAATGACATTAATATCGAATAATAGCTTCTCTTTTTCTACCGTAATGCAAGCCAGACAAAAGATAATAGTATCGAATAATAAATTTGAGAAACACATAGAAATCAATAATTGATTTATAAACACTCGTGCTAATAATAGTACATTAATATTAGAATAACAGCTTCTCTTTTTGTACTCTAATACAAGCCGATAAAGATAATAATATCGTAATAACAAATTTGAGAAACACATAGAAATCAATAATTGATTTATACACACTCGTGCTAATAATAGTACATTAATATCGAATAACAGCTTATCTTTTTCTACTCTAATACAAGCCGACAAAGATACAATAATATCGAATAACAAATGAGAAACATGTAGAAATCAATAATTTATTTATAAACAACGGCGGATGAAGAGATAAGAATGAATAGCAGATTACCTGTTTCCATATTCACCGCCGAGTTGATTTCTTCGCTAACATTGTTATTGATCTCATTGTCCATCTTTTATACCTGAAAACAAGAAAATCAAGTATTGAATTCAATTAAAATCAACGAATTTACACTAAAAATCAACGATTTTTACAAAGAATTAGGTTTTTTACATTAATTTCAAAATACGATTGAATATACTAAAAATCATTGAATTTACATTACCTGTAATTCGATTGTAGCTAAAAATCAACGATTTTGTGTAATTTTATTAGGTTTTTTATGAATTTTCTATAGTCGGCGTTCTGATTTTTGAGTTTTCTCTGTTTTTGATTTGTAGAGAGATGTAGAGAGAGAGAGAGAATATCGTTAGAATGAGGTTTCTGTTTTCATGTTTCAAATGCTTTTGTATTTTTCGATTTTTCCTTTTTTTTTTCTAATTTATCTTTTAATCTCAGCCCTTGATTTCTTTTAATCTCAGCCCTTGATTTCCCCAACTCACAACTCACCATAAGACCCCAACTCACGAGATCCCGCCTCTATATATATATATACTAGATTTAACGCCCGTGCGATGCACGGGCCTATTTATAATGTTCTATCATGTATAATGTAGTAAGTAGGAACTAAAAGTTGGTAAGTTGATATAGTTTACTCCCTCCGTCCCATACTCCCATTCTATTCAATGCGTTTGCCTTGGCAAAATAACCAAAGATATGAGATACTTCATGCTTTAAGAAATATAGAAGGTGAAAAAACAACTTGTACACATTAAAAATAGAAATGTAAATAATTGACTAAGACATGTAACGAATAGACAAAGATGGAAGAAGTATAATCTAAAATTCATCTAAACTATATATTTTTTAAATAAAGTCATACTCCCTCTTATTAATTAAAACTGCAATTTTAATTATTTTTTTTCTCATACATTCTAAAAATGTTTACAATTTCATTGAATTGACAATGAATCAGTTAACATACAAAAAATGGTATGGTATCTCCGATTTTTGTTATGTTAACCGTGCTATCCAAATTTTGAGTTTGTGCATATTATTTTCTTGAATTTGAATCCTTTGGCCATAATAAATAAATTATAACATTGTTACAAAATTTAGTGATTTTATAAAAATTAAAATTAAAGAAGTATTATACATTAATTAAATTTAAAAACATTTTTAAATATGAGAAATTTTACTTGAATAAGTTTATTCAATTAATCAATTCAATACCATAAAAACGCACATAAGCCCTTGTCACTTGTTGCATTATACTCCAATTTTGACAGTAAAAAAAGATGAAAAGAGTTGACTTATAGATTAACCATGTTCTTAGCATGTGTATATGTTAATGTGAATGCGTAAGTTTGGACATTAGATAAGCTAATTGAAATATGTTAGCATGCCACTAATTGATCGCTAATTGACATTAGCGACTAATTTGAGACTGTTAGCAACTACTCGTAATATGTTTGGTTACTAAATTCCCTTTTTCTTGTACTACAGCTGTACAGATGCCAATCGAGTGATTTTGTCCACTTAATAATCACATGTCGTATCCTTAACATTACGATAGCTGATTGCATTAATGAATTTAATCCTTCTTTGGGGTTCTTTCAAAAACGAAAATACCAATACACACAACCATAATTTCGTGAGCGGCTAACTACAAAATACAAATAAACTCACCCTTACATGTTAGCTAAATATCAATATACCGCGATTTCGTGAATGACTAATTAGTAATTAATAACCTAACACAAATAAGCTCACGACCCTTGCATCTTAGCTGATTATCAATACACACCGTCATGATCCCGTGAGTGCTTAAACTCACCATTAAACACTTATAGTAATAACTTTTAGGACCTATATATTCGGAATTGAACCTTTGCATTATAAACTTCATAATTAATCTTGTCACCATTACTATTACCATTACCTACATGGATAAGTAAATAAAAAGAGTATTAGACAATCTCACATATCAACACCTAAAATTAAAGGGAAGCAGGACGACTCACATAATGGCTCAAGAACTTAGTTAAGGGATGCATGAAGAAACATAATACAAAGGATAGAAATTAATGCGTGGGGGAAGGGAGCATCAAGTAAAGGTTGTGGTGTGGTTGTGTCGATTATCATATTTATATGCGTTGTGCTTTAAATTTTTTTTAGTGTTTTATGTAAAAGGCCACGTGAACGTATTTAGTAAACACCCTTATAAAAGTCTTGTATAAATCACAAATTATTGAATAAAGCGGTTCCATGTGTTTCTTCAGCTTGGTTTAGCTAACCGGCGACGGGTAGCTCTTATCTATATATATACACCTTAATATGACTGCATAATTTGGTTTTTTTTTTATCCACTCCCTCAAAAAAGCAAAACGTCATATATTAAAAAATGAAGGGAGTATTTATTAGAGATAACAATATCATATGATTATTTCAAATAATATTACTATAATTAATATTAACACTATAATTAAGATCTAAAGGCCAAACAAAGTACCCAGATGGGACATATATTCTAAGACGGGCGCGTGTATATATCTTAAACGGTAAGACAGACCATAAGACGAATGTATCCGTCTTAAAGAAGGTTTATTTGTCCCATTACTATAAGTGTAGTGTTTTTTTTATCAAGTTTATTCTCATGACAAATATATCTGTTTAAGGAAGACTTACCGTTTAAAGAAACGGGTTAAGGCTACATAAGTCACTTACCTTTGGGATGACAATCTGTCTTCGTAGGCTCGTAGCTGTTAAGTGAACTCATCCACCCCGAAGAAAGCTACATAACAAAACCATTATTAGCAAACATACTATCCGTATAAGGCAATTTACATACCTGCCTTAACTCATAATAAAAAAACTCAAAAGGTGAAAACAATATATAGAAAATTAAATGGTGAAGCAAGTGCGTTAATGTGTAGAATAAACATATACTCCATATAACATTGGGGGTAGATTTGGTTAGATTGTTTATATATGATGATTTTGAGCCGCGTTAGTTGAAATTTTGTTAATTGAAGCTATTATTGACCAACATAATAAATAAACATGAATAATTAAAAGATAGGTCACAAAATAAAAGTCAATATCAACTTACCATAAGCTTGCATCTTTAACCAATCATATGACAATTATTCCCATACATAGAAGAGATGTCCTTTTGTTGTTAACCTGCATATTAAAGAAGAAATATTAAGATTTGAATTAGAATGTAATCATAATCATAAAATTGAACATAAATCTTATTTAGAACGTTGGGTAGTTGGAAGAGGCAGTATATATACAATTAGGTGTATAAATTTGATTGAAAGTTGGATGGTGGAGTCATGGATATATTATTTTACATAGATTAATAAATTTTTATATCCAACTCAAATACCTATATTTTATATTAAAGATAATACTTCCGTATTATTCATTGTAAAAATTATCAATATTTTAATTTTTTATAAAAATTAGGTAGTTTGCAATAGTTGGACTCTCTGTAATCGCTCGAAAAAAGCTTCCTTTATTAATATAGATAGATATATATATATATAGAGAGAGAGAGAGAGAGTCAAGATCCGGTGAGAACGAACACTCGATGAGAACGGTGAGAACGAATATCCACCATTGAATTATAAATATCAACGACCCCATATAAGTGATATTACCCCCACAAATCAAATTATTTCATGACTCCCAATTATGCATTGATACGAGCCAACAAGCCCACCCTCCCAGCATGTTAGACTACCATTGTTAAAGGTCCGACATACCTCGCCGGCGCCGGCGTGCGACAAATATCTCGACCAAAAACAAAACCCCTTCTTCCTCAAACTCATTTCATCAACCCTCCTCCTACACTTTTCAATCTCCTCACGTGCTGCTATCATCGGCAAGCAACGATTCCAAAGAACCTACGGTCGTCGACAGCCAACACCAATGTCGACGAACATCCTTAGTATATCGGCGCAACTCCGACAAACAGACTGTACATCATCTGTCCCTAGATCAATTTCCCTTTTCATCATCTCCCACCCCTACAATCGTACTGTCTGCCGCTGCCACCGAGTTCCGCTAGCACACCACCAACCGTAAGCGACCCATTTTTCGACGACCAACTGTAACACCACCATCACGAAAGATCAGCAAGTCAAACCCCTCCTTTTTTTTCCTATCCTATGGTTGTCCAATTAAGAATGAGGACAACCTGAATTGGTAAATGACGTAAAGAGAAAGGATCTTGATTAAATTTAGCACAACATATTTATTGTGTTATGAATTCCTCCGTATGATAAAGCTTGGCCTTTTTTGGTTGTATTGGAAATATGGTGCTAATTACCAGGATTTTGTCGAGATTGAGTATTTGAGTGGAGTAAAAATGTTGAATATAATTAATGAGCCCATAAAGTGGTATTTTGCACTTGTGAAAGATTCATTTCACGTTAAGAATGGTTGTGAATTTGTTATATCAATAATTTGGAATAATATTAGACACATTAATTTTATCAAGTATAGAAAGTACCTAGGATATAAAAAATTTTAAGGTATCTACATGCTTAAAAAGTGTATATAGAATTTAGAAAAAAAAGTGTACATAGAATAGAAAAAAGTGTATATAGAATTCACGAAAAAAGTGTACCTAGGATAGAAAAAAGTGTATCTACGTTCTTAAAAAGTGTATATATAAAATTCGGTAAAAAACGTACCTAGATGACAGATATATATATATATATATATATATATATATATATATATATATATATATATATATATATATATATATATATATATATATATATATATATATAGTGTTGAGATCAAATGAGTCCCTCCTAAGTGTGAGTCCATGTCCTCCTCCTTAGAGCCCTTGGATGAGCACTATGGAAGGCTGAGATTGAAGACAAAAAACAAGGGATTAATGCCTAATTAAGCCCACTCTCTCACTACCTTAACTAATCCACCCTAATTATCACTAATTTCACTATATATAATTTATTATCACACCCATTTATCTCTCATCTCACACAATTCATTCACCTTCTCCATTAAAAACCCAATAAAATCAAAAACCCAACAAATTCAAAACCTAAAAATTCAAAAAAAAGTCCCCCTCTTTTCCTCACCCACCCACCCCCTCCCGACACCACCACCATCTGCCGCCACCCCCACCACCCACGACACACCCACCACTGCCACCGTCACCTTCTCCGTCCTCCTTGCACGCCCGCCACGCCGACCACCACGCCGCCCACCCACATTCCGAATCCACCTCCTCACAAACCCACCTCCCCCACGACCACAACTACCGACATCCTCACGCCCGCCTCCACCACCGACACTCTCTCCCGCGCCGCGCCTACCGTCCTCCATCACCCATTTTTGTCCCTCCGCCTGCCTCCTTTCGTCCTTCATTTCTCTTTTTCATTTTTTTTTTAATGTTTTGATGGTGGTTATGTAAAATGATGGTGGTCATTTTGTTGTGTTTTGTACTCCGTATTGTTTGTATTTGTCTTTCCCTTTTTTGTTTTTGTTTTTATTTTATTTTTTTAAGTTTTTGTTTTAAGTTTTAGATTTGTTGTTTTGTTTTTTTTGTTTTTGTTTTATGTCATAAAGTTAGATCTATCTTTGAAAAGTTAAGTTTTTTTCAAATTTCATATGTCAAATATCGTCTTAATTTATACTCCCTCCCATTCACAATAAACCTCCCATTTCATTTTGGCACAAATATTAAGGAAACACACTACCCCACCATATAATTAAATTTGAACCACACAAATACACTACCCCACCATACAATTAAATTTGGACCACACAAACACTTACCAAAAAAGGAAATAGGGAGGTTATTGTGAATAGACGGAAAAGGAAATAGGGAGGTTTATTTTGAATGGGAGGGAGTATTTTTTAAAATCTCATATTGTTTAAATTCGTCTTGTGTGCTAAAAATTACACATTGTGTGCTAAAAATCTCGCATTTATATTTTTATTTCGTTTTTTTAATTTATTTTGTTTAAATTTACCTATTGTGTGCTAAAAATTATGCTTCCAATGATTTCAAAATTCAAATTTTGAAATTCCCGCCTCCAATGTTTTCATGCGATATTTTTACTCCATTTTATGTTTGTTTCTATTAAAATTATACTTATTTCAATTAAAATTACACTTTTTTCTGTTAGAATTACATTTTTTTCTGTTAAAATTACACTTTTCTCCATTAAAATTACACTTTTTTCTCGTTAAAATTATACTTTTTTCTCGCTAGAATAACACTTGTTTCGCTAAAATTACACTTTTTGTTGTTAGAATTACACTTTTTCCTGTTAGAATTACACTTTTTTTGTTGTTATAATTACACTTTTTTCTCGTTAGAATTACACTTTTTTTCAAGTTAGAATTACACTTTTTTTTGTTAGAATAACACTTTTTTCTACTAAAATTACACTTTTTGTTGTTAGAATTACACTTTTTTCTCGTTAGAATTGCATTTTTTTTTTTTGTTAAAATTACACTTTTCTTCATTAAAATTACACTTTTTGTTAGAATTACACTTTTCTATTAGAATTACACTTTTTTCTGTTAGAATTACACTTTTTTCTGTTAGAATTACACTTTTTGTTAGAATTACACCTTTTTCTGTTAGAATTACACTTTTTTCTGTTAGAATTACACTTTTTTTTTGTTAGAACTACACTTTTTGTTAGAATTACACTTTTTGTTGTTAGAATTACACTTTTTTCTGTTAGAATTACACTTTTTTCTGTTAAAATTACACTTTTCTCCATTAAAATTACACTTTTTTCTGTTAAAATTATACTTTTTTCTGCTAGAATAACACTTGTTTCGGCTAAAATTACACTTTTTGTTGTTAGAATTACACTTTTTTCTGTTAGAATTACACTTTTTTTGTTGTTATAATTACACTTTTTTCTGTTAGAATTACACTTTTTTTCTGTTAGAATTACACTTTTTTTTGTTAGAATAACACTTTTTTCGGCTAAAATTACACTTTTTGTTGTTAGAATTACACTTTTTTCTGTTAGAATTGCATTTTTTTTGTTAAAATTACACTTTTCTTCATTAAAATTACACTTTTTGTTAGAATTACACTTTTCTATTATAATTACACTTTTTTCTGTTAGAATTACACTTTTTTCTGTTAGAATTACACTTTTTGTTAGAATTACACCTTTTTCTGTTAGAATTACACTTTTTTCTGTTAGAATTACACTTTTTTTTGTTAGAACTACACTTTTTGTTAGAATTACACTTTTTGTTGTTAGAATTACACTTTTTCTCGTTAGAATTACACTTTTTCTCGTTAAAATTACACTTTTTCTATTGGAGTAATGTTACACTCTCAATGGACTTGGTCATATTCTCATATTCTCATTGGACTAATGTTACACTCTCAATGGACTAAAATTACATTCTCAAAGGGACCAAATTATACTTTTCTGGACTAAAATTACACTCTCATTGGACTGAAATTACATTTGCCTGGACTAAAAAAATACTTTCCTGGACTAAAATAACACTCTCATTGGACTGAAATTACACTTTCCTTGACTAAAATAACACTTTTTGTCGTTAAAATAACACTCGAAAAATGCTAAAATTACAATAAGTTGTGATAAAATTACAAAAAATTAAAACATTCCTTAAAATTACACTTTTTGCTGTTAGAATTACACTCGTAAAATCCTAAAATGTCGAAAACTTGTCACGAAAAAAAAATGAAAAAAAAAAACGAACAGGAAAAATGTTAACAAAATTTTCATAAACTTCAAAATTTTTTCCGTTGAAATTTCAAAATAAAATCCGTCAAACCGCAATTTTTTCCGTTGAAATTACACTTTTTTCCGTTGAAATTACACTTTTAAAACAGTGAAAGTGTAGTAACATTTGTATAAAAGTTTCAGTCAAAAAAAAAAATTATGCTCAAAATTTTTTTTTTTTTGTGTATAATTAATCCATTAGTGAATGTATAATTAAAGCTAGAGAGATAAAGTGGATTAATTAGTGTATAGGAAACTCATTAGTGTTAAGTATACTTTTTTGCTTTCAATCTCAACCATCCTTAGTGGGATATCCAAGGGATGTAGTGAGGACTTAGGGACTCAAAATATATGGTGGACTCATTAGAACTTTACTCTATATATATATATATATATATATATATATATATATATATATATATATATATATATATATACATATATATATATATACATATATATATATATACATATATATATATATATATATATATATATATATATAGAATTAGGATCACATGAGTCCATCCTATCTTTTTGAGTCCGTGAGTCCATGATATAATATCACACGTTATATTAAATAATATCACAGTTTACAGTATCACACGTTATACTAAACAATATCACAGTTGGAAAAAAAACTTTTTGACAAAAAAAAATTGAAAAAAAAATCGTGATATTGTTTTGTAATACAATATCACACGTTATGCTAAACAATATCACAGCTTTCACGAAAAAAAAATTTGAAAAAAAAAAATTCGTGATATTGTTTTGTAATACAATATCACAAGTTATGCTAAACAATATCACAGCTTACATGAAAAAAAAATCGAAAAAAAAACTCCCGAAAAAAAAAATTTCGAAAAAAAAAATTTTCGAAAAAAAAATTTTCGAAAAAAAAAGTTTGAAAAAAAAATTTCGAAAAAAAAAAATTTGAAAAAAAAAATTTCGTTATATTGTTTTGTATAATGCGTGATATTGTTTTATGGACTCATGGACTCAAATATTTAGGTGGACTCACCGGATCCTACCTATATATATATATATATATATATATATATATATATATATATATATATATATATATATATATATATATAGAAAAGGGATCCTATAAGTCCACCTTATTTAGGTGAGTCCTTGAGTCCTCATCCAAGCCCTTAGATCTAAATAATGGATGGCTAGGATTAGATTAAAATAAAGGGCTGTGATATAAAAACCACAAACCCTAATCTCTCATTTCATTCCTCACAACACAAATCTCTCACTTCTCTCTCTTCTTCCCATCTCTCTCTAAACTCCACTGCCGCCACCATTCCACCGCCGCCACCACCACCATCCCACTGCCGCCACCACGCTAATGTTGCCACGCCACCACTACTGCAACGACGCCACACCGACCATACCACACACCACCTGCCGCCGCTGCCTTCTACGCGCCGTCACCCCTTCTCCTTTATCCTTTTTTTTTTTCAGATCTACACATAAAAAATTGATATTTTTCATTTTGTTTCAAAAATTTACCATAAACGTCCCTCCTTCACTCTCCTCCGTCGACACCACCACCACGAGCCACCCCCACCAAACATGAGATCCAAAAAAACTATATCTAAAACACTAGAATTGAAACAATGGAGGTGGTCATGGTCGGCTTGGTGGTGTTTGTCGCGCGAAAGGAAGAGAGGAGAGGAAGATGTAGCGTTAATATGGTGGATCTATTTTTTTTTTTTGAGGTCCTTTGGATCTCGGTTTTATGTGTGTAATCGTTTTTTTTTTCATTTTTTTTGTTGGCTGATGGTGGCGGCAAGGGTGGTGGCGTTGGTGGTCATGTTATTTTTCCAATTCGTTTTTTTTTAATTCACTTTTTTTGTTTTTTGTGCTTTGTGGTCAGAAAGCGGCGAGGGTCATGGCGGTGGTTACACAGTACTTACACTCTTATCAGTCTCTTTTTTACACTCATATCTAACTAAAGTTACACTCTTATCGAACAAAAGTTACACTCTTACCAAACTGAAGTTACACTCTTATCAGTCTCTTTTTTACACTCATATCGGACTAAAGTTACACTCTTAACGGATTGCAGTTACACTCATATCGGACTAAAGTTACACTTATTATGACTATAGTTACAATCGTAAATGAGTAAAGTTACATAAAATTGTGTTAAAATTATAAAATTTCAACATAAATTAAAAATTACATAAATTTTACATAAAAAATGACTTAAAAAATTAAAGTTACATCCTTAAAATACTAAAATTACACTTGTAAAACAGTAGAGTTACACTCATAACGGATTGAAGTTACATAAATCGTTAAAATTACATAAATGTAAGTTTATATATTTAAAATAAGATTATATAACATAAATTCAAATTTTTGTATAAAAAAATGACTTAAAATGAACAAATTCAAATTTTTTATATTAAAAAATGATTTAAATGATTAAAGTTACACTCGTAAAGAATTAAAGTTACACTTAAAATTACATAAATGTAAGTTTATATATTTAAAATAAGATTATATAACATAATTTCAAATTTTTGTATAAAAAAATGACTTAAAATGAACAAATTCAAATTTTTATATTAAAAATGATTTAAATGATTAAAGTTACATTCATAAAGAATTAAAGTTACACTTATGGACTAAAGTTACACTCATAAAGTACTGAAGTTACATCCAAAAAATGAGTGGCTAAGATTAGGACTTAGGGACTCAACCAAATTTGTAGACTTATAAGAACTCATCTCTCTCTCTCTCTCTCTCTCTCTCTCTCTATATATATATATATATATATATATATATATATATATATATATATATATATATATATAATGAGAACCGTGAGAACCCTTACTAACATAATGAGAACCGTGAGAACCCTTACTAAATCATCATCAAATTTTGTTCTAAAAGTTTTGATGGATCATTTACCTTTTGTTTAGTTTATTCAAATACATTTTTAGTATAGGTAAACAATTTTTTTTATTTTATTAACAAAATATAAACTTAGTGTACGAAAGTACAATTACGTATACTAAAATAGCTATAGATGCATGAAAACGAATACTAGGTGCATCAAAATTGTTACATGCATGAAAATGATTACTAGACGCATGAAAATATCAGGCTCTAGGTGCACGAAAACGAGTTCTAGGTGCATGAAAATTGTTAGATACATGAAAATGAGTAGTAGGTGCATGAAAATTAATAAAATGTTTCTCGTCTCAATTTCCGTCAATAATTTATACTTTTTGGACCAAGATATATGTTATCTAGACATAAAATTCTACGCCGAATCCAAATATGTCATTATTTTTTAGATTTTTTCTATTAAGGGCCATTTGATGGTGAAAATGGATGGCCAAGATCAACCCCAAAAAAGTGTGTTTAATAGTTAATCTCACCATCTCTCTCCTCTTTCACTAATCCACCCTAATTAATCACTAATTTACTATATATTTGTTTTCCACTCATCCATTTCTCTCTCATTTTACACATTTCACTCCTCTCTTCTTTTAAACCCTCAATAAAAAAAATCCAAATAAATAAAAAAACCCAAAAAATCCAAATAAATAAAAAACCCAAAAATCCAAATAAATAAAAAAACCCAAAAAAATCAAAAAACCAAAAAAAATCAAAAATTCAAACAAATAAAAAACTTCTCTTCCTCATACACCACCACCCACCCGACACCACCCACCGTCTCACCACCACCGCAAATCAGTAACTTTTTTTTTTTTTTTTTTTTTTCCAGGTTGTGATTCTCTTTTTTATCGTCTTTTTTTTCCAGATTTTGTATTAAATTTGTTGTTTGGAGTTGTTTTATTTATATTTGTTAATATTAATCTTAGATATATTAAAGTTATTATAATTCATATTTTGACATTTTAAATATTTTTCTCAAATTTCAATGTTTATAACTTCAACCTCTTGTTTTATAAATTATTTAAAATCTCGTCTTGTTAAATTTCGTGTTGTTATATAAAATTTTCAGATTTAATATACGAAATCTGAAGTTACACATAATAACTATTAAAGTTGTACAAAATGTATAACTTCACTGACATTATGTATAACTTCAATTCACATTATGTGCAACTTCAATGATATTATGTATAACTTCACTGACATTATTTATAACTTCACTGACATTTGTGCAACTTCAATCTCATGTATAACTTAACTGACATTATGTATAACTTCAATCCACAATATGTGTAACTTCACTGACATTATATATAACTTCAATCCACATTATGTATAACTTCACTGACATTATTTATAACTTCAATCCACATTATGTATAACTTAACTGACATTATGTATAACTTTAATCCATATTATGTATAACTTCACTGACATTATGTATAACTTCAATCCACATTATGTGCAACTTCACTGACATTATGTGCAACTTCAGTGGGCATTAGTGACATTAACTTCAATCTCATGCTTTCAAATCTGAATTTATATTTGGATTAAAGTTATACAATGTTGAACTAAAGTTACACGATTTTGGACTAAAGTTACACAATTTTGACTAAAGTTATACAAAAAAGGACTAAAGTTGCACTGTTATGGACTAAAGTTATACAGTTCTGGACTAAAGTTACAAAATTTTGGACTAAAGTTATACAAAAAAGGACTATAGTTGCACTATTATGAACTAAAGTTACAATATCAATTAACTAAAGTTACACAAAATTGAACTAAAGTTACACACTAAAAGCACCAGAGTTACATGATTTTGAAAATATAAATATAATTTTTATAATTTCAAGTCAATATTGTGTAACCTTAGTCCATATTTGTATAACTTTAGTCCAAATTTGTATAACTCTAGTCCATATTTGTATAATTTTCAGTCCAAATAACTCTAATCCATAAAGTTACACGTTTTAGTTCAAAATTGTTCAACTTTAGTCCAAAAAGATGAGAAGTGAGAAGAATAAGAGATTTAATATTTTAATGGTATAACTTTAATCCTTATTGATATAACTTTTGTCCTAAATAATGTAACTTTAATGTTTGAAGGGTATAACTTTAGTCGTAATTAGTGCAACTTCAATCACAAGTAGTGTAACTTTAGTCATATAGTCCAAATTTATGTAACTTTTATATTTTAAGGGTGAAACATTAGTAATTAATAGTATAACTTTAGTCCAAATTTGTAAAACTTGAATGTTTGAAGGGCATAACTTTAGTGGTAGACAGTATAACTTTAGTTGTATTCACATATATATATGAAAATTCAAAATAAAAATTAAAAAGATAACAAATATAAATTGTAAACAAAAATTATCAAGTAGAAAAAACCGTAAATTTAACCAATACTAGATCTAAAATAAAAAAAACCAAAAAAAAAATTCTAAAAAAAACAAAATTGAGAAGAAGAAAACTAGATCTGAAAAACAATAACAAAAACAAAAAAGAAACGAAAGTATATCTAAAAATTTAAACCCGACAAGTAGATGTGAATAAATAAAATAACCAAAAAAAAATAATAAAACCCAATCACCACCACTTATCACACACCTACCAAATCAAAATAAAAAATAAAAAAAATAAATGACAACACGAATTAATAAAACGAGATTTGAGAAAATAAATAATAAGACAAGATTTAATATACGAAATCTGAAGTTACACATAATGACTATTAAAGTTGTACAAAATGTCACTGAAGTTATAAATTTATATACTTCGTATTTTAAATCTCTTCTTAAAAATCCGTCTTATTAATTCGTTTAAATAATGAATTTATAAGTTATAAGACGAGATTTAAAAATATGGTAATTAATAAACAAATCTTTAAATATTAAAAAAAAAGGAAAAAAGAAAAGACAAGACAGCAAAAACAATCGAAAAGACAAATATGGTACTCAATAAACAGTACATCATCATCAAATAAAAAAAGACAAAACAAAAAAAACCATCGAAAACCGGCAAAAATCGAAATCGAAATCGAAAACAATTGAAAACCAGCAAAAACAATCGAAAATCGAAATCGAAAATAACAATCAAAAACCATCAAAATCAAAAACAAAATCGAAATCGAAAACCAGCTAGGGGGAGGAGGAGGGAGGCCGGTGTCGGAAAAGGAGGTGGGAGCAGGCGGTGGTTGTGCGGTTGATATTGGTGGTTGTGGGTGGTGACGCGTCCAGATCTGGACGTGGAGGAGATGTGGGGAGTGAGGAGGTCGTGGAGTGGTGGCGAGTGTGGGTGGAGTGGTGGCCAGTTGCGGCGGAGGGAGGGTTGTCGTGTGAATCAGGGAGAAAAGGGTGGTGTCGGGATCTTGGGGATGCGTGTGGGTGGTTGTGGGAATGATTGGGTGGTTTTTTTTCTTTATTGTTGTTGTTGTTTTTTTTCCAGAAGTTGTTGTTTTTTGATTGGGTTTTTATTGTTTTATTGTTTTTTGGGTTTTTTTTAATTTGTTGATGAACAAAAGAGTATTTGTTTGGTTTTTGTTTTTATTTTTTGGGTTTTTTTTGTTGGGAGAGAATGAATGAGGAGAGGGGGAGTGAATGATTGAAGAGGGTGAATGAATGAAATGGATAATGAGTGAGTGAGTGAGTAGGGAGATTATAATGAGGAAGGAGTTATACAAGATTAGAAGGAGTTATACAAGATTAGGGAGGGAGCTTAGGGAGGGAGATTTATGACCCTTCTTTGAGATGTAATCTCATCCCTCCATTCCCTTCATCCAAGAGCCCTTATAAGGACTTAGGGATTCAAAAGATATGAAGGACTCATGAGAACCCTTATATATATATATATATATATATATATATATATATATATATATATATATATATATATATATATATATATATATATATATATATATAGAAGTTATTATAATGCATATTTTGATATTTTAAATATCGTCTTGTTTTTTATTTTTTCAAATGTCGTTTCTTTAAAATTTGTCTTGTTATATAAATTTTTCAGTTTTAGTATTTAAATTTAAATGTATATTTATTTATTTTTTCTCAAATTTCAATGTTTATAACTTCAACCTCTTGTCTTATAAAATTATTTAAAATCTCGTCTTGTTAAATTTCCTTATTTTATGAAGTTTTCGCTTTAATATTTAAACTTCAACGTGTATAACTTCAATTCACATTATGTACAACTTCAATGCACATTATGTGCAACTTCAATCTCAACTTCCTATTGTGTTGGTTTCAAATCTGAATTTATATTTATACTAAAGTTATACAATTTTGTACTAAAGTTATACAAAAAATCATTAAAGTTATAATATTATGGACTAAAGTTACACAATTTTGGACTAAAGTTATACAAAAAATGACTAAAGTTATACTATTATAGACTAAAGTTATACATAAAAGGATTAAAGTTATACAAAAAAGGACTAAAAGTTATACTATTATGGACTAAAGTTACACAATTTTGGACTAAAGTTATACAAAAAATGACTAAAGTTATACTATTATAGACTAAAGTTATACAGAAAAGGATTAAAGTTATACAAAAAAGGATTAAAGTTATACAAAAAAGGACTAAAAGTTATACTATTATGGACTAAAGTTATACAAAATATGACTAAAGTTATACTATTATAGACTAAAGTTATACCAAATGTGTACAACTTCAAAGACATTTTGTACAACTTCAATCAACATTAAGTATAACTTCACTGACATAATATATAACTTCAATCCACATTGTGTGCAACTTCAACGACATTGTGTTCAACTTCACTGTTATTATGAATAACTTTAGTGCATATTTGTATAACTTTAGTCCAAATTTGTATAACTTTAGTCCATATTTGTATAACTTTAAGTCCAAATTACTCTAGTCCATAAAGTGACATTATTTAGTCCAAAATTGCGCAACTTTAGTCCAAAAATGAAGAGAAATGAGAAGAATAAGAGATTTAATATTTTAAACGTATAACTTTAGTCCAAAATTGTATAACTTTAGTCCAAAATTGTATAACTTTAATACACGCAGTGTATAACTTTAATAGACAAGATGTATAACTTTAATGCACCCAATATATAACTTTAATAGACAAGATGTAGAACTTTAGTCCAAAATTTGTGTAACTTCAATTTATACAATGTATAACTTTAGTAGTTAATAGTATAACTTTATTTTGATTATTGTATAACTTCAGCCCAAAATATGAAACTTGAAAAATAACAAATTAGAAATTAAAAACAACAAAGATCAAAAATTAGAAAATACAATACAATAATAAATAATCTAACAAAAAAATATAGTGGACTGAAAAAAGTAGATCTGAAAAAAATAAATAATAAAAAAAAATCAAACTTTAATAAAAGAAAAAACCAAAATCCAAACCAACAATACTAGAAAAACAAAAATCCTTATCTAAAAAAAAAAACCATAATATGTAAACACTGAAAAAAGGCCAAAAAATATAATGAAAAAAAAACCGAAAGACATCCCACAAACCAAATTCTCAAAAAAAAAATAATAGTCTAACCAAATTCTCAAAAAATTTATATATCGTGTGTATAACTTTAATGCACGCAGTGTATAACTTTAATCGACAATATGTATAACTTTAGTCATAAAAATTGTAACTTTAATGTTTCAAGGGTAAAACTTTAGTCGTAAATAGTGTAACTTTAATGTTTCAAGGGTATAACTTTAGTCATAAAATGTATAACTTTAGTCGTAACTCGTAAATAAACAAACAATACTAGATCTGAAAAAATAAAGCCATTATCTAAATATCAAATTGTAATATAAGACATATTTGAAATAAAAAAATATAAAATAAGTAAATAACAACACACAACAAAATAGTATAAATTGTATAACTTTAAATTTTGAAGAATATAACTTTTGTCGTAAATAGTATAACTTTAATGTTTAAAGGGTATAACTTTAGTCGTAAATAGTATAACTTTTATGTTTTAAGGGTATAACTTTAGTCGTAAATAGTATAACTTTAATGTTTTAAGTGTATAACTTTAGTCGTAAATAGTATAACTTTTATAAAAACCAAATAAATATGAAAAATCGTAATTAATCAACAAATATTAAATCTGAACAAATTAACTAACAACCCATCAATAACCAACAAAAATTAAAAAACCAAATAACAATAACAAAATAAAGTAAATCTGAAAAAACACTAAAAAAAAAAACGAGACAAACACAAGCTAATTAAAGTATTAAAAAACCAAATAACAAAAACACAAAAATTAAAAAACCAGATCTGGGAACCATTCACATGAACCAAATAACAAAAACACAAAAACACAAAAAACGAAAAGAAAAAACGAGAAAACCAAATAACAAAGACAACGGCAGGAACGAATCTGAGAAGGGGTTTGGTGACCCAGTTTAGGGCTTCGTTTTTGAAGGGGTTGCGGGTTGGTTTGGGTCTGGGTATGGACAGATCTAGGTCGAGGGTGGTGAGAGGAGTCGAGTGGTGGTTCTGGGTGGCCGTGAGGGTGGCTATAGGTGGCGGGAAATGGGAGAGAAAGAGGGATGTCGGGTTGGTTATGGTTGTTGATGTCGCGGCTGTTGTTGCGGTTATTGCCTCTGTTGTGGGTGGTGGCTGTCGGCATGGTGGCCACCCTTGAAACCACCGTTGTCAGGCCGGCACAGTGGTAGTGGTGGCGGCCACGGTGGTGATGGTTAGTGTAGGTGTGTGGTGTGTGTGTGGTTGTTGCGGGTGAGATTGTTGGTGTCGGGTGGGATTGTTGGTGGCGGTAGTTGATGGGGTGGCAGCAGTAGGGATGTGGCGGCAGACCGGTGGTCGGCTCGGGATATGGCTGTCGGGTTTGGGAAATGGTGGCTGTCGGTGGGGTGGTTTTGGGTTTTTTTTTGTTTGTTTTTAGTTTGTTTTAAATTGGTTTTTTTTTAGAGAGGATGGGAGGAAAATGAGAGAGAATGAGTGAATGAGAGAGAAGTGAGAGAGTGAATTATGAGGAAGTGAGAAGGGAGATTAGAATGGTGAAGGAGTTATACAGGATTAGAAGGAGTTATACAAGATTAGGAAGGGAGATTAGGGAGGGAGATTTATGGCCATCCATTGAGATGTAATCTCATCCCTCCATCCCTTCCATCCAAAGGCCCTTATAAGGACTTAGGGACTCATATGATATGAGGGCCTTACTAGAACCCTTCTCTCTCTCTCTCTCTATATATATATATATATATATATATATATATATATATATATATATATATATATATATATATATATATATATATATATATATATATATATATAGAGGTAGGATCCAGTGAGAACGACCATTCAGTGAGAACGGTGAGAACGAAGTGTTCAGCCCATTATAAACAAACGACCCAACGCACTACCCAAAGCCCAAAGGCATATTTACTCTCACCCAGCCCTTAAATTAATATTTTTTATTAAATTATTAAACCCAAATTTCACTCTCCTACTCCTGATCTCCATTTACCCATCTCAGCAAACCCGACACCCCATGACCAGATCCTTCTCCGGCAGCCACCTGACTCACCACCGTCGCCGCCCAAAGGCTCGCACCTTGCCGTCACCACCCATAGCGCCACCATCGCTCTACCAAATCCAACAATCAGTACCTAGATTCCACAGCGTTGGTCCGCAGTGAGAGTGATGAAGGTGGTCCGCTCCGGTGTTTTCAGCCCAGTTCTCTAAAGACTTGAACAACTCCGGCGACCTTCACGTTGTTTTTCATAGAGCTAATTCGTTCTCCCCTCCGGCAACTACCACCATCACCAATAAATGGAAGGAGAACGTGAATGCCCAGCATCGCCGGCGAACAATTGCCGAACTTCCGCAACTCTGGCGACATCATTAAACACCACAAACTCCACTGCTTTCGAATCCAGATCCGAACTCCTAAAAATCCGCTGCTACATATAATCTACGGCGATGACCGTCGTCGAACACTCTTCCTCTTCTTTAACATTTGCTACAAAATCAATTTGAGCTAAATGAAACTAGTGTATCTGATGTCTACATTGGTGTATCTCAAACCAATTTTAATGTACCTGATAAATAATTTTGTGTATCTATGCTAAGATACATTAAAATAGCGGTAAGATACATCAATGATTAGTGTAGATACATCGAAAAAATGGAAAACTAACGGAGAGTAGGAGATGAGGTCTTTGCCGTTTTGCGACTTGTTTACCATTCACCAATTGCACTGCTAACCAGTACGATATAAATGAGTATAACATGTAACAAACTCAACAAAACTGAAGTGTAAAAACTTAAAAACATATGAAATCGATAAAACCAATAGTATAAGTTGGACGGCGATGTGATGGTGAGTCACGCCGACTGACGGAATCGGCAAGATTGATTGACATTGTTCATGTTGGACTGCGGTGTTGTTGATATCATTTGACGTTGCCGGCGTTGTTATTGTCGCCGTCTGTGATTGCTGATGGTTCCGTCGTGATGATGAAGAGGAGATTCCAGAGGTGCGATTTGATGATGGATTGCTTATGGTTCCGTCGTAAAAGATGACTGCATCCGGCAAGGTTTCCATCGGAGCTCCGGCGTCAGGTTCGTGGATTTGGATTTCTGTGATGCGTGAAAAGGATGGAGTGTGGTATACTATTGATGGATTTAATTGATTATCCAATTCCAGCCTTTTATCTCACTTTTATCTAAGGGTGGAGAGTTGTTCTCACCGTTCTCACCGAGTGTTTCGCTTCTCACCCGATCCTAAATCTATATATATATATATATATATATATATATATATATATATATATATATATATATATATATATATATATATATATATATATATATATAGAGAGAGAGAGAGAGAGAGAGAGAGAGAGAGAGAGAGAGAGAGAGCCAAGTTCAAATGAGTCCACCTAAATTGGTGAGTCCACTAAGTCCTAATCCTAGCCATTGATCTTGTAAGATTGATGATTGAGATTTTAAAATTCTAAGATGGAACTTTGATATTTTATAAATGAAACTTTAATTCATGAGTGTAACTTTAATTCTTTACATTTACAACTTTATTATTTAAGGTTATTTTATAAATAACAATTTAAATTTATATTAAAAAAAATTATTTTAAAAATATTAAATTGGTTTTTGAGTGAAACTTTAGTGTTTTACGAGCGAAATTTTAATGCTAAAAATTAAAACTTTAATTTTTTTAGACAATTTATTATATAAAAATTTGAATTTATTTAATTTATCGATTTATAAATATAACTTTAATGTTTTACGAGTGAAACTTTAATAGTGAAAATTGAAACTTTAATTTTTTAACACAATTTTTAATATAAAAATTTGAATTTTTAACGCAATTTCTAATATAAAAATTTGATTTTATTTAATTTTACTGATTTATAAATACAACTCTAATGTTTTACGATTAAAACTTTAACGGTAAAAATTGAAACTTTTATTTTTTTAGTCAACTTTCTAATATAAAAATTTAAATTTATTTAATTTTATTGATTTCTAAGTGTAATTTTAATGTTTATTGGTGAAATTTTAATTCTAAAAATTGAAACTTTAATGTTTTAGGAATGTTACTTTAGTCATAATTTTTAAAATTTTATTCTTTTAGAATTGTGACTTTACACTGATTTAAATTGGTAATTTAAGTCCTTGCATATAATTAGTTCATATCAACGTAACTTTTGTCCGTATAATTAGTCCATATCAACGTCACCCGACCCATGACAACCAGTCACCACCACTTCTGACCACCAGCCACCACCATGACCTCCCCCTGCAACAACCGCCACCACGTACCACCAAACTGGAAAAAAAAAAAAAAAAAAAAACGACATCCTTACCCCCACCCCCACGACATCCACACCCCCACAAATGCCCCCCTGCAACCACCACATTCTCATAAGATCTGAATAAAAAAAAAAAAAAAACAGACGAAACCAACATTAAAATCAACCACCACCACAAAGCAACCACCAAATCTGAAAAAAAAGAAAAAAAATAGAAAAAGACAGCCACCGTGCGCGCCACCACCTTCTCTCCCAGTTGGCCACCAACAACACCATCTACATCTGAAAAAAAAAAAAAGACAAAGGGGGAGGAAATAGGCAGAACTACGACACCATTACCCACCACAACTCCAACCACCGCATCTCCAACCACCACCAACAACAAACTTTTTCAAATCTGAAAAAAAAAAAAAAAAAAACGAGAAGGGAGAGAGGCGGCGACTGGTGGCGACGGTTGAGGAGAGGAGGAGGGACTGCCACGACGAGGGAGGACGGACGTGGGAGAGAGGCGGCGTCTGGGGGTGGCGTGCACTGTTGTGGTTGTTGTCGGTGGTGGTAGGGTGGTTGTTTGGGGGCTGGGTTGGTTGGTGAGTGAGGGATGAGAGAGGCGGAGAGAGAAAAATGGAGGAAGAGAGATAAGTGGTAGGTGGTAAAATGAATAGGATTAGGGTTTGTTGTGTTTATATAGGTCATTTATTTTCAGAATTAATCTTAGCCATTGATTTTGTTATAATCTAATGGCTAAGATTAGGACTCATGGACTCACCTAAGGAAGGTGGACTTATTTGATCCTAATTCTATATATATATATATATATATATATATATATATATATATATATATATATATATATATATATATATATATATATATATATATATATATATATATATATAGTGATAAGTTCTTCTAAGTCCTTAATATCTTTTGAGTCCCTAAGTCTTTTTTAGGGCCCTTGGATTAGAAGAATGGAGAGTGGAGATTTGCCTACTTTAAGCCCATTATAGGCGTGAAAAAAAAAAAGGAAATAGGGTGAGCGGGAGAGAGAAGGGTGTGTCAAGTACAATTTGCTATTACCCACTGTGCACACACAAACACATGCATAATCACTCATCAACCTTCCTCAACACATTTCTTAGACATACTCCACCAAAACACAATTTGAAAAAAAAAAAACTCATCGATCAAGCGAAAATTGAGAGCAAATCCTACTTTCTTCATTTTCCATCTTCCTTTATCAGCTTCCTTGTTCATCTTCCATTATTATCCTTGAGCATCTTCCATTATTATCCTCGGTGAGAAACAAACAACAAGACCAACGTCCAACGTAAAAAATGACGGATTTGCAAATGGTTCCATTTGGCCATGGTAATTATTGGATTGTTTTTTTTTATTTTCTTCATGTTAGTTTATATATCATATTGTTATGAAAACATTAGGTTAGATATTAACAGTTCTTTAAATATGATGAGGAAGTGTATTTTAGGTTATTTTTGAAGCTTGTTTTTTATTATGTAAAATCTGTAAATCCACTGTTTTATCATGAACTCCATCATTATGGAGTTCAATATCAACTCTGTGAATAATAAGTTAAACTGCTCCATGATGGAAGTTAAACTCTGTGAATAATAAGTTCAACATCATAGTGTCGGGCTTGAAATTTATAACAATGAATTCGATGAAATTGTAATTTTAATCGCAAAAGGTGTGAATGTAAGCCACCAAAGTATTATTGTAATTATTATGGTAGAATTGAATTTCAAAAGTGTAATATTTGTATCTTAAATTGAAATTGTCAATATCGTAAGTATAACTTATAAAACGTAATTATATCTCGATAAAAGTATAATTTTAACGTAAAAGTGTTATTGTAAGAGACAAAATATGTCATTTTCAAATCGTAATTGTAATAATTACAAGTATAATTGTAACATACAAAAGTGTAATTATAACAACCAAATGGTTTATTGTAACAGAAAAGCAAGTTTTGAAACTGTAATTGTAATAATAAAAAGCATAATTCTAACAGATTGACCGTAATTTTAACAGTAAAAGTGTGATTGCAAAAGACAATTTCTGTAAGTTTTCAAACTGTAATTCTAATAGAAACAAGTATAATTATAACACAGAAAAGTGTAATTTTAACAACCAAAGGGTTGATTGTAACAAAAAAGCTGCAAGTTTATAAACTATAATTGTAATAGTAGAAAGTGTAATTCTAACAGGCAAAAGTGTAATTATAACTACGAAAAGTGTAATTTTAAGAAATATATAATTTGAACAAATATATGGGTTACTTTAAGTTGTTATGAAAACAATTGATAATTCTTACGCTATTGTCAGATAATATTGAGCACAATGGAAAACAAAAGCCGAATGAAGAAGAATTTTGCAAAGATGTTGAAGCTAAGTTCACCCCCTATGTTGGTCGAATTCTGGAAATAGAGGAAGCAAAGTGACATTTTATAGAATTTATCTTTGTTGCTTGTGGTTTTGATGTGCGTAAGTACACGACTAAGAGATGGCGTGGAGGGGAGATCAAATCTAAACTGTTGGTTTGCAACCGGGAGGGGTTCAAACAGAAGGGACAATTGGAGTGTAGTGGCGGGCGGGACTCGGGTAGGAGACACAAAGTCGGGCGTGTTGGTTGCAAAGCGAGGATTAGGTCATTCTTGATGAAGGGGGAATTACGAATTGACAGATTCCACAAAGGCACAACCATGAACTCGTATCGCCCGAGAGATAGAGAGTTCCAAAAGTTGGCATGCAACATAACAGACTATCACAAAATGATAATCCTTTATAATTCAAGGGTGAGTTAATTAAAATTACACTTGTCTTGATTGAAATTACACTTGTTTATGTTATAATTTCACTTTAATTTGTTAGAATTACACTTTTGTCAACTAAAATGACACTTCTTGCGTCTACAATTACATTTTTTCTTGTTAAAAGAACACTTTTGTTTTTTTGAACTTATACATTTGTATCTGTTTTCTCTATCAAAGAAGAGATAGAGAGTTTCAAAAGTTGTCATGCAACATAACAGACTATCACAAAATGATAATCCTTTATAATTCAAGGCCGAGTTGATTGGAATTACACTTTTCTTGATTAAAATTACACTTGTTTATGTTATAATTTCACTTTATTTTGTTAGAATTACACTTTTGTCATCTAAAATGACACTTTTTGAGTCTACAATTACATTTTCTATTGTTAAAACAACACTTTTCTTTTTTTGAACTGATATATTTGTATCTGTTTTAATTATGTTTTTGATGATTAAAATCAGACATCTAAAAGATTGTCATTAATCAACAAAAGATAGGAGCTACGAAGACTTACAAAATTCTGAAGAAACATGTTAATGGGTTTGAAAACATCGGTGCTAGTTTGAATTCTTTTAAGAACTTTCACGGGGATGTGAAATGCTACATTCATGAACGGACGGTCGGATGTTCGTGGACCACTTTAAGGAATTGGGTGGTGATACTAGACCAGGGTTCTTCTTTGACTATGATGTTGATTCTCGACGGTAGCCTTAGTAAAGCTATTTGGGCCGACGGATCGCTAGAAGGAACTACTCGGTTTTGGGGATGCGGTGTCATTCGATCCGACGTATTCCATCAATAAGTATGACATGTCATTCACACCTTTCACGGGGTTGATAATCATAAACGGTCAGTCACTTTACTGGGAGCGCTTGTTGCTCATGAAGATGCGAACTCGTTTAAATGGGTGTTCAACCGTTTTCTGGGTGCGATGGGTGGCAAAGAGCCTAAGTACATTATCACCGATCAGGATGCTGGTATTCTTAAAGCGGTGTCGTTGGTGTTCAAGACAGCGCGCCACCGCTATTGTATGTGGCATATCATGAACAAGGTTCCAAGCAAGTATGGAATGGCGAGAGATGATTATTCAGTGTTTCTAAAGAAATTGAATGCCATAATATGGGATGAAGACATTGAAGCCGCAGAGTTCGATGCAAAATGGGAAGAAATTGGCAGGGAACACAATGTTAATAACATTGACTGGTTCCAAGAAATGTACGCTAAAAGGAGGCACTGGGTTATGGCTCATTGTAGGGACCTAGATATGGGAGGTGTTATGAGGACAACCCAAAGATCAGAGAGCGAAAATAGTTTTTTTAAGAGATTTGAGAGTAAGTCAGGCACATTAGTTGAGTTTACGATGCGTTTTGACAAATACGATGGACCAGCAAAGACACACACGAAAGATTGACAACTGTAATGACCACGCTTCCCGAAATATCAACGCATCTAGCTATTGAAGTGCACGGGGCGGAAGTGTACAATCATAAAGTATTCGAGGAATTTAAAGAAGAGGCCAAGTGCTCAATTGGTACTTGTAAAAGTAGAGGATTCACTGAGTGTGGCTCTTTAGAAGTGACCACTTGTAAGAGATGCAAGCGGGAGAGAAATTATGAGGTCACATACGCCGGTATCATTCTATAGCATTTGTTTACTAAAATTATACTTTTATCCGTTAAAATTATACTTTTGTTGATTAGATTTACACCTAGGGTTGTTAGAATTATACGTTGGGTTGTTAAAATAATACGTTGGGTTGCTAAAGTTATACTTTAATCCGTTAAAATTACACTTTTATTGATTAGTATTACACTTTGGGTAGTTAAAATTACAAATTGATTAAAGTTATACTTTTATCCGTTACAATCACACTTTTATTGATTAAAATGATACTTTTGTGTATTACAAGAACACTTTCATCCGACCGATTTAACTAACATATTACTTTATAATGTTGAACTAGATACACCGAAAGCCACTTGTAGTCAGAGAATGCTTGAAAGGAAAGGCATTATTTGCCGGTATGTCATATGGATTTACTCATCAAACGGAGTGAAGATTATTCCGAAATAATGTATTGTTAAAAGATGGTGTAAAGATGCAAGGTTGTCTAAAATGTTCGATTGTAATGGTGAAGCAACCGAGGACGTTGATATAATAGATGGAAAACAGTTGCGATGTCGGTAATGTGGTCGGAGATTCATCAGACAGTTGGGTTGCTCATGGGCAAATTGAAGAATGATGTCGATAACTTCTCTTGTCTAATTAGACAGTTTAAGGAGAAACTCTCACCATTAGGATCATCATTGAATAAACGACAACAGTTGGAGAAAATTCTTGGATGTTCTCCTAGTGAGGAGATAACCATTTTGCCGCCCAAGAAATCCAAGAACAAAGGGAGCGGAAAGAGAATGTTGTCGAAGAAGGAAAAATCAGTTGCTTTGGCAAGGAAGCCAAAACTCATGTGTAAAAATTGCAAGCGATTAGCTAACCATGACAAAAGGAACGCCTAACCCATTCGCAGAGCACCCGCCGCCTAGCAATCGTCGAAACCTCGTCGGAAGAAGAAGAAGATGGAGAAGACGAAGAAGAAGGAGAAGAAGACGAAGAAGAAGAAGAAGAAGGCATCTTAGAATAATCAATTTAAGACGTAATAAGTAGTACAATTTTTTTGGGATGTCTACACAAAATACGAGGTACAACATGATGTTTCGTATTGTGTTTAGACATCAAACCGCCAGAAGACAAGTGGTCGCCGTTGGTATTAGAATGTATTTTGATGAAGTATTCTTTATTAGACGACACGTTATAATGTGCAAATTGGAACGTTGAAATTTTCACTCTTGACTATTATGACAAATTATGTTCTTCAAAGTACACATAGTTATTATTGCAACATCTTTCAGATAGGTAAAACAACATTACTATCTTTTCATAAATAAAACTACTAAAATGACACTTTTGCCTTTTAAAATTACATTTATATTTTATGTAATGTAAGGTAAATCATCAACGATATGGCCTTTGTTAGAATTACACTTCTGACGGTTAGAATTACACTTTTGTGTATTACAGTCACACTTTCTTCTGATTGATTTAACTAACATATTACTCTATATTGTTGAAGTAGATACATTGAAAGACAGTTGAGGAGGCCGCATCTTGCTTGAGAGGAAAAGGCATTCTTTTATAGAATGTCGTAAGATTATTTACACAAAAACTAACTGTCTACATTAAGTTTTCTAACATCTGCAAATAATGCAAAGTATGAAATAAGTGTTTACATAGCCAAGGGAATATTCCCACAAAAACAGAACTACTAAATTAAGGTTGTTATTTTTTCACATTGGCACGGGTCATCTACGCTTCGTTGTAATACCTTCCACAGTTTGTCCTTCGTGCTAACAAAAGCTTTGACCTTCTCGAGCACACCTTCGCGCAAAATGTTCATGTCTGCCAGAACGAGGGTAGCTACCAGCTGGATCACCAAATAGCGCCGTGATTTCTTCTTCTCGAGATTTTCATGCTGAAAAGGAAGACCCTCGTATAAGAGCATCGCCATCATGGTGAACAGACCCGACTCTGGTTGGTTGAGAGTTGGTGACATCCCGGCAAAGGTATCTCGGCGCAACACATAATTAGGAATTTCCCGTGCCCTAGTGTTCTTCTTTTCCTTATCCCGTGATTCTAAATAATCACTCACTGCGCTAGACTGCAAATGTACATAATTACCTTAAAAAAACTGATTGAACAAAAAAGATAGCATTCGGAAGAAAGCGATCGACAATAACTTACAATTAAACGCGCCGCTTTGCCAAATCTGCGACTTCTTCAAGTCGAAATGCCTTTGCCCGTCCAAATAAGTCGATCAGTATTTGATTTGTGATTGATACAAACGCATGCAAAATGGTCGTCAATGCAGAACGGGACAAATAGCAAGTCCGTTTTCAAGTTAACGGTGCGGTCACTTTATCGACGATGAAGGTGTCCCGGATCCGTGCAGTCGTCATAGTTCTTTGTCGATTGTGTGCCTGGTTGCTCAAACGTCCCGAGCATACGCAACGATGAAATCCTTGAAAAGGCAATAGTGAACATGACTAATGTGTTTAAATTGTCACCCGAAATTACACTATTGTCCCTTAAAATTACACTTCACACGGTTAGAATGACACTTTTGTGGATTAAAAGAACTAAAGTGAAACATTCACATTAAAACACTGTAATTAAGAAAAGTGTCATTCTAAGTAACAAAGGTGTAATAGAAGTGGACATAAATATTATGCAATGATGAATGGAATTACCATGTGACGTATACCAAAGAATGACATCCTCATTTGGTCGCCATATTCCTCCTTCTCCAAATGGTTCATCAAAATGGACCAAAGACTCGATCACATTTAACGACATAAGGTTTTCGGCATCAAGGACATAATGTCTTTTCTCCGAGCGTTGCGTGACGGGTGTACCGAACATCAAATGTTCACCGCTCCGTAATATTAAAGAAGTCGTTAATTAAAGTAAAATAAATGTCAAAAATAATCGAGTATCCTTGAATAAAGAAGTAGTTAATTAAGGCGCTTGACGGACCGTTCATCATAAGTGTGGTCATCTAACAAGCAATAGTCGGCAACATGCTTCCTCCTGTTTTTAATATCCTTGATTAACGCTTGATTGCCCCGGAGCGGCCTTCGACACCACATTTGTGTTGAGACCACCTCTACCACGATCGAGAGAGCAGCCAACCCGTCCCCCTTTCCACGGGGATGGCTCTTAACAGAGGATAGAGCTTTACCGGATGGAATGCGCATGGCAACAAAGCGTCACCTCCATAACGGGCTCTTCAAATTCGATTCGCGAGCACGTTTTGTGGACTCCGGCCCTATGTCACCATCTGTTTTCCTCTTAACATTCAACTTTCTTGTCAACGGATGTCCAGCATCGTTTTGAAAAAACCAACCCTCGTCGGGATATCTTCTCGATCATCAAGTTAATGTCACGGAGGGACGAGTGTTGCGGCAATCTCGACGGGTACAAACTCATAGCATCCTCTTTCCCGAGGTCGCATTGAAAAGGGCTTCCGCGGTAGAACATCATATGTAGCATCATGAAAACACCACAGTCTTTTCTCGAATACCCTTGACCTTGCCAAATGAACTCAATGTCGACAATCTTGAACCCGCCGACCTTTGCCCCCTTAGACTGACCCTTTAGACACCAAATACTTCCCCATTATATTTGCCTGGACATGAAAAAACGTCAGTGAGTTAACGTAGTACGACCCACTAAAATTCGTTGACTTTTGGATATCGGACACTTACGGAAATACGCGCTATCCCTCCTTAAGGGAGCGTTTCTATTGGGTCATCGTACTTGCGGTTGTCGAGGTAGTCAATCTGCTCGGTGAGAAAGTTGATGCACACGCAAATGTAGTGATCACCGTCGCCCGGATAAAACGGGAGTAAGATCTACACCGTGTGTCGCTAAGATCGAAACAAGGAAAACTTAAAAACCATGAGACAAGATTACATGTTTTGTTACCTACCATGTCCGTATCAAGCGGAATGGTGCACGACGTGTTTCGCCCAAGCATCCCGACCACCATAAATGTCTTCGTCTTTGTTCAACACTTTCGCAAGCTTTTGAGCGTCCCAAATATACCTTGCGGGCACGTAATTTGAAAAGTGTTAAATGCGTGAACTGATAATTAAAAGAGCTATTTTATAAAAATAAAGTGAACCTTTAACCAAAAAAAGTGTTAGAATAAACTCGAAGGAGATGGTAAAAGTATAATTTAAACAATAAAAAGTATAATTCTAACGGCAAAAAGTATCATTTTAACGGACAAATGTGCAATTTTAACATACAAAACCAACTTTTTAACTTTAAAAAGTATAATTCTAACGGACAAATGTGTAATTTTAACACACAAAGGTAACATTTTAACTTACGGTGTGACTTAGTCCAAAGAAAGAACGGATATGTCCGAAAGGTTTCATGATGTGGTTGAGTAGCAAGCACCAACCATCAATAACACTGGTCATGATTTGCTCCCGAGGGTTTAAAGTTGCAATATCTTCCCGGGTAATGAAATAAAACTCGCTGAATTGGACCAATCGTTCCCTACAACAAAAAAATGTAATTAGCCAACAAATATGTATATAATTAGCAATGTTAAGAGCCTCTTGTAAAGAATAATACACTTACAACTCGTTAAACGCGTCCGATCGATTGAACGCATAGTCAATCACATATTTCTGTCCATCAACATTGGCACTAGGAGCTTCTGACTGAATGCTAGGTTTCTCGTCGCAAAGCACAAATCAGGATTAGGTGCCCCACAATCAAGTGAACACCCAAGGTTCTCAATGACGTGATCCATGCATGGTAAGGGCTCACTCGAGTGAAGTAAAAAAGGATGGTAGCTCGGATCACATGAGGGACGTACGGGGCGGGATAGGAATGTCGGCGTTCTCTGCCTGCAGTACTACGTCAAATTTTGTTACCTCTCTTCTCTCGATAGTCCTTCCGAAGACTTCAAGGCAACATCCTCAATCGCCGCATCTCAGTAATAAAAATAGTGTTATTTCATCATCGTAAGTAAGTGTAACTGTGGCAGAGAAGAAAGTATAATTTAGTAGACAAAATTATAATTCAAACAAAATAGAGTGTTATTTTGTCACAAATAAGTGTAATTTTAACTAAAAATAGTCTAATTCTAGAGGACAAAAGTGTAATTGTAAGCTACAAAAGTATAATTTTAACTTAAAAAAGTGTAGTTTTAGTAGAGAAAATTGTAATTCTAACTGAATAAAAGCGTGATTTTAACTAACAATGGTCTAATTGCAGCAGAGAAAAGTGTCATTCTAAGCCAAAAAAGTGTTACTGTAAATAACAAAAGTGTAACTTTAAAAGAGAAAAATGTAATTCTAACTAAATAACTTCATCCACGGCATTACCTCCGTGATCCTTCATCAGCCCCATCCACCACCTTCTCTACCACCTGTCACGAGAACTTATATCCAAATTTGGCTCATCATTATTCCAACCCTCCTCATTTACAATCAAGCACAGATATTGGGTGCTCCTCGAATAGCGCGTTTACGTCCGGGCAGAAGAATATACAGTACTTGTCCATTCTACGTCCATAAATTCCTTTGCCTGCAACGCATATACATATTCCGGCTGCTCGTTTTCCTTTAACAACCGCTCGTCAGTGGTTGCGCCTCCGCCGTTTCCTGCACCCTCTTGATAATGTTGTTCGGCTGCACGCTCTGCATCACATATCTCAACAGTGGAGAACAGGAACTGAGTGGCAGGAGGGGGAACTTCTGTGTTCTGAACTTCCGCCAAAGCATTATCCGCCTTCTCGGCTCCCCGGCATCCAGCCCACTAAATTCCAAAGATTTAGAGTCCACTTGTACAAAGATCGTCTAGTGTTGCAGAAACCACTATTGAACTTGAACATTGGAGACCAGGTTCAACATTACCCTTCCCAATCTTGTCATCATCCTTGTCCGCCTCGGCATTCAGAACTTCACTCACATGCACAACCGCTCCCGTAGCGTCGGAGGCCACATTCACCAATTCTCTTACCTCTCCAATTCCATGGTCTTCTGCGCCGACATTTCTGCTCGGCGGTCCGCTTCAATAATCTCCGCAGAAAATCGCGGTTGAGTGACGGGTGGATCGGCGTCGGTGGGCCCATCGTCCTCATTTTTTTTGTCGGCTATCTCACTATCCCCGGCCACATGCACGTCCGGATCCATCGTCCGCTCTTCTTCGGCCTCATTCTTATTGTCGGCTATCTCACTATCCCCGCCACATGCACGTCCGGATCCATCGTCCGCTCTTCTTCCTTTGCACCGCAAAGATTCGCATAGAACTTCTTCTCGGCCTCATCAAGCTCCTCTTTTGAATATATATCTTCCGGACTTTCCTTGTCAAATTTTGGTGGTTCTTTAACAACCACCTGCTTTCTATCTACCTTCCTCCTTCTGTAAATAACGGAAATCTCACGAGTACTACCAACATCCACGTCGGTGTCCTTACTGTACTCGTCTCTGTGAGCAGAGTCCGTAAATTTAGCGGAGCCGTAAAATTGCACGGCCTCCATTATCTGTTGTGTAGACACCTCCAGTGCTTTCTCACTAGCTGCTTCATCCGAAACAATTGAGGCGGCCACCGTGCCTTCACGGTCTGTACCAACATCTATAGTCACCTCTTTCTCATTATCGGATCCATCATCCTCCATATCATCACCATCCTCCTCATCGCCGACATTATCAACATCCTCGTCATCTCCCTCGTCCTCATCACCATTGTCCTCCTCTTCATCATCGTCACCAACATGCTTTTGCTCGTGCCGTCGTCATCTACCTCATCATTCGATCATCGATCACCTGGACTTTGTTGCGAGCAGTCTGATTTCATGGAACGATTTATTCGTTCACTATCTCCCGCATTTCCACAAAGATAATCCTTCATCCTTTGGCTTTGAAAGAATGATTGCGTGCATTGTGTAGCGACAGGGTCACTAGGATGGTTCATCCCTCCTGTTAACCTTTTGAGCGTCATGGTTGCATCTCGCATACCATGAATAGAAGACAAAAAGAGCATTCCTTTGCATCTTCAAGTAAAGCTCATGCACATCCTACATTAAAATACGATAATTGGACAATTGTTCACCAAAAGTGTTCATTCAAAAGTATAATTTTAACCTTAGCAAATCAGTAATTCTAAGGTCAAAAAGTATAATTCTAAGGGACGAAAGTGTAATTGTAAGCTACAACAAAGAAAATATTAACTTTAAAAAGTATTATTTTAACGGACAAAAGTGTAATTGTAACATACAAAAGTATAATTTTAACTTTAAAAAGTATAATTTTAACTGACAACCTTGTAATTTAAGCAATTACTGATTAATATCGCAATTACAATTGTAGTGAAAGAAAAAGTAACTTTAAAACATTAAAATAGCACTTACATCTACAAACTTTCAACTCCTCGTCATCATCAACACCGGAAGGAGTTCAATCTCGATGAACTTCTTCCCCGTCCTGTTGAAGTCACTTGTAATGCCGCATCACTAACCACATTTCCAATGGCCAACACTTGGCTGTCATTAGGCACCCCACCAATGCTTAACGTTCTTTTGAAGGCACCGAGGATACTTGACCACGGACCAAGTTAGCCGACCCAAACGGTTCTTGTCAAGCTCACCATGTAGTCTGTCGAAAAGCGTCTGCCACGGTCCCCAATGCTTAATGAGGGGGCGGTGTGGCGACAACTCTCACCACGGAAATCGAAACGTTAAAAGTACGTAATCATTAAGAAGGGGATACACCCCAGAAATACCGTTTATTTTCACCAAGATGTCTGCCGCACCTTCACCAAATTTTCCAAAGACATAAGTACACCAATCGTACTGCGTAATCGAGTCCACATCTTCAACGGCTCTTAAAAGCTTGAAGTCAACCCCACTGTATGATGTTGGAGTTAGGAATGATGACATTGCGAGCAGAACAAACAGCCTGCAGAATTGCGGACCTCCTTTTTGTATTTTTTTAAAATATCTTGGAAGACAATTCCTAAATTAATGCCTTCATTAACCCCTTTTATGTTGTACGCTTTTCGCCATTTATCTTTCAATTGCTTGTTCTCCGGCGCTTGAGAATCCTTTTGGCGGCCCGTAGGTACTAGATCAAGAGTTTTAGGACCAAGTGGTAACATAAAACAGTCATACACGTCATGCTTGGTGACCATGAACTCCTTATCCTTGGCCCGAAAAATATACGATTCATCACCGAATGCTTTCGAAAATCTTTAACATAACCCATCGGATATGTTTTGAGCTTAAGCTCCAGAATACCACCGAAACCAATCCTCCGTACCGCATCTCGCTGTGCATCATTAAGATTTTCAACGAGCTCAACCAGTTTGCTTCGGCCGGCACTTGACATCCACCTTTGCTATTTTCTTCGTGTATCCGGTTTCGCAGTTTGGTTGGTTTGGGTGGTTTGGCAACAACAAGCTCCTTACTCAACTTAACAGCACCTTTGCTTTTTGGACTTGCCTGATTTACCCTCATTTCCACGACATCCGTTAACATTACTCAAAATTAATTGTTACATAAAAAAAAAAATAAGACAAAAAGAAAATTTAAAATTGTAGCAAAGATAAAGTGTAATTATAGCAGCCACAAGTGTAATTCTAATAAAATAAATGGTTATTTTAACAGCAAATGAAAACTATCAAAGAAAAGAAAATTGTGATTGTAGCAAAGACAAAGTGTTATTTTAATAAACAAAAGTGTAATTGTAGCAGAGGAAAGTGTAATTCTAACAAAATAAAGTGTTATTTTAACGAGTGCAAATGACATTTTAACGAGAAAAAAGTGTGATTTTAGGTGACAAAAGTCTAATTGTAGCAAAGATAAAGTGTTATTTTAGCAACAAAAGTGTGATTCTAACAAAAGGGTCAAAAGTGGGATTTGTAGCAGAATAAAGTGTTATTTTAACTTACAAAAGTGTAATTCTAACAAAATACAAGTGTTATTTTAACAGCAAATGTGACATTTTTACAGAAAAGAGTGTGATTTTAGCTGAGAAAAGTGTAATTCTAACAAGATAAAGTGTTATTTTAACAGATACATTGTAATTTTAGCAAAGAAAAGTATGATTGCAAAGAAGATAAAGTGTTATTTTAGCATCAAAAGTGTAATTCTAACAAAAGGGTAATCAAAAGTGGGATTTCTCCAACAAAAAATGGATAAACTGTAATTTTAACAAAGAAAGAGTAATTGTAAGCAACAAAAGTAGGATTTTTCCAAAAAATATGACTAATCTTAATGAATATGAACATATATGCTCAAAACGTTAGTTGACAAAATACGATGATAAAAAATAACCGTCCTACATGTCCTAAATGTGCTAAAAATAATCGGCTAATCAAAATGAAGAAACCAAAAACAAGTGATCAAATAGAACAAGACATCAACAATGGTGACAAAGTACTGTGATCAAATACATCAATAGCATAACAATGTCCAATAAATTAAAAAAAAACGTCTAAATAAATGAAGAGAACAAATAATAAAACTCTAAAAACCCAGGAAAAAATCATAAAACTATAAAAACCCCAAAAAAAATTACCTTCTGAAGTGATTGAAAGGACGACAATGGCGGTTTGCAAGTGAGCAAAGAAAATGGAGAAAAAAAACGAGAATAAGGTAGCAAAAAGCGATAAATTTGGGGGATTTTTAGAGCGTTTTAAATCTTGAAATGAATGGCGTTTAATTGGGGGGAATTGTTTTGGGGGAAAATTAATTTTGAATAATAGAGAGATGATAAGTGGGGGAAGTTTGTAGGACGTGTGTGAGTGATGGCTTTGATTGACAACCTGCATGCATGCTAATACCCTATGAGTGGTAGGAGGAGAGAGGTAATTATTTTAGCCATTAGAATAATATTATTAGTTGCTTTTTACTTTTAATCTAAGCCATTCAATAACATGATCTAAGGGTAGACAATGGAACTTATGGACTCAAGTGTAAGACATGGACTTAGATGATCTTATTACTATAAATATATATATATATATATATATATATATATATATATATATATATATATATATATATATATATATATATATATATATATATATATATATATATATATATATATAGAGGTGGGATCGGGTGAGAACGAACACTCGGTGAGAACGGTGAGAACCACCTTATTAATAAACAATTACAAAAAGTGACCAAACACACAAATAATAATACACTCAATTCTGTTTCATCGATACTCCACGGGACATCCACCACCAGTCCAACTCCGGCACTCTCCACCGGCACCACTCCGACGTCTCTACCTCCACGAACTCCGGCAACCTCTACTAACACTCACTCTATTCTTCTCCTGACTCATTGGGTCTCCGACGCCGATCGACCCTCACCATCCTATCCCTTTCGACTCATCCCATCTACCACTACCAGCAGCACTAGACTCCGGCGACCACCATTCATCACCGACACCATATTTCCGGCATAGATCATGCGCGCTCGTCCATGTGTTCTGTCAAAATATGAAGCCTTCCTTTTCCTCTTTTCCTTCGTCAAGTTAGCTGCCACACGTCATCCTATTTCCGGCCACCGGAGATTCGTCGACAGTCTTCGTCGTAGCTTCGCCTCTATCGTCCTCGTCGTTAGTCATGATGTTTAGTCGTGAAGTTTGATTTTTGATTCTCATTTTGTTTTTGATTTGGGATTTCATCTTATTGAAAATGGTAACTTTTGAAATTTAATTAGAATAACTAGGATTGAAGGGACATAAGCATTGATAAGGTTACTTAACAATGGCGTACTGGCGTCTGTTTGTATTTTTTTCATTCATGAAATTGTCTTATTACATTTTTGTTGTCTGTTAGTTTTGGTCGGTATTGAGAGAGGCGATGGACGGTGGTAATGAAGAGGGATTAATTATGCAGTTCGTCTCATTATAGACGGACACTATCCGTCTATAATTATAGACGGATAGTGGTCCTCTCATAAAATGAAAGTGGGAGGACAAGTGGGGTATCCATTTCCCACCCGCTTACACTATCTACTTTTATTTGTGAAAGGGACACTATCCGTCTATAATGAAAATTTGTGTTAATTATGTAACTACTAGTGTATTTCACTTTAAATACATTAATAATATTGCTAGATACATTAATTATACTATTATATACATCAATTGTAATAAGTGAGGAAAAAATGTACCTAGGATATATTTTAACGTATCTAGTGGCGATAAGTGTGTACTAAGAAGATGAAAAAAACGTATCTACGCATTCAAAAAATTTATCTGGAATTCTTGAAAAAAGTGAGAACGAACTAGTTACATTGAAACATAGGTTAAATACGCTTTTTTTTTGTTAACAAAATCTCGGGTACACTACAATCTATTGTATATACACTTTTTTTCATAATTCTAGATACATTTTTTAACAATATAGATACATTTTTTTACATAAATTCTAGGTACATTTTATACGAATGCAGGTACATTTTATTTCATCCTAGGTACATTTTTTTCCGACATATGATATTAAAAAAAACAGATTACCTATATAAAAAATATTATTATAGATACACAGATATGTTATGTAGATACACAAAAGACGATCCTAAATTACAAAATCTAAAATTCAATAAAAAAAAAAGCCAACTTTGCATCTAAATTATCTATACTTGCCAAAATTAAGTTTACCAAACCCATTAGAAATCACAACTACTTTCTCGTCATGGTCTAGCTGGGGCACATTGATACATACATGACAAATCGCCAACAACTCACATGTCTCTAAGCTTATCTAATAGCCTTGAATTCTCAACTTCATAAAACAAACAACATTTCAGAATCCACTAGCTACATTAAATATTACGAAACAAAAGCCAATCCAAGAACAATAGCATGATAATTCGATTAAATCAAGTAAAAGGTTGATCATCACACAATTCTCCAATAAATTACATGGCAGCCGATGACAGAAAACGCCACGCCCTACCAGCAGCATTAACCACCTTGCAATGCCAGAGTTTTCGCTGGAAAATCGACGGAAAATTGAGGTCTGAAGGATAGTCGAGATCTGGAGTTCGAAAGTTGATGGTTTGAAATGTTGAATGACGGCATCTGGGAAGTCGAAAACGGTGATGAAGGAGGTGATGAGCGAGAAAGACGGTGGTTGTGAGGACGGCGACGGAGATGGGAAACGTGATGAGCGAGAATCACGGTAGTAG